>NC_056737.1:358353759-358641259 GCF_019279795.1 Protopterus annectens | reverse complement strand
AATTTAGCATAGGACTTGCATTTTGTGTTTAGAGCCGAGTGATGCCTCCAGGTGTTTCTGCAGTCACATCCTAGTGACACCTCTAAGCTTCAAATATCACCTGTCCATATTTACATCAATAATTCCAAAACCATGCTACATGCAAGCTATTATAAGATTTCTTTATAAAGCTTACACAGTGACAAACACAACTGTATTGCTATTTGACATCCATCTAAAGCAGATAGAGAGATATTAGCTGTTCTTGTAATATATGTTTATATTGTCATAAATATTATATTTCTCTAAATATCTCAACAACAAAGCAGCACAGACAGAACTGCTTAGTCTCATATGAAAGCATCCAGCTAGATAAACAAAATGCTGCCCTCAGTATGTGCGTTACTAGAACGGTTACTGAGATACTGTAAGTCATTAAGAAAATATTACAAGCTTAATAGTTATACTATGACTTCTAAAATCTGGTTTAAGACCTAGAACCTAAAGAATGCTACCACTATAAAACTACTTTGTGCTAAAAAGTTTGCAATTTATACTTTTTTAGTAAACCCTTTGGTTTCAGAGATATGAACATTTGTTTGAAATGTGAGGACGTAATTTGATTCTTATCAAAAACCTTAGGATCTGCCCATTGGAAGATACAGTGTAAACTGACAATGCTTTATTGCAGGGAATGAGTTAGTTAGCATTTTGGGGGCCCCCAGCAAATGTCAAGTCAGCGGCCCTCTAAGCACTTCTAATCTAAGTATGACCCTGTCACTGCCACCTCTCCTAAGCAACCTTTTAGTTTGTGCTACAAACTTTTAGAAGTAAGCATAGACAGACCTGTAGCTGCAAAGCTCTTACATTACAACAGGCCTATGGACCACATCATTTACATTAATTTAACTGAATCACAGAATGATTTTCTATAAAAACATCAAAACTAATAGTTGAATTACAGACAGCCGAGTAACAGATGTTGAATTAAGGGAACCGGGTCGATGTTCACATTTCTTTTTTTATTATAACATTCGCACACAGCCCGAAACCACCAAGTGTGGAAGGGTCTAAACAAACACAAACATCTAACTGTTTGTATGTTTTTGTGGGGGGGAAGGTCCCCTGCATCCACCACACCCCCTGCAAATTATATATACCAACTCTGAGACTGGTCTACAGTGAGGAAAAGGGTACATTTCCCGATCCTCACTGTAACTCAATCTCCGCTCTAAAGCTTCAGCAGCAGACTTCAGAACATTGACTTCACATGTACCAATGGAAGGCTCCGTTCATTCACATTAATAAATGGTATGACTCAATCTATCTAGTAACTGCATTCAGTCAAATAAAATCCAGTGTACTGCAGTTCTGCAAAATGAATGCAAACCATACTACACTACTTTGGCCTAGCTCACAAAGGGACACTTGCAGTTACTGGCATTTAGTTGCAACAAAGATACAACAACTCTATGTACAGGTCTGGACTGGGTCCCATTCACATTGTCGAACTTTTACAAGTTTGAACGTCATATGGTCAAAACCATATGTTCGAACTTGTAAAACTTTGAATGTTTCAATGGAGATCTCCGTAAGGGAAGCTTTCTCTTTCCTGCAATGTAGTGCAATCTCAGAGTTGGTATATTTAAGTAGCGGGGGCTGTGGGGGATGCAGGGGGGCTTGCCCCCTTTTTTACAACCTTCAGGTAATTTTTAAATTTTTTTTTATTATGTTTTCGAACTTTTAAAAGTTCGAACATATGGTGTTGGCCATATGGTGTTCGAACTTTTAAAAGTTCGACAATGTGATATAGACCCGGTCTGGGCTTAAGTGAAATGGCATCTTAAGTTTACTGTTTCAACACCGCCCCCCTCCAAAAATACACACACCCTCCAGTCATCCTCTCTGATCCCCTCCCCCATCTTGGGCTCCCCACACCATACACATTACATTTTTCTTCCTTTTCTCACATTTTGCCTTACTCTTCAGCTTTTTCAAGAAGCCATAACTTTCTATGTGCTCTGAAGTGCATTTTAAAGTGTTTTTTTTTTTTTACACAACCTTTTCATACAGTGATGGCTTGAACAGAAATTATGATTAAGGGAAGAAATTCACTCTTGCTGTTCAGCTTTAGTTTTCCTTGCATCCTTTCAACACACCTTTCCTGACCAAGACAGTACAGAATTAATTCAACTAAGCCAGGGCCAAAGAAGCCATAGGTTTACAGATGCTCTGAGATGCATTTTAGAGCACTTTCTCAGCCTTTTAATCCAATTGTAACCTAAACAAAAATCATGAGAAAAAGAAGAATTTTAGTCTTTTTTTTTTAATTTCAAGGAAGACAAAAGGTGTGCCCAAGGCTTAATTTTCAAAGCTGACAAAATAGTTGCTTACCAGCCAGATGTTGTGGGAATACATAGCTGCTATCTGGGAATACTTTCTGCCTACCTAACCCCCCACAAAAGGCAGTATTTGCCTGCGAATCCCTCTGGTGTTAGACTGGGATGAAAGCAGAGGTTCAAATAGCATTAATCATAAATTTCAAGTGCTGCTGACATACATATGTCACCACTCACTCCTCACCCCAAACCCCCAAAGGCAGCCACCTGTATATGCACCTGATGTTTGTGAGGAAAATGAAGAGAATAATGTATTCTAGTTTGTTGCTCCTATATAGTACACTGCCCCCCTACACAAGCTATGTATCCTTCTTTGTACACCTCTGAGGTCTGTGAAAAAAGTAAAGAAACAATGACCACACCATCCTCAGGTCAACCACAAACTATAATGGCCTGATGTGCACATATCTAAGATTTGACTGTGATGAAAATTAAAGAAGTGATAACCACACAATCCCCAGCCCCCCATAACCTACAGCAGCTTTACGTAAACACACATATGAGTAAGGCTTTTTTTAGAATGGGTGTGGTTGAAAACAGAGGCTATTATCACCTTTATCCTAAAAGGATTATGCCACAGCTCTGTTCAGGTTAAACAGCGTAATCAGAAAATTGATACATTTTTCTTCGAATTTTTCCCCAACCAGCAACAGCTTTTGTGGGGGCCCCCAGAGAGTCAAGGATTATTAAGGGAGCCCACTGTACCCATTTATACAGTCTGGGAAGTGGGACCACCAGGCTCCAAGAAGATCTAAGTGTCTAAATGTTCTGTGATATATTTTATGCCTTACTTTTAAAATATAACTACTTGTTAGGTACATTTTTTACTGATACCCAGAAAAATAATGTAGGTGTCCTGGTATTATTGGGTGTGTGCACAGATAAAAATCAATTATATTTTTTACACACACACACACACACACACACACACACACACACACACACACACACACACACACACACACACACATAAGCCATAGGAGTACTAGTTTTGTACTTAATTAAGCAAATAGCAATACTCTGTGCAACACTGGTGCTGCCACACCAGGCCAGTGATTGCTGTTTATCAGTTGTCAGAGAGTAAGTTTATTTACCTCATTGAGGGGCAATGCACACCTGTCACTCTCCCTGATTTCACAGACCCTCCCTGAATTTTCTCATACTTTTGCTTTGTCCTTTGTAAAAAAGTTTGATTTGCTGGTAGATCATCCAGGATTGCAAACAGTCAATAAATCCAGACATAGGAGTTTTATACTTATTGTCCAAAGATACATGTTGATGCAAAAGGTGTTGTTATCCTATTAATTTTTTAAGTGAATAAAAGTAATATTTAAAATCTGTTCCTGATTTTGAGCCTTTATTCTGCTATTATTTTTGGCACTGCCCTGAAGCCTTGAGCAAAGAAGTTGAGAGTTATAGTATCTGGTATTGTGCCAGTATTTATAAAACTCCCCAAAAGAGAAAATCATCCCTGATGACCAGAAGCATCATCTCTTCTTAAAATCCACTGAGATAAGTCACTCTGGGCTGCTGATCTCTCAAGTGCTTACTTTGCTCATGTACATTATCAGCTTTATCCTAACAGGGTCATATCACAGCCCTGTTTAGGTTAAAGAGCATAATCAGGAAATTAATACATTTTTCTTCCTCATTCTTCCCCCACCAACCGCAGCTTTTGTGGGGCTCCACACAGCCAAGGATGATTAAGGGGGCCCCCTGCAGTCGTAGGTATGGCAGGGACCTAAAGCTGGCTGTGTAGTTAGTTTTAGTGGAGAAAATGTCTAACAGCAGGGTTTAACTAAGCCAGGGGCATATGTGTCAGTGGTAAAATATTTAATGGAATTATGATCCCTGTTAATTAATAAAACGGTGTTACTATAACCAGAAATATCTTTGAATATTAAAGGAGATATAAATAAGAGTCTTTACCAACTTGTTTTATTAAATAAACAAGATTGCTGAAATTGTTTTTGTTGGTTTGACAGACATGTTACAAAATATCAGGATAAGATAGCTTGCTGTGGTTGGGGGCCTCCAGGAACAGGGGGCCCCCAGTGGCCGCAGGGTTGGCTATGGCTAGTTATGAGTTTGGTTCATAGGTTCATAGGTTCATAGGTAGGTACTAGGCTATTTGCCCTAGGGCCTATATAAGCCTAGCCAAAAAGGTACCCTGGCTTTCGTCACCCAAGAAAATAATTTTCCTGTGCCCCTGTCGAGCAGAGCTACAGAAGTGATCCCTGGGGTGAATTTCCTATCTCCCATCCAATCATCAACATTTTTCTTGAAGAGTGCTAATGAGGAGCTTTGTTTGATATAGATAGGTAGTTTGTTCCAGTGTATGCGAAGTCTCTGGGACAGGAATCTATCCCTCTAGCATGTTCCAAGGGGTTGTTACAATTACTATTTATATTTATGGTAATACTATGTATTTTTTTATATTTGAATTGATACTGAATATTGTCACTGATTTTTGGGGTGACTGGGCATTAGCGAAGTGCTTTGGCATTTATTATGTTATGCTTAAGTATGTAGCTAGTGTTAGGCTGGAGGGATGCTGTTTTCTTAGTTTTGATTAGGCTATTTTGTTCCAGTTACTTGATAAAAGGTGTAAGTCTGCACAGTTTAGACAAGTTATTAATATAGTCATACAGTCAAGTTGTCACTATAGTCCAAATAGAAAATGTGTCATTTTAGTAAAATATATGAGATATTTGCTTTTATTCTACCTCTTTCTAAAGGTCTAAAGCTAGCATGGATAAATATCTCTTTATGTCAAGCCTGTGACCTGAAATTGAGTCCTGAAACTCAAAAAAAAAAAAGGAAAGAAAGAAAAAAGAAGATGCAGTAGTTATTAAAATTAAAAATGTTTGTGGTGAACTGGAAGTTATTTTTGGTAAAACCTGACATTCAGCATTTCAGAATATGACATATTATGTTATGCCAATGTGCCTTTAATCTGTGAATATTCAGAAGTTGTGTTAACCAATGAATTTTTGTATTGTCAGTTGCTGATTAACTTCCTTGTGGTTTTTGTTTCCACGCTGTTTTTCTTTTATTGATTTAGACTGGCGTCATCAGAAATTAGAAGTCAAGAAGTGTTTTTTATCTTTGTGCTTGTACCTGCTCCAGTGAAGGAATGGATTACATCAGAGGTGCAGACTAGATGGGACGAGCTAGCATCCCAGACCAAGACCCTTATCAAAGAGGTGGCAGCTGAGTGGAGACAGAACAGGCCTGAGGGGAACAAATCATGGAAAAGATTATGATTTAAGCAGATGAAGCAGGATCTGATAGACAGAGTTCCTCCAGGCAAGCATCCCAGAGCACAGGGAAGGAAAACAGGACGTTAGGCTGGATCAGGTGAATCATTCAACACAGTGTCTGTTCCCACAGAGCCACTTGAGGCAGCAGGTAATTTGAATTGTTGGTTACTGAGGGGTCAGGTATTACACAATCAGCTGATGAGTATTTGAGTACCATTTTGAACACTCTGTCTAAGGCACATAGGGTCAGATTGTTTGATTTGTTTGTGCAGAAGGGATTTAAAGATGCAGATTATCTTAAGGGCAGTCACTTCTTATATTCTAGTGACATTTCATGGGCTTTTATTTGTGAGCCATTTCTTTCACCAGGTGAATGCAGCAACAGTCTACCAGGGTGACCTGGGTAATGCTATCTGTCCAGGTTCTGCCATCATTTCACATATACCCCAGTCATTGAAAAATAATGTTTAAAAGGGGGAATATGTGAATATTTTCAACTTAGTTGGCAGTGAGGGTGTTCAGCGTCATATGGATGCTCACGTTACTGGTAGTAAGGACTTAATGACAGCCTTGTCAGTCCTGTGGAAGAGGCAATCAGGTAAGGCCAGGGTACACAACTGGAATAACTGGGCTTCTAGTTTTCTTTGTTTTATGGCTATCTTGGTAGAGAGTAATCCTAGCCATGCTTTGCCTCTGTTAGATTATTTTAAGTCAGTTTTTTTTGAAGGCTAGGGCACATGTCACAATTTGCATTCTGTATATGGTAAAGAAAAGAAATTGAAGGAACTCCACAAGTAGGGTGTAAGACCCTTTTCTACTCCTCCTGTTCCTTATCTTCAGATTTCCCCACTGGGCTTAGTACCAGAAAAAGACACTGGGCCATTACAGACTCATTCATCATCTGTAATTCCTTCCAGGCAGTTTGGTTAATGACAGCATCAGCAGGGAGGAAGCACAGGTCAAATACACTACTCTGAAGAATGTCATTGACATCATTAGAAGGTCCAATGATGCCTTGTTGGCAAAGGGGGATATCGAGTCAGCCTTCTGTTTGCTTCCCATCTATCTGGCAGATTGGTGTTTACTAGGGATGATGGTTGATGGGGATTTTATGAAAAAAATTGTTTGCACGGAAGCAATTGCATGGCTCAAAAGAACATGATGCAAAAACAAAAAGAAGAGCCAGCAAAACCAAAACCCAATAATAAACAATTTATTGTTAATACATAGGACAGCAAAGAGGTACACAGACCGGTTTCGGCTGGTACTAACTACACAGCCTTCTTCAGTGTGAATTGAGCATGCTCCAAGCTTTCCTTTAAATAGACTGCAGAAAAATCTGATTGGTTTAATCTAAAACTTGTCATTCAACCCGGGTGGAAAGAGACCACCCAACTTAACAATCCATTTTTTCTCCTTTGAGTTTAGTAATGCATGCCAACCCGTTTTATTAGATTTTCTACCCCGTATGATGTCAATAATGGTAAACATAAAAGAAGCTGAGGGATGTGATACCTGGTGTTTGAATAGGGCATTGTTGATTCTGCCTTTTTTAATATTACTGATGTGCTCCGAAATTCTCAGTCTGAGTGGCCTGGATGTTTGGCTTATGTAAAAGGCTCCGCATGAGCATGTAGCTAAATAAATTAGCCAATCTGAGCTACAATTGGCAAAAAATTTTATCTCATATACATTGGAAGAGTTTCTACTGGTGAATTCTTTGGTTTTAGATATTTTGTTGCAATTTGTGCAATGTCCACAGGGATGACAACCCGTAAGAATGGAACCTGTAAGTGTAGTTTGAATTGGTTCAGGATTGTCCACGTGATGTCCATGTTTGTAATGACTGAATATGCTGCCCAGATTTCTGCCTTTCCTGAATGAGAAAAAACATTGATTGGGAATAATGGAGGATAAATCAGTACATCAATCATTGACATTATTAGAAGGTCCAATGATACCTTGTTGGCAAAGGGGGATATCGAGTCAGCCTTCTGTTTGCTTCCCATCCATCTGGCAGATTGGTGTTTACTAGGGATGATGGTTGATGGGGATTTTGTCATAGACACGGTCATGCCTTTGGGTGTTGTCACTTGCTTCATGTTCAAAAAAGTTAGTTCAGCATTACATTAGATATAGCATCAGGGGCTTCAAAACAGTCAGCTGTGCACTACTTGGATGTTTTCCTATTCATTGGTGAAGGGTGGGGGGACTGATTCAGCTTTGATTGTATTTTCCCAGCTGTGTGCAGAGCTTGGGGGTCCCCTGGCAGAATGGAAATCAGAAGGCCCTCGAAAAGTTAAAAAATGATGTTTTAAACTCCACATTCAGGCTTTCCCTAGATAACATTCAAACATCGAAGGAGGCAAGTCACCAATTATTTGGCTTCCAAAAGGTTAGAATTTCCCAAGTTATGGAATTGTAGGGCCTGCTTAGCTTTATCTGCAATGCAATTACTCCAGTCAGGCCATTTATCTGGAGTCTGGTTAATTTGCTAAAGGGGAAAAATGCCATTATTACATAGTAAGGGTGACTAAAAGGATTAAGAAAGACTTATCCATTTGGAGATATTTTTTGGCTCAATACAGCAGGATAGTTTTTTGACAGAAAAATTGAATTTCATCCACGGATGTTCAGTTGTGTACTGCTGCAACAGTTGCTTTTGGGATGGGAGCCTACTTTCAGCACAGATGGTTTTCTTCCCCATGGCCATTCTCATGGGATGATCAGGTGAAAAAAGGCATTACATTCTGGGAACTTATGCCCATTTGGGTAGAGCTAGTGGTTTGAGGTGACCTCTTGGCTGATATAAATATATTGTTCCATTGCTATAAATTAATAGTAGTTCATGTTTTGAACAAGAGAACATCAAGGTCTCCTAGGCTTCATTCCTTACTCAGACAGCTAATGTTACAGAATCTGAAGATTAGTCTTTCATTTAGGGCTTTTCATGTTCCGGGTAAGAATAATGACTTAGCAGATTGCCTCTCTCGCTTTCAGATTGAGAAATTCAGAGAACCCACTCCAAAGACATGGGAGGAGCCCACACTGCTTCTAGACTCCATTTGTATGATTGTTGAGGAGTAGCAGCTCACTCAATCTCACACTCCTGGGCAACTATCACCAAGTGGGCATATGGTTCTTCCATTGCTTCATTTTGCCAGTTTTAGGGAGAGTTACCTACAGCTAGCAGAGTATGGTCTAACAACATTTGTTGGTTCCTGGTTTCCAGGTGCATTCAGAAAAAGCAATCAAAGCTATCTGAATTCACCTTTTGGTCCTTAGTGTTTGGGCCAAAGCAATTGTGTTGCCAGATTTCAACAAAGAGTGTCTCATTTCTAGTTTGATTATTGGTTGGAGAAGACTTTGGGTAGGGTTGCTGATCATCACCATCCCATTTACCAACATTTATTATGGGTCATTATTCAGGGATTTCATAAAATCTTGCCCCATCATATATATATTATGCCATCTATGTTAGGCTAGCTACCTGGAAGTATTGGGGGCTTTAAGTTTGGGCAGAGTTGTTGCTTAGTCTGATGTGGGAGGATGTGTATGTTTTTCATGATTTCATATCTGTATGACTGTCCAGGTCTAAGACAAACCAGCTGGCTATTGATTACTTGATTAGTTTATGATCCTAGTTCCCTCCTTTGTTGTGTCTTGTTCAGTGAAGGGAGATCCTTTTTAATTTCATTGCCTCCATTTGTCACTTTTTGGTGGCATTCCAGGAATGCCAAAATAGGCCTAGCATACACACACATAGTGTTTAGTTTTGTTCTGCATAAAGCTCTCCCGGTCCAAAACATTTCTAGTCTGGACATCTCTTGACATTCTTTTTTGTACTGAAAGAGCCTTGGACTTAGCTAGAAAAGGGCAGACTATTACAACAATTAAGAGGGTTAGGTATTCGTCTTCTGATGCCTATTTGAGCTATATTAGGTAATTGGTTTCATTTCTTTTATTTTTCGGGTGTAGTCCAAGTGGTTTTACTTTGTCATTCCTGCATTTTCTGGGCAGCCAAGAGAGCAGCTATATGACCCAATGGGGTCAGTTTAGGTCTAGATTCTTCTTCCTTTGAAGTTATTTGGAAAGGTTTCCCAGGTTTGCAATGTTCGCAGTTATTGTCTGTTCTGAGGGACCTGATTTATCAAAATGGAATTCCTTATGTTATTCTTTTACAGTTTGGTAATAATGATGTTGGCCATTTTCCAAAGCAATGGCTTTTATTGGAAATTATTAAGATGTTGATTCTTACACAAGCTACATGCCTAGGAGCCATTGCTTGTTTGTCTGCTATGGTGCAAAGACTTTCTCGGTCTGTTTCTATGCTGGCTCAGTTTGCTTAAGGTATGCTGAAGTTTGTGAACCCATGAGTGAGTTGAGCTACCCCGGCACTAGGTTACCACAGGATTGAACAGTGGGACTGGCAAGACAGGGATCCAATATGGTCCTGTCATGATGGAGTACATTTGCCAGAAGTGGGGCTTGATTTACTCTAACTGATGAGTTAGTTGAGTTTTATGTTTTTCCCTCCTTCCCCCATAAAAGAAAATAAAAACAGAATTTTGCTTTCTCTCTCTTGCTGAGTTAAGAAGCTCATATACTACTTTTCTTAGGAAAAGAGAGAACAGGCTACACCTTTTGGGCCAATGGCAGGTGGGATTTATCCCCCTTGTTTTCCCCCAGCTTTCCTGGGACTAAGGAACTTTATTGGTGTAATTTTGAAGTATAAGTGGGTGTTAAAGGTGTGCTCTTTGGGGAACATGTGGCTAGCAGGGTTTTGACATAATAGGGCACTTTAGTGGACGGATCTCTTTATGTCACCTGGTATGAGGTTATTTTTGTGGTGTTATCATTTACTGTCACTACATATTTAGTTTCTTTGCATTTGTTCCACTATGGCTGTGGTTAATAAAGAAGGTCGCGATAGCAAGCCTGTGTTTGGGTCTTATTTTAGCAGATCTGGTACAAAACGGAATTATTTTTATGCATGACACTGCATACATTCTTGATATACAGAATTATGATAATGCAGTCACTCAAATTAGTTTCTTATTTTTTTCTCTGTGTTCTTTCTTTTAAACATTTCACATATTAACAGTGAACCAAATTTGGCATTGGCCTATCATTACTGCAAACATTCAAAAATAACTTGTACATACTAATATTGTGTCACACATTTATAATCGTTCATCTTAAACATCATATAGATACTAATTTCTTGTATAAATACTTTTAGGGTTTTACCACATTTCCATTATTCATATATTGCACCTCCCATATCCTTCAATAGTACTACATTAAATTACAAGGGCTACTCTCCTCTGCTCTCAGTCCATTTCCCTCCTCATATTATAACAGTCACAACTCTCAGTACAGTTTTGGCTACTGTCCATCCTTCTCCTTTGCTATCTTCATCCGCATCGCATTTCTGTTTTAAATTTTTAATCCAGTATTGATTGCCTTCAATTTCTGCTATCTGTTGTATTCATTGTCACATCTTTTCTACCTGTAGTCTACTAATGTCCCCTAACTTCCTTGCCTTATCAATTTTCTTTTTCACCAACTTGTCATTAACGTTTGTCTTTGCTCATCTCTCCTCAGCTCCTCTGTTCCTCACCTATCTAAACAAACATAATAACCACCCATCCTTAACCTATTTATTACATAACGTGCTCCATATTTCTTTCATACTCTGCCACTCTTTCTGTACCACTGTTCAACTCACCACATGTTGATGTTATTACATATTTTTCTACCATATTTAACATTCTAGATTCTCTCAGTCACCTTCCTTTGCCAATCATTTGAGTCAAATACCACCTATCTAATAATCTCATATGGTAGTCACCTACAGCCCCTGAAACTATTAAGGCTTTCACTAGTTCCCAAGACTCATTCCTTTTCACCTTACCCTTCCACATCTCACTTTTATTGCCACACCTCCCCTCTCCTCCATTTCTACTATTTCCCCCCAATGCACTCGCTGCTGTAGCTCACTTATTACATCCCCAAACCTTGTTCCAAACATATCTGTCAATTGCCTGATATTTTCTAGAAAACAAAATCTATTTAAATTACAGGTTGACACAGATATAGAGTGGCTCCTTTAAATTCTGATTATTTGCAGTTTGGCCAGTGACATTTGACCCCTTGCCAAATTGTAAACCCGTGGTATTATCAGTCCATGCCACCAGCATCACTGATGCATGGATGTATCTGTATTATATATGTAAGTTAAGCAAGGGGAGCTGGCAGCAAGCAAGCAAATTAAAGCAGCGGAGAAATTAAGGATTCGGATTCACAGTTTCAAACTGCAGTGCATACTAAACAGCTCAAAATATACCTCAGCATTTGTAATATTGTTATGTCCAGGCCAAGTGCCTTTCTGGTATATTATTTACATCTAAGAATAAAATGATACACAGAAGCAAGTAGGCCACTGCAAACACACATCGCCATTTATTTTATAAAACAAATAACCACTTTGATCTTGATTCTCATAAAAGACTTCACCAGATGTTGCAAGGTAACAAACACAGGAAATTTAAAAGCTAGGGAACAATCACATGACTTCCTGAAGTTAACTTCTTAAAGTGACACTGTAATATTATGTTAAAACCATTCATAGAAAATCAGCATGACAGTTTCTAAAATAAATAAGCATTCAAAATTCAAACAAAATCGGATGAAGAAAGTAGTAAAAATAGTAAAACCCTGTCCTAAATTATACTTTCATTGTCTGTAAGCTTTTAATAAACAGATGATAGATGAAACTTCATTACTTTATTGAGCCCTTGTGTACTGCCTGAATTAAACTGTAACTGCCAGCACAGTTCTTTCTTTTCTAAAAGCAGACCCCGTGGTCATCCCTTTGGGTTGGCATTTAATTGTTCTAGCGCTATAAATTTAAACGCATGACCTGGACAGTTGATAATATGTTTAGATAAGGCATTTTTGTTACTTTTCTTCTTAATCTCATAAAGGCATTCATATATTTTTTCTTTTAACATTCGGTCAGTTTTGCCTACATAGAATCCACAGCAGCTTTGGCACAGGACTAAATAAACGACATCTTTAGTTAAACAGTTATATCTTCCGTTCACTTTGAACCATTGATTTTTTTACTATGAAATGATCCCAACAAAGTATATTCTTGCAGTAATTACAGCTACCACATTTATACAGTCCATAAACAATGTCATCTCTCTCATTCCTTTTCTGAGATTCAAAAATATTTCTGAAGGTTAAGCCTTTTCCTTTTCTATATATGATAAGTGGCCTATCACCCAATTTTTCTTTTATGGCCAAACTATAGTTCATTATGGACCAATTTTTGTTTAAAACCCACCTAATTTGCTCATGGTACAAAGCGAAAGTAGTAATCAAATGACATTTAAAGTCAGGCTTAGACCCAGCCTCCAAGGACCCAGAAGTTTCACATCTAATAGTCATAGTTTGCATGTTACCTTTATCTTCCATTAAGATGGAAATGTAAAAATTGTTTTTCCTTTTATTAATAACATCATGCAAAGAATTATTGATAAAGGCTTCAGAGTACCTTGTCTTAAGGAACATACTCTTAAAATGTTTTCACATTCTTCTATGAATTCATTAAACAGGGTTACTATATGTGCTGCACGCACAAATTGCCCCTTTACTACTACCTTCTTTTACTTGGTGGGGTGTGAACTAGAGAAGTGCAGAAAAGAGTTAGAATAGGTAGGCTTTTTGTATATTCCAGAAATAATTTTTCTGTTGATATTACTTTTTATCAACATGATGTCTAGAAAAGAAATACTATTCTCTCCTACAACATAGTAAATTTAAAAAAATCCATAGTGCTATTAATGTAATCTAGGAAAACAGGAATTTTATTAATGTTGTCCTTCCATGCTATAAGGATGTCATCCAGGTACGTCACATAGAGGTACCATGAACTTTTGAATTCACTATTGGGGATGAACCTCCTTTCTCACTCTACCATGACTACATTAGTGTATAAAGACCTACAAAGAGATCCCATAGCCACACATTTTTAACAAAATAGTGATTTTTGAAACAGATGTAACTATTATGTAGCACCAAGTCAAGCAGTGTAGTCAATATAGTAAATATATTAATTCTATCTTGAGACAGATCAGTACTGTTACTTAGAAATACCATGAACCATTATACCCCTGTGGAATGTGGAACTGCTGTAAACAAATCCTTGATATCAATAGTTTAAAAAATAAGAGTATCATCAAAATGAAGTTATTACATTTTTTGAGAAAGTCCCAATAGTATTTACACAAGTGTGCAACCTTCTGTACTTCTCCTTTTAAATGGCGGTCCAGATATTTGGCCACAGGGGACGTAATATAACACCTAGCATCCAGGATGGGTCGCATTGGTGGAGTTCATCTGTCCATGTGTATTTCAGGTATCCCAATAAATGGTACCATGGGGTCTTTCATATTCAGATAGTTAAATTCCTTGAGATTGATTTGTTCTTGCATCAACATGTCATGTACTAGCATATGAGCATATGAACATTTCTGTATGCAATGTTTAACTCATTTTTTGAGACTTGGCAGTAAGTGTCCTCAAATAAGATGTTATACATTCTATCCACATAGTCCCTATTGTCCATGACAACAATCCCCTCCCCCCAATCTGGTTTCTTGATTCTGATTTCAGAGGATCTCAATAAATTCAATAAAACTATTTCCTCTTCTGTTAGATTGAAACCTTCTACCCCTGTGATGGACTTAAAGGTAGATCTCAGGTCCAGTTCACACATTTTCTCAAATAGTTGTAAAATAGGATGCAGAAGTGGGTTGAAAATACTAGGCAAGTTCAGACTTTGTGTCAGTGGACCACTTTGCTCATGCAAAATACTCAAATTACGTTTTCTTACAAACATTTTTAAATCAGTAATAGTTTTAATAATGGTGGCCCTTTTGCTCTTAACAAAGATCAAACCTTTGAATACATGTCAGCAGGAACCTTATTTATATTATAGGAACTGAAATTAAATCCATTAAAATCACCTGTTCTGTTGGTTACCAATTGACATAGTTCTGCGATAACAGAGCCGATTGCTTCATTTGTCACTGCTTCCATGATTTCTTCCACTGCGCTGTTTTCTGCCATCCACTCAGGATACTGTGGTGTGTAGGTCTGGCCTGACCACTGTCCTCTCATCTCTTGTTGCTTCCCTTTCAACAGCTTGGATTGCCACCCAGGTGGAAACTCTAAAGGGTATTCCCCCAGGTTTTCTTCTCTCCACTGTGGTCCAATAATGACATGTGTCGTATCTTGTGCTTGTTCCTTTTGTTGGTAATTACTTTATTAGTAATTTGTAGTGCTAGAACAATTAAATATGAACTCAAGGTTGGGACCATAGTGTCTGCTATTAGAAAAGAAAGAGCTGTACTGGCAATTATGCCTTAATGCAGGCAGTACCTCAGGTGTTATCTGTTTTTTTTTTTTACACAGTGCCACTCAGAATACCAGCCTTATTTTCATCAGTACCCACAGTCCCTATTGTTACTTCTGTTGCCATGCCGGTTGTATCCACCTGCTTCTCTGACACAGATTTCCCCTAGTCAGAATGAACACCACTCCAGGTCTCCCATGAACAGAGGTCAGAGGCCTAGTGAGACTAAAATGGTCAATAATTAATTAGGGTTAAAGAAGCATGTATATGTATGCTTTTGGCAGCCCACATATGCATGAAACAGGTTAGAGAGGCTGGATAACTTAAGGTTCTCATTGGCAAGGCATGTATGTCTGAAAATGATGGCAATTTGAAACTGCTGCCATCTGATGACACAGTGGCACTATTGACAACATTACATGGGGAGGGGTCACCCATATCCACCATTATACAGACTCCTGTAAAAATGCAGACTGAGCACTCAGTGTCAGCAGTGCATAATAGACTTTCTGTATCTTACTTACATGCTCCTCCTGTATTCCCAGATAACAAAGCATCTGGCAAGTGCACTGTCACTGAGGTGCACATACTCACAAAAGGGGATAGATATGGGAGGGGGTGCTTTACTGCAGCCATAACACCAGAACTTTCTCTGATGTAACTACAGCACTCTCAGTTAACCAGGTGATATACAAATAAGTGATACAGGCACATAATGCTGCTATCATAGCACAGTGGGTATGTTGAGTGCACTCAGAGGTATGTAAGATGATGATAATGTGCCCATCAACATAGTGACATGGAGACTAGCAGCAGAGAGCATACAGTGCTGCTTCTGAGGTTGGTGGTGGTAAATGTAATATAGGACTCACTAAAGCTGTCATCTGGTCTGCCTCCATTCCTGATGCAAGGTGGTTGAGCACATGCCATCTATGCCAGTCAGGCAACAAAAAATACTGACGACTTGCCATCAGTGTTGCCTGTGTGCACACACTCATGCCTAAGTAGGGATGTTATTCATCTAGTCAGTGGTATCACTCCTCTAGCTAAATACATGGGGCACTGCAACATGCTGCATGTGCATTGCTTACTAGTTCTAGTCCTTGCCTTTTCCCTGTAGGGACATGAGTGAATCTACTCATCAGGCTTAAAACGTGGTGATTCACATCAAGGTGCATGTTTATGGTCCCATAATTCTGTCATTTCCCTTCCATGGACTATATCAGCCTCCAGCAACACAAGCAAAATTAGTTGACATGTCATGGTAGCTCAACCCCACAGGTTGAGAGGGGATGTAATGCCGGACTCTTCACAATCTCCCAGAGCACATTGCTACAGCGTTTTCCTCCCATGATCCTGCCTAATATTAAACTGTTGCTGTCACCTGTCAGTGGGCCCCCCTTCGACTGTTCAAGTAATAATGACTGTATACTGCCAACCCCTAACCTCTGTGGATATGGTGATGTCTGATGCACAGCTCAGTAACTGCCATGCATAACCTGGATGTGATAATACATGCATTATCTAATTCTCGACTTTCATTGTCAGAGCTCATAGCAGTTAATCAGAAACTGTTTCATTGCCAGTCCTACAGAGTATTGCATGCATCATCTGATTCTCAACTTTCATTGTCAGGGCTCATAGTAGTTAAAGAGAAACTGTTTCCTTGTTAGTCCTGCAGAGTATTCTGCCTGCCCTTGTCTTGGCTTTGGTACTGTTGTTATAAAGCATAACAAAGGTGGGATGGATGAAAGGGGTGGCTGCCCAGAGCACAACATGTTGGGGGCACAATTGGCAGGTGTCAATGCTGTGATACTAAGGTACCGGCATTCAGAAAGAATTTAAGTTACTGTAGTTACAGTCAAAAATGAAGCATTTCAAGTGTGGTATTTTAACTCTAGCAAGCCATTTAATCTAACCGCAGATTGTCCCATTTGGCCTCCTATGATCATTTATGTTTTGAAGAACTGAATGTTTTAAAAGATATGTTTCAGGCTAGGGAATATCCCATATTACTAATTGATACTATTATACTGCGGTAGTGGTGCTGAGATAGCATTGTCGCCTCACGGTAAGACGTTGTCGTGTTCAATTCTCAGCTAAAGCATCTTCTGTGTGGAGATATGCGTGAATGGGCGTACCTTCGTTGAAGGTTGTACGTCAGGGCTGGCAACACGGTACGTAAAAATCTGCTGCCAATCATTAGCGGTTACCGGAGTTCCGCTGTGGCGACCCCTAACCGGGAAAAAGCCGAAAGATACAACAAAAACAGCAACAACAACAACTAATTGATACTATTACACTGAGCTCAGGAAAAGAAAGTCCTCTGACTTCTCCCCTATTTTGAGGCAGTCTTTAAAAATGAAGAATAAAGATATGAGTTTAGATCATTACATGGTTTTAACAATTCTATAATGAATGGGCAAACTGTTTCATGACTAACACACACAAAAATGATAATAAAAATAAACTGAAAAAATATATTAACTATATGACACAACAAAATGACACACAGCACATCAGAAAAGGAAACAGATGTCCTTACCCGATATACTACTTATGACCCTACAACACATTCGGCTAAAATTTGTCTGAATAGTGATGGTGTTATGAGAAGAAATATTTGGAAAGCAAGCCGTACATTAGGGCTAGGGGCAGGGTTAGGGTTAGATTTAGGATTACCCTTTATTACTATTGTGTAGCAAGAAGGCAACAACCCCCTGTCCAATTTGTGATGTGCACTAACCTGTATCCTGCCTGTAATCCTAATGTGCAGCTTACTTTAAAAAAGCCCTTGTCATAAAACTACCAATGCACAAGACAGCTTCAACACTCACCATGGACGTTCTCATGTATACACAGGCACACACACACACAAACACACACACACACACACACACACACACACACACACACACACACACACACACACACACACACACACGATGCTCAAGACAGCTTCAACCCTCACCATGAATGTTCTCATGTATACACACACACACACACACACACACACACACACACACACACACACACACACACAATATCTTACCTTTAAAAAAGCCCTTGTCATAAAACTACCAATGCACCAGACAGCTTCAATACTCACCATGGACGTTCTCATGTATACACAGGCACACACACACACACACACACACACACACACACACACACACACACACACACACACACACACACACACACACACACACACACACAATATCTTACCTTTAAAAAGCCCTTGTCATAAAACTACCAATGCACAAGACAGCTTCAATACTCACCATGGACGTTCTCATGTATACACAGGCACACACACACACACACACACACACACACACACACACACACACACACACACACACACACACACACACACACACACACACAATATCTTACCCTAGCAGAATACACACTGAAACACACACTAAATGTAATCATTATCTAACCCTTACCCTAACCTTAAAACACACACCGTCACACACAAACTCCCTTCCAAATTACTTATGTTTGTCCCTTTCTTGACCAAATAGAACTCACCCAAATCAACATTCACACAAATGCTCCTTTACTCAATAATTTTGACAACTCACTGGCATCGAGCATATATATTTCATCCAAATCAGCTATAACTGTTTTAACATATTCTACTGCTGTTCAGAGCATTAAGAAAGTTATAGAGAAAAAAAACTGGATGTGTTTGAATTCAGATACTAATATTTGTGGAAGATTTACCTTTAAAAGGGATACTAACCTTTAATATGCACTTTGAACATGCAGCAATGTAATAATTTCAAGTATAAAGAGGTTTAGAGGTATAACCAAATGTGGTAGATGTAAACAATGTAAATCATTTATTGAAGGGCCAACATTATTATTAGGGATTGCTCCAGGGTTTTTAGTATGCAGGGTGAAAATGATTGTTGTACTGAAGGGAGTAATACAAATGTTACAAAGTGTATTTCTGGTGAAGCATTTTATATTGCTAAAATGGAGTGACATTTGCAATAGAGAAAATAGAAAAGGTTTACAATCACATTTTCCAATGGCAGTCACTCGAACTGAGATGGTCAAAAGGCTGTTTTCCAGTTCTTGTACCACCAAACTGAAAATGGTCACGTCCATAACAACAGTTGCTAGTATGCATTTGCTGTTGTGGGTCAACATTCTGCTTGGAGATTGCATTACAGTGGGGAATGGGAAATGTACCCTTTTCCTCACTGTAGTGCTATTTCGGAGTTTGTATATATAAGCAGCAGGGAGTGCAGGGGATCTTGTACAATTCCAGCATTGAATGGAAATCACTAGACTCCAGGGTACATTGGGTAATGTTGGCAATGTCGAATGTGGATGTGTCGACAATACCATTTCATCATTTTGCCTCAGTGATGTTTTTATTTTCAGTATTTTTTCGATTAAGTCATTTTCAGAAATGTGATAGTAAACTAATAAAAACATATTTGTGCTTAAAAGGAAAAATCCTACCAAGGCTTTGTTTAGACATTATAGAAATTGTACAAATTTTAATAAGTTTTTGCTTTTGCGCTTGAAAAAGTTGAATATAATTTCATAGAGATTGATTGAGAGATAAAACTGAATGTACAGAATTAATATAGCTTCAGGTATCAACGATCACATTTCAATAGCTAGCATTCTTCAAATGACCTGCTAAGTTATTTTTTTAACTTTGCAATATAAATTGTGTTAAAATATTTATTTATGCATTTTTTTATATTTTTAGACCTTTTCAACACAGTTATTTTCAATGAAATTTTGTCACATGATTTTCAAGTACTTAATTATTTCTTGATTAAGTGATATGAAGTGATATGTCTTCTCAAGTCCTTTGATGTTAGTCAGATGAAAGCACTAAATAAACATATGCGTTTCCTTACTTCAATTGGTTCTTCATCTTGGGGCTTTTCCCTCGATTTCATTATAAGTTCAGTGCAATGTGATAACCATCCATAAATCCCAGATGTAGTATATGTTTGCTGTGTTTGCAGTTTTTGTCTCATTATTGAAAAATTTTAAAATATGCCCAAAGAATTTCAAGAGAAACATACATTGCCTAGTATAGAACACCAGTATAACTCAGTGGCACAAAATGATTGATACTCATGGTCAAATCCTACAGGCAGTAAAATCAACACTAAGTTCAAATTGAATAAATACAAATTACTACATATCACATGTTGATAAAATACAAATCCCATCAAGAAATTCATGAAGTAAGCAAGTTTCTTCTTCAAATTGTAAATAACAGAAATCATTCATTAAGACCTGGTGGGGCATGAATTCTACATTAATTATTGATGTTAAAGATGGAGACATACAGTGAGCTATTACACTGAGAATATAAATGCCAAATAAGCTAACACTGCATCTCTCAACAGGTCTTAACAAGCAGTTTTAGATTATTATTTAAAAAAGAAACCTGTTCAGTTAGTGAATGAGTTTGTATTTATTAATGTTGGTTTTAGTTCTGAATTAATTCGAAAAAAGCATTGTTATACACATTGTACATTGGGTTATAATAAATACTTTGCTATAATGAAACAGCATCAGTTTATTATGGGCTGTTCACTGGATTATCTTTATACTCAAAAGCTTATCTTGTTTAAAATGAGGGCGATCATTTTTCTTTCTCATGTTAATCCACTGTGACATCTAGTGGCAATTCAGATGACTGTTTTATGTACTGAAATTGATTTTTTTAAACTTCATATGCATGTTTTTTTTTTTTTTTTTTTTTTTTTTTTACTTTGGTTAGTTGTGAACTCAAGACAAAGAAAAAACAAAATGACTAACAGAGATAAATGTGACCTGTATTACATAATGACATGCCTAACAAAAATAAACATAACTACTGATGTGGTGAATTATGCAGGCTGGTTTCAGTTTCCTGTGGTTGGCTCATTGGAATGGAATTCCTTAGTTCCATTATTAACACAGTCAATAGAATTTGCTTGTTTCTAAAAGTAAACTAAAAACATTGGTAAGCCTTGTTTTAGGCTTTTGAAATCCACTGAAAATTCAGAAAACGTAGACCTCGTAAGTGGGTAACCATAAATCAGTACTGGCTTTGTTCTGAAAGGCCTGCTTTGTGAGAAACTTTGTCATATAAACAAATGCATAAAATACAAAAAATCTATATTAACATTCTCAAATTTATAATGCAGCAAGGGGCTGTGACCCCCATAAGCCCTAAACTGAAACATTTAAGGTTTCAATTGTTGCTGTCTATTAGAAAGAGACAAATACATTCAAAAACTTTAGAGACAAAATAGATATGCTCTCACTTTTTTCTGCTTGAAAAGCTCTACAACTGAAATAATTAAAAATGAAGACACTATGATTTCTGTATACATTTTAATATGTTATTCATTCATTCATTCATTCATTCATTCATTCATTCATTCATTCACTGACCAGGGAGGACTGAAGGTTCAAAAAACATTTTCTACTAAACTCTGGGCCAAACACAAACAGCATGCATATCTTACGCATTTTCTGACAACACAGACTAACCTTTATAGTTTCACAGGAATAGTAAAACCTATCCTCGCAGTTTGTTAGCACAAGGGATTGAAACTCATGTTAAACTCAGTGCTGGTCCATCACAGAAAGTACAGACTTGCTTTTTCAAATATTATATGCATGCCTACAGGCAAATGGGAGAATACCAGTTCACCTAGTGCTTGTTTTTGGGAGGCAGGAAAAAAGTAGAACACCCTGAGAAAAATGAAATGGATTCAGGGAACATATCCCCATTGTTCACAGAAGGCGGACCAGCTGACGATCGAACCAAAGGACCTCTTGGTGCAATGTGGGAATACTCCTCATCATGTCACTGCACTGCCTGATAAAAAAATACAGTAATTACAAATTACAGAATATGGCAAAATGCAGAATATACTAAAATATGGAGTATGCAGAATTTAACCAAAGTATGGAATATAAAATATACAGAAAACAAACAATATATTACAAAGCATTTGACAACCATATTTAAGGACTGAGTAAAGGATTTGCCTATAGATTTAGAGTTTAAATGGTGTATTTTGACAGGATTTTGAAAGCAAGTATCTGCAACAGTGTTAGACAGATTTGACAGTGGGATGTGCCTTCAGAATTTTATATTAATGAAAGACTATAAGATATACCGTCAGTGGTCTTCTAGGATATAAAATAGGTAACATAACCTTGTAGTCATCTGCGGAGTTCTAATACAAAAAATCACACCATTGTACATTCACAGTGACTGCAGGCACTGTTCTGACATCCATCACCTGAAGTGAACTATGTACCCTTACTAATAATGCCTTGGTTCTTCTGTATTTTGCAGGCACTTTTATGTACGATTTGCTTACTGAATCATTGCGATCCTTTTGACAGATTACAAGCTGTACTACAGTTATGGATGTGAACAGTACTCTTTTGAAGGTTACAATGGCAGCTAACAGTTAAATAAGACATTAGATAAGGCCTGTCCTCTCAAATAGAACTCATAAGAATACAGACACTTAAGCAAGCTAGTGTTGTCCTAGACTGTGCCCACATTGTGCTACATCTCCTTGTCTAACTAGCAAGTACATTGTGTACTATAAGCTGTTAGTCATCTTCTGCTTGTGAAATTCTGGCAAAACCATGATATTACTGTGTCTTTCTGAGTTTTTGCCAGGGTATTTGGCTTCCACCAGCATCCCAAGGACATGTTAATAGGTAAACTGCACATCCCTTAAAGGTCCATCAAAGTGAGTGTCCACATATGTGTGTGTGTGTGTGTGTGTGTGTGTGTGTGTGTGTGTGTGTGTGTGTGTGTGAGTTTATGTGTGTGTGTTTGTGTGTGTGTGTGTGTGTGTGTGTGTGTGTGTGTGTGTGTGTGTGTGTGTGTGTGGGGTCTATGACAACTGATCGAAAAGTAATTTCCGTGAATAGCATATAGATCGAAAATGCCGTTAATTGAACTTGGTTTTATGGGGGGCAGCACCCCCCGCTAAATATATATTCCAACTCCAAGATCGCACTACAGTGAGGAAAGGGCAAATTTTCCAATCTTCACTGTCCCATGATCTCACAACACCACTTTCAAATAAAGGCATTTTTGATCTACATGCCGTTTGCGGAAATTACTTTTCGATCTGTAGTCATAGGTGTGTGTGTGTGTGTGTGTGTGTGTGTGTGTGTGTGTGTGTGTGTGTGTGTGTGTGTGTGTGTGTGTGTGAAAGTATGTGTATCCTGTTATGACTGATACTAGTAAACCATCCAGTACTGTTTTCTGCCTTAAATATGCTACTTTTTGCTGGGATCTATTCCAGCTCCCCATAACCTTGAGTAGGATAAAGTAGTTACTGCAATGTAAATTAATGATGTGATAACACTGTCAGGAAATCTAAACAACAGTGGTTTGACATTTCATAATTTTATTTTAGTAGTAGTTTTGTCTAATTTAGAGAGTGCTCATCCATAGTATTCCATGTTTCGATAGTATTCCATGTTTAATACTTTGCTATAGTGTCTCCTCAGTTTCACTAGCACCATCTTCTTCTTGATTCACACTTTCTTTCCTTTCACTTGCCTCCAACAACATCTGCCCCCAAAGACCCCTGAGAATTGAAAAGCCTTCAATTTCTGATGGACATACAAAATAATGTTCAGTAAAGCCCATTTTATCAGTGTTGATGGCTCACTAGCTAACAAATGTGTGTTTGGTGCAAAAGGTAGTGGGTTCTATTCTCATACTGGGTAGATCGATTGCTGACTCTGCAGTGCATCCTTAGGGGGTGTTATACTGAAGTATATCAGCCTTTTATGATTCAGTATGACTGACTCTAAAAGTCATGCCTCCAAAATCGAATTTCTTTCCCCAGACTTATTTTTTCAGTATAATGAGCTTTAGAACAAAGCCAAGTGCATGTTTAATAATAACAAATTTAGTTTATTTTTGATTCAGCAGATTATGCACTATATTAACCCTAAAAAAGAAAGAGGAGAAATTGTTTTCAGAACAGAATATCTTTATACACTAGACCCTATGTAGGTAAAGATAAGGAATCTTTGTATTGCTTAGCTTACTTATAATAAGGTATATACACATAATCAAGTCTTTCTCTATGAGAAACATCAGTAAATCTAAGATGAAAAGGATAAATCTCAATGCCAAATTCATACCATTTGAGAGGTATGCCCTTGACCTCGTGTAAAATCTTGTGGTACACAGAGCTTCTTATCTTTTACACTTTTGATTATCTTCTCTCTCATTTGTATTTAATGGAATATAATGCAGTCACCCCTTCCCTCTTCTTTATATCTGGCAAAGACACTTGTCCTCAGACTATTAGCCAGTTTCTGTTGTTCATGACTACTGTTAAAGAGTGAAACTACCAGATAATCACCATTTCATTTAAGTTCTTTTAAACTGTAAGCTATCTCATTACATTATAAATTAAAAAGGCATCTGTAAATCATATATGCCTAATTTCATCCTGTTGCACTTAACAATTGTTACTGAGCCCATCCTCTTTCAGTTATCAAATATATTTCACTTGATCCTAATTTCATTTCTGCCAGGCATGTGAACTTAGCTACTATCATGGTTCTTCTCTTATATATGAAGTAGTCAATACACAGTGAATCAGCACGAGGTCCTCACTAATGTTTGCCTTCTAGACTACTTACCCACAGGGAGAAATTCTAGACCTTTCTTTCTTTGGTTATTTATACCTACTTTACCTTTTCACAGTAATGTAAACATCACGATCAACACCTCATACCTGCACAAGATCCTTAGTTCAGTTTTAATCAGGAGAGGGAAGAAGCCTCTGTACACATGCCTGTAATTAATTTAACAGAAATTGAAACTATGATCTTTCCAGTCCTACTACATACAAACTTTTCTTTTGCAATCATCTATTCTATGTGCTCCATCACAAACAGTCATGTTTGGGAACCTTAATGGTATAGTGGAGTCCAGTTTTGTCTTTAAAAGCAACACATATAACACTACCCACATTGCCAAGTTACAGCTAAGAAAATACCATACATTCCACCTAACAGTCTTCTTACAGCTCCTACCCTTACCCTATGTACCTTCAGAACTTATGTCACTATAAGCTTAGAAATTAAGGTACTTCTGTTAATGTTTGCAGATTATTTACCTTTCCTTCATGCCTGATCCATACCTGCATTGTATGTATCTAGATTATCACATTTTGGGAGGCTGATGCAACTGTCCTGGCAGCACAAAGGGCAACATAATGGCACACAACCTTTTTAAAGCTGTTCCCTTTTTATGACACCACATGCCTTTTGGTCAGCTTATGACTTCTCTCCCACTGTTGTTTACCTACTAGGAAGCTGTAGCATTCTTCTGTGTCATTCTTAATGTTCTTAATTATATGGCCTTGTAAGGCATCACAAAAAAAGGTTGTAGTCTTTTCAAAAGATTATTCCTGATACAAAAGCCTTATGATTCAGTTTGACTGACTCTAAAAGCCATGCGTCCAAAATCAAATTTCTTTTCCCAGACTTATTTTTTCAGTATAATGAGCTCTAGAACAAAGCTAAGTGCATGTTTAATAATAACAAATTTAGTTTATTTTTGATTCAGCAGATTATGCACTTTAATAACCCTAAACAGTTCTGGTGCAGCATTACTCAATTGCTTTGCACAGAAATAAAAAAAAATAATATAGCCCCAGCTTTTATTCAACACTCAAAGAAGTTTTAATCTCTGAGAATATAACTCCATTGCTTTTTGACCTAGTACTAACATTTTTCCTTATGGGTGGCCATGGTGGTGCAGCGGTTAGCATTGCCGTCTCACAGCAAGAGGCTCTGCAGTTTGATCCTTGGCTGGAGTGCCTTCTGTGTGGAGTCTGCATGTCCTCCCTGTGGTTGTGTGGTTTACCTCCGGGTGCTCCACTTTCCTTCCAAAGACATGCTGTAGGTGGATTAGACACTCTAAATTGGCCCTGTTTGTGTGTGTGTGTGTGTGTGTGTGCCTTCTGTGGAAGGTTGGGTGCCAGGCTGGCAACTCAACACCATAAAATTCCACTGCCACTCATGAGTGGACAGGTGATCCGCTGTGGCAACCCCTAACCGGGAAAAGCCAGAAGAAGAATTAACATTTTTCCTTATAATACAAACAGTACTCTGAATACGAAACCAGTCTTCTCAAGACTTTTCTTGAAATTGTTGAAAAAAAATGATAACTTGTTTTGGCTGACAGAGATGAATTAGCTTCAAAACTGTTAAAGCTTGTAGCTGCTGCTGTAGCATTTCCACTTTTGGTCTCACAAATCATTCCATAATACCATCTTAGGTTCCTTATTGTTTGGAAAACTGACGTTATCTTCCTTCTTCACAAGGGTGCTCCTTCTTCCTCCATTTTCACCTTTTACACAAGGGTGCTCCTTCTTCCTCAGTTTTCACCTTCTTCACAAGGGTGCTCCTTCTTCCTCAGTTTTCACCTTCTACACAAGGATGCTCCTTCTTCCTCAGTTTTCACCTTCCTCACAAGGGTGCTCCTTCTTCCTCAGTTTTTACCTTCTTCACAAGGGTGCTCCTTCTTCCTCAGTTTTCACCTTCTTCACAAGAGTGCTCCTTCTTCCTCAGTTTTCACCTTCTTCACAAGGGTGCTCCTTCTTCCTCAGTTTTCACCTTCTTCACAAGGGTGCTCCTTCTTCCTCAGTTTTCACCTTCTTCACAAGGGTGCTCCTTCTTCCTCAGTTTTCACCTTCTTCACAAGGGTTCTCCTTCTTCCTCAGTTTTCACCTTCTTCACAAGGGTTCTCCTTCTTCCTCGGTTTTCACCTTCTTCACAAGGGTGCTCCTTCTTCCTCGGTTTTCACCTTCTTCACAAGGGTGCTCCTTCTTCCTCAGTTTTCACCTTCTTCACAAGGGTGCTCCTTCTTCCTCAGTTTTCACCTTCTTCACAAGGGTGCTCCTTCTTCCTCAGTTTTCACCTTCTTCACAAGGGTGCTCCTTCTTCCTCAGTTTTCACCTTCTTCACAAGGGTTCTCCTTCTTCCTCGGTTTTCACCTTCTTCACAAGGGTGCTCCTTCTTCCTCAGTTTTCACCTTCTTCACAAGGGTGCTCCTTCTTCCTCAGTTTTCACCTTCTTCACAAGGGTGCTCCTTCTTCCTCAGTTTTCACCTTCTTCACAAGGGTGCTCCTTCTTCCTCAGTTCTCACCTTCTTCACAAGGGTGCTCCTTCTTTCTTCTGCCCCAGTTTTCACACAAGTGCTGTCTTTCAAAAAATATTTGAAAAGCGATACCATATAATCAAGTCTTAATAACAAAATTTCCTCAGATGGAATATCTTCCCCCTGCTCGGTTTTACTTCATGATTCAATTATTCCCATTTATAAATAAGCCTAAATGAAATCTAGACCTTTATTTTTTTAATTTTCCTAAATGGAACCACCACATTTTTTTTATATAAAGGTGTCAAACCATCACGTTCTGCTGCTGCATTTTCAGACTTCGGTTCACTTACTATCCTTCAATGAGAGGTATATAGAGCTACCATGCAGAAACCATGCAGATTGGGCATACATTTATCTTTTTCTGCTTTCTTTTTAATTAATCATTACAATGCTTTCTTTAATGTTGCATTTGTTAAAAGAATCTGTTTCCTTTCAAATCAGAAAACTGTTTGACTCAAAGCATTTCTTTTTATACACTTTTATCAATTCCTTACCACATAAATAACCTCTTTCAGAGACATTGGTTGGTGTTAATGTTTTTCTTTGGTTTCTTCTTTATTTCTGCATCTATGTGCCTTCCATCCTTTAACTATACATAAACTACTAAATAAACGATTAATTCTGCTTTATTTTCAGGATGGGCCTATCTCTTACTTTTCCTAACTTCAACAACCTTGCATATAGCTTGTTCAACAGGCACACAGTACCCTTTATAGGCTGTGTTATGTTTCTCTCCCTCTTCCCCAACATGCATACATGTTGTGGCTTGACCACAAATTTTGAAGTTTACTGCCATTCCTCATGCATAAAAGTTTAGACATACTGTGCTGTCTTTCCACATATTTTATCAACAATTGCCTTGTATGACTATACTAGAAGCATTTACATTTTACTTTCTTTTCTTGCTCTTTTTATAGTACAGACAAAATAAATCCCCACCCACATTAATTTATGTATTAACCCTCAACACTTCATCTGAGCCCCTTTGCATATGAGAGATGCAATAATGTCAGCTACTGTATGTTGCTATTTCCAAGTATACTTCGATATTTCTGCCTGATCTTGTCTGGCTCTAATCGTGCTTTCTGTCTGTAACCTCATTGGCTACTCAGGTGTTAAGTGTGTAGTGCACTCCAGAACTGTTGCATTGCTGTTATCACTTGTTTCATTTACTTTTGTGTGCAAACTCTCTGCTTGTATTTGGTTCTGTCTTCTATATCCAGGTTCATTTGAAGATGCTGTTTGCTTCTTAATCTGTCTTTATAACAGTGCTGCTGGGACAACTTCTTGATATTTTACTTTCTTTCACTTTGTCTATTGATTACGTGTACTTTTGGTTGCAATATATTATTTACATGTTAACTAGATATAGTTATCTACAGATGAACAGGAACAACAGTTTTAGTACAAGTTTTGTAGTGTCATAACTTATTTTAAGTGTTTTACAGTAAACTCTCAGTTAACCAGAACTCAAGCAACCGGCACTCTCAAACAACCAGCAAAAAAATATCGAAGAAATACAGTACAATTTTCATGTGTTGCACTTTCTGCCCCCCTCCCCCCCACAGAAACATACCTTACATTTTTAGATTTTCAGAGTTTTAAAAATGAAGATAGGAATAAATTCCCTCTCTCCCTAACCTGAGAACAAGCCAAACAAACAAAACAAATAGTATAGGATACAGTATTAGTCAGGCCTATTTTTAATAGTAACTTTCAAGAAACCAAAAGCTACAGTTATCCGGCATCTACCAATCCCTATGGGTGCCGATTAACTGACAGTTTACTGCATTACTCCAATCCATGCCTTTTACTCTGTTTCTAAAGTACATTGATGGTTTTAAACATTGCTGTATACATAACATGGCTATACACTTTGCTTTGTCTCTAAATCAAATAAACCATTTGCCTTTGGTCTGGGTAATGTGTGCAAATGGCCTTAGAACTTGATCAGTTACCTGCCTATTAGAGGCTGGGGGTTGGTATAATGCCTAAGGTGTTTAGATCACAGTCACAAGGTACAGAGTTTGAGTCACACATTTGTAAGTGAAATCGGCTAGGTTTAAAATGGCCCATAAAGACAGTTAACATAGTTCTTAGCTATGAACCTGTAAGTAAATAATTTGATGCCTAGAGTGCTTTACACTAGCCCTTCCTTGTACAGGCCTGTTCACTGATGGCTCAAAGTGATGGAAGTACAATGTCTTCTTCTGCCAGTTTACTCCAGTTGTTTGCAGTTGTCAAAGATAATAATTTTAAATTGATTCTGAATATTTTCATATTTATTATATTTTTTCCTCCTGATTTACTGATATTTCAAATGATTCTTATATTTTGCTTTTCTTAATTTGACCCCTCTTTTATCAGATTCATGTCCACAAAAAGAAAAAGTAGGCACCATTAAAAAAATATAAAATAAAACAAAGTTCAGAGCAACCACCTCTGCTCAGCCATATGGTATGCAAAGAATTCACATCCCATTACATAAATGTCTTAGATGTGCTACAGCAAATCAAAGTGCAAACACCTTTAAATAGTTTAAATATGTTCCTAAAATTAGCATTTTGAGTGTTGTAATAAACCAGCCAGCATCACTTAATATCACAGACATACACAAGCAAAATATCAGCCCGCAAAAAAGAATCTCAGCTACACCTACAACATGAAATTTCCACCCCAGACAAAAAGAGCACACATGCATCTCATATAAAACAAGGCATATTAGTGCAATTTTGCTAAGTATATCATTCATAATCTGGACTTTGATGTTACAAGGTGAGTACAACTTGTGAGTGATACAGTGTCAGTTCCATCTTGTGTCAGTATGTCCCTGTTAACTATTTTGTCACACTGTTTGCAGTTTTGAGACTGTCACATATTTGTATAAATCCTGCAAAAGCTTAATTATATTTAATAATCCATGCCATCCTTATTCTGATTCTGATTTAAAACTGAACGAGAATGAAAGCAGTGTAAAACTCACCAGACACACTCTCCAAAAATCTTCACCCATCGCCACGCAATCTAATCTAAACATTATACTCCCAACTCTCCTAGCAAGAAATGTAAAGAATTCCAATGATACTTAATCTCACAGAAATAAATATTTGTCTGAGTTATTATGGGAGCTCATGAGTTTGCATCTGATTCAGAAATCTGCAATTGCTCTATAGGGTAATAAGATCAGTCAGTTTTGCTGTGTCAAAAGTGATTTTACAAAAGGGACCAGATATGTTGTTTTCCACTAAAATCCAGTGGCTAAGGTGCTCATCAGTTCTCAGTTTTCAAGGACCTCTAAATGTTTCTTCTCTGATGTTTTATCCCATGTAAGGTCTTGAATTCACTAAAAAATATTACTTCTGATTTAGCACCAGCACTCCCTGAATCCCTGTTGTCAGCCCTGAAAGTAAAGAATATAGTACAAATGAAAAGAAAACAGTTTAGAATAGCAAAAAGTCATTCTTGGCTTTCAATGACCGTTGTGTTCATAGGATGAGACACTTCCAAATTTTTTCAGTGTTAGACACATTTTAGGTATAAGAAACAACACGGGACACTATATAGTCCCAATAAGGAACACCAGATTGGTTGCCACATTGTGTTTGCATACATGTTATGCGGTGAGGTTATTAAACTGAACCTCTTGAAGACATCGCAAGAGTGTATGCTATTCCCCAATAACTCACAATATCACATACAGCTACTTAACTGTAGCACACTGCCAGTCCATTAGACTGAAAGGTTATAGCCCATTGATTAAACCTGCAGTACATTTTAAAACAGAAACATGTGTCTGCCCACAGAGACTAATTATGAAACTCCTAAACCACAAATGGAAACATCATAAATACAATACCAAAATAAAAGAAACAGAAACTATGCAGAAACAAGCCGCAGGATTTTCTGGGAAGCTTTAAATAAGAAGGTGTATAGTAGGGCATTGCAAGATTAGGGTAAATTGTGTGTTGGAGCTACTTGAGCAGGATGAAGTTTGGTGAGAATGATTGTTGAAATATTTGGTTTAGGCGTGAGAACAAGATAAGGCATTTCAGTCAGTCAAATTGGATTTAGCTGTGATTAGTATAGTTGCACAGGTGGCAGGGTTATGTAACTTTACATAATTTTGGACTATGGTAATATGCTGAAGGATTGGGTAAGGTTGATAATGTGAAGACTGCCAGACGATGACTATTGACAAGATATGAAGATTCATTGGACCATACCTGGAGTAACATTTTCTTTATGGAGGCATTATGGATCTCTTAGGGTTTCAGAATTTTTTTGGTTGTTTGGTGGATTTTCAACTTTATTCTTCTGTGTGCATTTGTTTGGTTAGACTTGGAAAGGGCAAGCAGCTAGTATTGGTAAAAGTCAGGAATGAGTGGTTATGCCCACAAGGGTGGGCTTAGAGGTGCTGTGGTTTTCATGTTGGGAGTCTTTTTGACTTTGTTTTGTTCAGAAAAAGGGCAAGGTGATGCATAATCTGTTGGGATATGTGAAGAGGAGAGCTTTTTGATGTGTAGTGTTCTGGGAGAGAGGTTGTCCATTCACTCTTAGTGCATGGTAGGGTATTGGATTTAGCAAGGGGAGGAATATTAATTGAAGTCATTAAGATGGTGGGTGGTTGGTCATCAAGTTATTTCTTGTTCTATAGTAGATAGCTGGGTATGGTGACTGGCTAAAGTAAATTTTCTAGGAAAGGAAATGTCATTTTGGTCATGCTTATAACCACTGCGTGGCAAAAAGGGACTGCAGTAAGGCTGACTGTCCTGTAATTGGGTTTGCACTATTTCAGGGGGCATTGAGCTCCTTTACATCTTGATAGTACATTTGTCAGGTAATGATATGGGTATAACTCTGAAACTAAAGTTGGTAGTAAGGATAAGTAAGGATGCGCTTATTTTAAGAGGTTATACCCAATTATGTGCACTGTATGGTTGGAGGTAGTACCAAGGTTATTTGGGATGTGTACAGGGTTTGTCAGTTTGTTAATGTTAGGCTACTTAGGCAATTGGCTGCTTTGGTTTGTTATAGGTCATTGGGATGGCTATGACAGGGATCCATTTTGGTTTAGAGAAGATGGAATCCACCTGAATGATTTTGAAGTGGACCTTCTCAGTGTACACTCAGGTTTGTTTTGGAAGCTTTGCTGAAGGTTTTAGAGTGAATGAGGGGAAACAGCCTATGTTAGGCTGGTTGGCTGAGAAAAGGAACAGGCTTGTCCCTCTTTTGTTCCCCCTCTGGTGTTGGATGTCTAATTCAATGAGTTGGGGAATAAAAGTGAGTGATGAGATGCTTTTTGATAAGTAAGAAAGTGAGCAGAGTTGAGGACGCTGCTTGATAAGTAAGGAAGGGAGCAGAAGTGAAGACACTGCTAGGGTGACCATTGTTACACTGCCCTAAGAAATGGTTATATGGGTGTAAGTAAGCAAGCGCAGGTGAGGACACTCACCTGAGGATAAGTAAAATATGTGCATGGAGGTGAGAATGCTGCTTACTTGATTATGGTGAACAGGGTTATGCTGCCCTAGTAAATGGGTATATGGATGTTCATTCTGTGATCAATAAGTTCAAATATTGTTCGACAAAGTTATGTTTATGGACGTTTAATAAAGGTTGTCAAATGTCAATTGGTGTGTATTTATTTGAAAGGGACTGGGACAATACAATTTAAAACAAAACAGTTTCCAATAGCAAAAAAAGTAATTCTCAGCCTTCAACGACCATAGTGTTCATAGGATGGCAGACTTCCAAGTTCTTTTAGTTTTAGACACATTTTAGTTATAAAAAAACAACATGGGAAACTATATAGTCCCAAGAAAGAACACCAGATTGGTGGCCACATTGTGCTTGCACACATGTTATGCAGTGAGGTTATTAAACTGAACCTCTTGAAGACATCACAAGAGTGTATGCTATTCCCCAATAATTTACAATATCACATACTGCTACTTAAATGTAACACACTGCTAGTCCATTAGACTGAAAGGTTATAGTCTATTGATTAAATCTGCAGTACTTTTTAAAACAGAAACGTGTGTCTGCCCACAGAGACTAACTATGAAACTCCTAGACCACAAATGCAAACTTCCCAAATACACTACCAAAATAACATGAACAGGAACTATGCAGAAACAAGCCACAACGATTTTCCATACATACTAAGTGACCACTTCACTCTGGTGCCAGAAAAAGTAAGATAATAATATCAAGGATTATAATGTTGTTGTGTCTTTCGGCTTTTCCCGGTTAGGGGTCGCCACAGCGAAACTCCGGTCCACTAATGATTGGCAGTAGATTTTGTACATGCAGAGTTGCCAGCCCTGATGCACAGCCTTCAACGAAGGTACGCCCATTCACGCATGTCTCCACACAGAAGATGCTCTAGCTGAGAATCGAATAGGACAACGTCTTACTGTGAGGCGACAACGCTACCGCAGCACCACCACCGCAGTTCAATATCAAGGATTATAATAATAACAATGATAACAATAATAATAAAAACAATAATCATAATAGAATTTTAAAATAAATGTACTCTGAATGGCAGATATTATTCTTCAGTTAGGTAATATTTGATTGTGGTATATATTGACAAGCCTGATACACACTACTGTAGTATGTTCATGTAAATTTGTCTCAGTTTGTAAAACTACATTTTCTAAGTCCTGCTCTCAGCATTACACTGCTTAGAATTTTGGCTCTCCTCATCTTCTTAAGCTGCCTTCTTGACTAGACATTTAGGTTAAAATGTAGCCAAGGTAAGAAACTAGAACCAATTTGGAATAAATGTGATTAAGAACTCAAAATATACTGAGCTGTACAAAAACATCCAAGAAAATTTTTTTATTATCACTAAGCTTAAAATGTTAACAGATGTTCTCCCCACAGGAATTACAGGTAAATAAATTGTCTGTAGTAGCTGTTCCAATGGTATCCTAATTCTTGTGTCGAGATGTACTAGTGTGTAAACAGCATTGCTCAGCAAGATGATAAAATTCATTAAATTAAACATCTACAAGTACACTACTATTCCAAGTTAATAAGACAAATAAAACTGTTTATTGTTGTTACAGCTGTATGTCTGGTGCATCTGTGAATGTCTGCTGATAATCTAACCCCATGCCTGCCAAGGACAGCAGGATATGTGTAAATGCTCTGTACTATGCATGATACATGTTTCTTAAGTGTCAAACTTTCACGGATAGTGATCACGGTTGCCAAAACCCTTGGACACAGATTTAACATGCAGTCGAAGTATGTCAGTAGCACACTCACACAACATCAGTGCACAGTACACCTTGGTAGTTATATATATATATATATATATATATATATATATATATATATATATATATATATGTGTGTGTGTGTGTATATATATATATATGTGTGTGTATATATATATATGTGTGTGTGTATATATATATATATATATATATATATATATATATATATGTATATATCCCCCTGACATGTAATAGTCCCCTCTAGTAATGTGCCTGTAGGTGTTACAGCTTGGCCCATACTGTCCCATGTGGATAGCTTGAGAGGTATGTACACGCTACAGAAGATATAGGGCACTTGTAGACATAAAAGTGAGGGCAGACCTGTAAAGTATAGAACAGTAAGTACTGTTGCAATAAATATAAGCCTATACTGTTGTTAATGGAATGTCTCTCTCTCCCTCAACCCTTAGCTGCATCACAAATATTATTATTGTTATACTACGGGTATGGTTTCCATTTCACATATGTTGTTCTTAAAACCTTATGTTGGGCCTTGTGTTTAATTATTGTTACGTATTACAATGGCTGCATACTAACATTCCTTGTTGAAATACCAATGTTGCTGGCCTTTTGCCGTAACTGTTACTGGCATGCTGTTACAATACTGACTGTTATCCCATTTATTGTTGTGCTCTGTATTCTATGCAATTTTATTGTTCTGGGTTAATTGGAACACCCATGCATGCTGCTATCACAAATATTTAAATGTTCTATGCATGACTTAACCTATACACTTTGAAAAAAACCTCAACACCATAGCAGGAGTGAGTAGGATGGTACCTGGAGATCCACCTATCCCACTTCATCTAGCCGTGGCACCAGGTCCCAGCACATCTGGGACACAACCTGGAGATGCCCCCTCTGCTGGTCCTGCACCACCCATGGGTGGAACTGCCTCAGGGGATGGGGATGTACGTGAGGCCTAGGATATCAGGTAGAGATGACAATTGCAGACTGTTGCAGAATGTCCACAGTTGCGCCACCTACATTTGGTACACTTGTCACACAACCTATGCTGTGTGCTGATGTACTGGCAAGTCAGTAAACATTGAGATTATGAAATCATGACAGTTCAGTGTCACACATCATACACATCCAATCACACATGTTCATGCCAATCCTGTGTAACAGACTGTATGCATGCACATATGTCTTGCAAATACACCTGCTATAGTACTGACTCTGTAGCTCAATCTGTTACATTCGTAGCATGCTTAACATTTTTCCACCCACAGTCCTGGCTTCCATTCCAATGTGTTGCATGTCAAGTACACGGTTATCGGAACAATTAAATGACTGAACCATGCAATTTGAGCAGAACGTTTTTCTGCTACTGCCGTCACTGTCACCCAAATTAGCACCTCAAAGGCTGGTAGGTTGGGACACACTTCACAAATATGTATAGGTGTCCTAAATGTTGCCTACCCCTCTCTGGATGACACTATTACATAACGTATGTACCAGAGGCACATGCCTCACCTGGGCTGTTATAATACCCTCACCCTGCCTATGCTGTGACAACAGAGCTGACACTGCTCCCTCACTGACATATACAGTCCCAATCCCCAGTATGGATCCTGTGCAGAATTCAGCAGCTGCTGTCTGCAAAATATGCATCAATATGTTCAGCTACCTGCTACAGACCTACCATACCCCCCAAACACCTAGTACAGGGACTCCACAACACCCATACATAAAGGGGTGGGGGATGGTCAAGTGACAGGGACATGTGTCAAAGTCTTCCCCTACAGACATACACAACTGATAGACCAGTGGCTACTTCAGCAGCATGCATACTCTGATGCAAATGACGTATGACACTCACAACTGTCTGTCTCCTTACTGACCTCAACCCACATTGTTAAGCAGTAAACTGCCACATAATCAGAAAGTCTGTTCAAAATGGCCAAACATAGCATGCAAAATTGTGGACATACCACATAAACCAAATAATCCAAACCAGGGACAGTATTTCAACCTATCCTCTGTGATGCTGTAGTCCCCACATCTCGATAATGTCCTTCTCACAGGCCAGGAAAAGGGTCAAGGCCTACATAAAGACCTCAAATACAGCACTGTGTTGCCATAACTCTGGCTAATGAAAATGCAGCCCAGCTGTTCTGAATGCAAATAGCATTAGCAAATATGAGCCACAGACTGGTACACAGGCAATCAGCTGTTCATGAGCATTAACTACAAAAGGCAAGCTGCTGCCTATGGTACACAGGTTTGTGACTTTCTCTGTGATGACAGACTATGCTATCCTAGCATTCTACCACAGTATTTCTGCACATAAAGGAGTACAGCACTATATTAGGTATGTAATAGTATTCCCCATGCAATCAGACACAGTTGGGGGATGCAAGCATGGGAAATTGGGATTACAACAATAGAAGTCTGTGGTAAATATATTGGAATTAGATGTGGCTGTTAGTCAGCTGTCCAGTAGCTACAGGCTTCCCTTTTGGCTCTGGTTGCTATGACTTAGATGACAGCTGTGGCCCCTCAGTTCCTCCAGCAACGGTCATCTCATGTACGAATGCGACTGGATTGTGTATTAGACAATAGTGACAGTCATTAGTGGTGGATACAGCTGCCATATCACATGATGTACTGTCAGTCTGCTCCTCTCACACTGTGAATGTCACACAGGCATAGTTCAAACATTGTCCAAGTTTCCCTGACTGTTCCTGATGTACTCTGGCTAGGTCACTGTGTACACAACCCCTGTATATCATCACCTGAGAGCTATGGCTAGCATACCTGTTGACTCCCTACAGCAGGACAGCAGGTTATAGCAAGTTGTTTTGGGGGACACAGGCTCACCCTCAGCAACTGAGTGTACATATTGAGCATGCAACATGAGAGAATGAATAAAGAACCAGATATTAAAGTACCATATCTGTTTTCTGATGTGTCTGGCCTATGACAGCCAGATTCCCCACAGTATGGAAACAACCATTACATATTGTCCAACTGATTTCCAGACATCCACATTTGTCTGGCAGGGGGTTCACATATATCAGGCACATGTATACATTCTGCAAACATATGTGTAGTGCGGATGTTGGATACCCACAAGGAGGATACCCTACAATATATTTGCAATGCTGTCTGTAATTGTGTTGCACAGATGTTGCTGGATTGTCCACATACACCTGTGGTACCACTCACCTGTTTGTCAGATGGTAGATGTATGACATGGTACTGGTATGTTGCCGATAGGGGACACACCACAGTAAATGGCAGTGATGGCAGTGGACATGCAACAACACAGTCCATCACAGCACACAGGGCGATAACTGGTATACCTAGGATTATTAAAGGTTACTAGGCTGTGGGCCCTGAGGCTCTTACAAGCCTAGCCATTAGTTTATCCCCAACAGAATCATTAATCAGCACTTGTTGCCCCTGCCATTGAGTGACAGAGGTGGGACCCCTGGGACAGATTTGTGGTATCCCATCCACTCATCACGGTTACACTTGTTGAACGTCTGCATGGTACTCTGTTTGACATGTATGGGAAGTGCATTCCTTAGACAGAGCAACATCTGGGAGACAAACCTGTCTCTCCATCAGGTTCTGTTGATGTCACAGATCAGATTCAGGCCTGTTGTGCTGGTAACACATGAGGAATTAGACTCATATATATGGGGCAGCTGTTGAAGGGCAGGGTCCAACATTGCTTTGTAGGCATGCCACAGCCCACCTCTGGCCAGTCTGTCCGATACAGAGTTGAGCACGACTGATTAGAGGCTGTCTGCATGGGACAGGTGTTGGAGGCCATGGATTATCTATGTGTATTACCATGGACTTTCCAGTCAGCACAAATGTCTGGATAGGTACATATCAGATGGGCCATTGTACTAAATTATTGTTCTACTGCCTAAAGAATATAGAGAGGTAATGTCCATCTTTTTTCTGAATGCACTCCCTTTGCCTATGAATTGAACTGCGTACAGGGTCTTTCTGCCACTGCTGCTACATGATGGTTGAATGTGACATTGTTATCAAACTGAGTACCCAGGTCTCTCAACACAATTGTGTGTTTATGGGGTTGCCAATGATGTGGCAAACAGTGGGGCCATGTACTTGCCATATGGTATGATGGGACTGTTTTTTGCATTTAGCTTGAGGCCAGGACGTTCGCACCAGTCTGTACCCGATGTAAGACCCTGTTGCAGTGTGTTAACATCATTTGGTGGGTCAATGACAGACAGCACACAACTTACAGTTGCCACAGCCTTAGTCAGTGCTTGCAAATGTGGATGGTGGTGGTTAACATTCATGTTTAGATACATGTGGGTTATTTATGGGCAGCGACTACTCACAGGGACTCAACATGTATGCATATTGCACACACATAGGCAACACAGTGCAGGGATGCCACCTTAACAAATGCCCAATGTGGGGAACTTCATGTAGTATCATGAGAGTTGGCAGGACAAACCATACCCACAGTTAGTGAAAAGGACAGGACTTCTCTTGGTCTACCAATATGACATCTTATTCTTGTAGCATTTCCCTAGATTATGCTATGTCTCAGAACATTAAGGTGTTTCTGATGTAAAATGACTGCTTTATGCAACTATTACACAAATGTAGGAAATGTTTCTTGTCCTTCACTCTTGGGACCTATGCATTGTTTTAGTTGTTTTCAGAGGACACACCTGGCTGAACATGAACTGCAACCTTCACAGTGGGACTGGTGTTGGCCCTAACAAAGTCCCACTGCTGTAAGGGGATGTATGTACACACAAGCACATACACTCACGAACTGCCCTTGTTGATGGTGGGACTCCTACCTGTCTAGTTGTACATACTGTAGTGCTACATGCATATCGCATGCGCCACAGAGCTTATATGTTTTTGTAGTGTTGGACACTACGATTCAGGTGGAGGACATCTGCAGGTGCTGTAAAGTTTCCTACTGGGGGGGCTTAATAGGTTTGCACAGGCCCTAAAAGGGGTATAACAGTTGCACAGAAACATAGGGAAGACAGCCACACTGCTGCAAGGGGATATGTATACACACACACATACACTCACAAAGTTGCTCGTTTTGAGAGTAGAACCCCTACCTATCTAGTTGCATGTACTACAGTGCTATGTACTTATTGCATGTGCAACAGAGCTTATGTGTATGGTGAGTGTGTGACTGTGCATCTAAGATGGATGACACCAGCAGGCCTTAAAATGTATTAGCATTGTACATACATAGGCAAGACATACAGGCAGCTGCAGGGGGATATACTTACACACACACTGAGTTGCCATTAGAACTACTACCTATCTAGCTCTATACCCTATAGGGGTACTTATCTCATGCACCACAGAGCTTATGTGTTTGGCAAGTGTGTAATTGTGCATCTAAGGTGGATGACATCACCAGGCCCTGTAAAGTAGGCCAATGTGGGGGGGTTCACAGGTAAGCATAAGCTTTAAAATGTATTGGTATTCCACACACATAGGCAAGAAATACACACAGCTGTAAGGGGATATACTTACACACACTCAGTCACTGAGTTGCCATTGCTCGGATTAGAACCAGTACTTATCTAGCTGTAATCACTATAATGGTACATAGTTATTGCATGCACCATGGAGTTCATGCATTTGGATAGCATCTGCCACTGCTGTTGGGGTGGATGACATCAGTAGCTGCTGACAGGGAGGCCACTGTTGTGGAGGACACCAGTTACAGAGCCATAAAATGAGTTACCATTACACAGACATAGGCCTGTTGGGCATGTGTATTATGAAACATATGCACAGACACACAAACAAGGTGGTTAATGTGAGATTAGAACCCATACCTACCTACTTTTACACACTAGAGCTCACTGTATGATTTGCACATGCCACTGGTTACAATTGGTGCATGAGTGGCTTCAGCACTACATCACACTATGCCTTTCTGGGTCTCTCTTTTTCTCTGTCTCTGTCTGTCTCCCCCTCTCTCTGCCTCTTTATATATGGTATACATATATGTTACCTATATATATATATATATATATATATATATATATATATATATATGTGTGTGTGTGTGTGTGTGTGTGTGTCTATATTAAACTCAACAGATCCAGATATATCTTATACATGCCACATACAGACAGTAGATAAGGTAATCATGTCTGATGGGGATAGGGAGAGACAGTTAAGGTATACATAGCTGTCTGTATGTACAGATATATATGGACATCACAGTTCTGTAGTCAGATGTGGGTTCAGACATGGGCTGAATTAGCTAAGTGTAGGAGCACGCACAGTATGACCATCATTAATTACGATGGGACTCCAGACCAAACCTACCTGTACTCCAGTCCAGGAATTTCTGTGCTACAGGCAATTGTCTGCTGAACCTAATGAAACAGTCCACCACCTCCCTGATATAATGCCTGAGGGATTTCCTGGCTGTGAGCAGTCCGTAATACCTGACCCATATCTAGGGTGTGTACAGAGTGTATTGGACTGAACAGAGTTTTGCATAATATGTCTGGTACATTTTGCACAGCACTGTGATTTCTTGGTATGTCAGTGGCAGATCATTATAGATTGATGTGAGGTACTGCTGACAGACATTTGGGTTACCAACTCCATACACTGCTGGGACCCCATGCTACAAAACAAACTGTTCTGTTCTGCACTTTCTATATTTGTCTGGCCAGTAGTTCCTCCTTCCACTTATATGTGCCTGCCCTGCTCCAGTTCCTGGCTTTGTCCACAGTTGCTGCTCTATGCAGTTGTAGGTATGCTGTGACAGGACTAAGAGATGTAATACCACACACAGGACTATGGACTTCACACCTCTGACTGTACCTGTTTTGCAGGTTGTCCACCATTGTGCCCCATAAGTCTGCTCTGGTCTTCAGATGGTTTGTGTTTTACTGTTATTATAAGGCTACACATTGCTCATACCTCTCAAACTCTTACAGCCATATATAACAGTGGGACATAGTCCCAAACATGGGGACAAGATTTTAATATTGCTCTTACAAACCTAGACAGTTGGTAGAATGGTTATTTTTCAATGGGTATGAAGTCTGCATCCCAACTGTCTGTCATTAGTTTCTCACAGCAACCTTTATGGATTTACCAATAGTTTGCCAGACAACTGCAATGTTATGACAAAGAGAACAGCTATATGAGCCGTAAATGTGGACATTCTGCTAAACTCTGTACATTTGTAAGGTATGGCTGGTGCCCACTGACTTGTAAGCACTGACACAGTTATATAACAACCTTTATATCCTGGTGCTACACTGACTTGTTACAACATGCTGCTCTACTAGCCACCATTTAGGTTACTCAGAGCTGTGTACTGTCCATATCTGTGGCCTCCTGTTCCTCCATTGGCTCTGTCTTTGTCCAGCTTTCTTGCAGTAAGAAATATTGACATATGGACAGTCTGTAGAACTCCTACCATAGGTGTAGCTCACGTGCAAAACAGTAGGTGCAGCCAGTCTCGAACCATGTACCCCATCAACCATGGTAATGTATTTAGCCATTAAGCCATGACAGCCACCAGTCATTGCAGTTTACATCCTGACACTATCAACCACAGACAAACATAGCACTTTGACCCCTGCATATTGGGGACATGATACATGTCACTAGGTTGATTGGAGCAACCCAGGGATTGTGTGGCCTGCTGCTATTACCTTGCAAACATACTGTGACTGCAGTTGTATGGGGATACAGGTGTGTTGGGGGTAGAGGACTCTAGCATTGACAGTCAAGCATCTGTCCTGTGACCCTGCTGTATGCCATTCCCTTGCATAGTGCAGTGGGTTTTCTGGCTTGGGGCCTACTGCATATTATGGGTTGGCCAGTATTGGACAGAGAGTTACTGTTGTCCCACACATCTGTCAATTGTCTGCAGCTATCCCAGTAGCCCACTCTATTCCCTTGCATACATGTGGCAGGTCCATACATATGCTACCACAGTCTACTACCCCATTCATTTGTTGTAAAGAAGAGTGACTTACCTTGTGCCTGCAGCAGTTGAGATAACAGTCCTTCAGGGCTGTCTCTGTCTGATGCAAGCATTACACAGCCAATACATGGTAAGGTACAGGTTGTGTTGTGTGGCTGGTATCCTTTTTACTATGTATGTGAGTTGGAATGAGGTGTCAGTCCATAGGACCCTAGTTTGTCAGTGCATATGCTACGTGTGCCTCTTTGCCAAGGCCAGGGCATACTGGGCATGCCTACGTCTTCCTACAGGGATAGGCTCAGGGGGGGGGCCTCCTCCGAGTCCCCCTGTGGCTGTAGGGACCTTGGCACTGGTGGGGGCTGTGTGACCCTTCCCTGTGATGTTCCTCCTGCAGCTGTTTCCACAGGATCATATTGTGTTGCATGGCACATACTGTGAACATGTGTGCACATGTGGCTGGAGAGTATTGCAAGACTCTACCAGATATATTGAGGCAGTGGAACTGTGACTTGAGCAGCCCAAACACATGCTCAATGATGTTCCTAGTTTGTGCGTGTGCCTCATTATGGTGTTCTTCAGTAGGTGTGTGTGCATTTCTGATGGGTGTCATCATCCACTGTTCCAGTGCATAGCCAGCATCCCCCAGTAGATGGCTGTATGGGATATCCCACCGGCAAACTCTGGTACAGCTGTGAGGCATGCCAGATGTCGGAGTCGTGATAGCTGCCAGGGCTGTCAGCACATGCATTCATAATAATGCCCTGGGCATTGCACATGACCTGGCAGTTGATGGAGTGATACCCCTTGAGATTGACGCAGACTCTACCCTCTTCACCGGGTGGTGCTTTGATGTGTACATGAGTGCAGTCTATGGCACCCAGTACATCAGGGTAGTGTGCTACATGGTGGAAGAAGTGAATATTGCTGACCCCCTCCTCAGGGGTGCGGGGTAATAAAATGTGCTCATTGGCATGTGATTGCATGGGATCCAGGAACTGGTGGAGTACCCTGGATGCAGATGCCTGTGAGATCCCCATTATGCCACCAGTGGGTCTTTGAAAAGTACCTATAGCTAATTTTCTAAGGGCTACACATACCTTTGTTTCCACTGGGATGGATTCCCCTCTGTTGACTGTGAGTCTGAGTTGAGGGCGGCAGAGCTCAGTGAGTTCTTGTAGTATGTCCCTGTCCATCCTGTAGCGGTCTACAATCTCCAGCTCATGTAACCCCTGGAAGGTTGCCCTGAACCTGAACACTCTTCTCCTTCTCAGTCTGGGCCTATTGTCAGCATCATCATCTTCATTGACATCAACCTCAAGCACATACAGATGTAGCAGAGCAGCAGCAGCCCATAGTATTTTGTCAGTTAAAATTCCAAAGTGTGCACTCAAATGGTAAAGAGTATGTGGGCATACTTTATAGTGGTGTACTGCAGTTGCAGCCTATGAGATTGGCTCATTATGTTGCATTGCACCTGATAGGTATATCACTGGGGTTTGAATGGGCCAGTCATTTCTACCTGATTGGCTTTCCTAGGCTATTTTTTCCCCTATTTCTTTTACTGCTAAGCACTGCGGTGCACAGTGCAAACCCATGGGGCTAGTGTAAGCGGTGCTCAGCAGTTTTGACACTCCTCCAAACATGGGCATGCTCAGCTTTTCTTAAACTAGCTAAAATATGCTCAGCATTATCAGACAGACCACCACTGCTTAGCTGTGCTTGGCTGAGCGCAAACAGGCGCCGCTGAGCTCCAATCCGCTTTAACATAGTGTAACACACCCCCTTTTGATCTCAGCTACCTGTTCTAACACTACCTACATGGTTGCAGCCCTATCATGGGTTGTATCTGCGGACACTATAGCCCTTTTTGCTATTCAATAACACCATCTCATTTACATACAGCTAATTGAGTACACCATGGATACTTCACTACTCCAGGGCCTGCCTCCATAGCAGCTACTGATACCTGCCATTTTAATACTCTACCTGCTGGGCACTATAATGCAAAATATTTGTAAATATCTACTTTTCACTTTTTTATACTTTTTAATTTATTTTCCTTAATGACATGTTTGTGCGTCTCTGCTCACTGCTCAAACGTAATATATGTATTAAAAATATATATTCATTTTTAAATGATTTGCATTACATTCTGGACACACTGGCCATAGTTTTGGCCATTTGCATGCCTATGGTACCATATCCACCCTTTTTATTAGGCTTTTACAGCCCCTGTTTAAAAATTACAGTCTGGTACTCGGTTTCTATCCACATACATTTCTTACACCAACACAGCACCTACATGGGTGCCTTTCTGCTTATGTATCACAAATCAACCTCATTTACATGGTTTTCACCAGCTTATGAGGTGATTTGCATTCCGTGGACACTTCCGTGTCAGCATGGTCGTGCACACTCCACTGCCCTCTTTCCTTGATTGCTCGGCAGCCATGTTTTGTGTTGGGGCCATAACACTATGCCTACATGGAGAATCTCTCCATGTAGGCTTTACTGAATTCAACCCTATATTTCAACAGAATATGACTATTCCAGAATATCTCTCAATTCCTAAATTCCAGATTATCTTTCCTCCCCATAGTTTCTCTGTTTATAATCTTTCTTCATTTATTAAAAATCATGTGTCTTCTAATATAATTACATCTACATCACATGTATTACACCACTCCAAAATCCCTATTCATCTGACTATATTCTTAAAACTATTCACATTTACAGATAACATTTTAAAATTCTCAGTTTCCTTAGATTCACTGTTTTATAAGTTCATAGCTAATTACTAGGCTAATTAATTACTAGGTGATTCTAAGCCTAGCCAGTTTCCCTTACAAAGGTGAGAATCAAACACTGTACCTTATGTTTGTGAGTCAGATGCCTTAACCATTATACCAACCTCCAATCATTAGATGCATATATTTTTATCTATTTCCTTTCTTTGTTTTCTTTTGCATTTATCCCTTAATTTCCTTTTTCTGTCTTTTACACTTTTACCAGTAGAATTCATTTTTCTTTAATACCTCCCAATTTATATGTTCTTCATCACTTATTTCAAGACTTTCTGCTATGTCCTCTGTATTATTTTTTTCCACAACTATATTTTCTTCGATTTCTACTATTTCTAAAGTGTCTTCAGGTTGTTCATTTTCTTCTCCTTCTTTTTCTTTTTCCTTACTCTTATTTTCATTTTTGCAATCCATCCATAAATGTCAAATTGTGTTACTTTTATAACATTTCATTTCACATTTTGTATCATGTCCAATTTCCTCTCAAAAATAACATTTTCTTTTGTCATAGTTACTTATCAAATATCTTTCTTTTCCACAAAAAAAAAAATAAATAAATAATAAAATAAAAAACATGTTTTGGGTTGCCCCAGTATTTACAACACTCCTATTCCCCTTCACATTTATCATGCTTGGTATATGCATCATTTTTTTCTCTTTCTATTTTTAACACCATATTACAATCCCAGCCAGAAGTCAATAAAATCCTTTTGTCATAAGCTTTTGCATTGTCCAGTACTTCTTTACAAATGTTTTCAAATGTCCTTTCATAGTGTCTATTTATACCTCTGTTAGAAATTGTACATTGATTTTTTTTTGTTTCCGTGTTAAATGCTTTTATCACATAGCGATTCATAGGGCTTCAGTCTTTCTTTTTCATATTCTCTATAATATTTTTTATTAATTCGAAACAAACAGGTTGAGCGCTTTCATCTACTAAAATAGACTTAATCAGAACAAGTCTCATAAAACAAAATTGTCCTTAAATAATGATGCAGACCAATCACATTTCCTACTTTTGGCTCCAAAATTAATCCTTAAAGTGCTAGTGTTGATTTATAAAATCTCATACTCCCTTTTGTCTTAAATAATACTATTACATACACATTAAGATAATCCATCAGGAATCAGTATCAGGAAACAGGATGGGAATAATGCTTTGTGGAAACATCTGAATGGTAGCGACACATGCTCCATGTTTCAATTTGGAATATTAGAGTTAGGTAAACACAATCCCAGGGGTGGCAACATAAAGAAAGTACTGGGGGAAAAAGAGACAAGGTGGCAGATTCGTTTGAATGCTTCTGTACCCCCGGGTATCAATGAGTATATATCCATTAAACCTATATTGGAGAATTGTAGACAGTAGTATGGTATAGATATTTATATTTATATAATAAAAAAAAATTATTTATATATTTTTATAATTTTATACACTTTTTCATACATATTGTTTATCTTTTATAAATCACACCATTGTACATTATCAATTTTAGATGGATTATCTTAATGTGTATGTAATAGTATTATTTAAGACAAAAGGGAGTATGAGATTTTATAAATCAACACTAGCACTTTAAGGACTAATTTTTGAGCCAAAAGTAGGAAATGTGATTGGTCTGCATCATTATTTAAGGACAATTTTGTTTTATGAGACTTGTTCTGATGAAGTCTATTTTAGTAGATGAAAGCGCTCAACCTGTTTGTTTCGAATTAATAAAAAAGATTATAGAGATTTTGCGGTCCATTCGTTTGTGCTAGTGCTTTTACAAGTTCATGTTGTAGTCAGGAATTGACTGGTTTGGTACTTTTTATGTGGTCGACTTTTCCTGGATTCATTTTTATTTCTTGGTTGCAATTTTGACAACATGGATTCTCTTGATGAGCTACCCTCTATCTTTTCCCCGAGGAGGGAAGATATTCGTGGTTTGCAGTCTGAAATGGCCATCATGAGAGGTGAACTAACTAGACTACTCAAAATGATGAGTCAACCTGGTACCCAGGTGAGGACCCAGCGAGGGATGACATCATCACGTACGGAGGTACTGAGGAGTACTGGGGATGTATTGCCTAACGGTCAGGGGAATGGCGTTCCCTTGAATGGAGAAGCCTCTTATGGATCCCACCATGACGACAACCAGAGAGTAGGGTGTACCACAAGGGTCAGTGGATGTGGATCGGAGGACGATTATAACATTTCAGGCGCCAAACCCAAGCGGACTGTGCCGAAGAAAACGTACGCCATGGGATTGAAGGGCACACATGCAGGTACTGTAAAACCCCTACTTACCAGTAAACATGGAAACGACAAAAGGCGTTACAATTATAACAATTTTATGGCTGGTGACTTCAATTTTGAAGGAGGGGTTGGATTGGAATATAAAGAAAGTAGTAATGACAAAAACGGAGCCGAGAATAAAACACTTAAGGACTTAATTTTCGATTTTGGAAAAAAGTTAAAAATTTTAAAAAGTTTACAACTTGAGAATATGTACTTGAAAAAATGTTTGGACAATACAATTGTACCCATGGGCTTGAGGTTTTTCAAGCACCCTATGGGAATAGACTTGGATCCCAGCACTAAAGAAGAATGTGCTAAAATGTTTGACAACTTTGGTTTTACATTTATGAAGTTCATAGTCAGTTGTAATGACAAGAAAATATGTATTTTAATGTCTGAATTGGATCAACTCAACAATACTATTGAAAATGATTTACTTTATGATGAATTTGAATTATTTTTAAATTCCCAATACACATGGGTTGAAAGTCAGGTGATGAAACAGTATGAGAGGAAATGTAGTAAAATGAAAAGGGATATTGAACAATATAAAAAGGGGAATGTGTATAGATGGGACAAAAGTAACCATACGACTAATAAGTTTAATAATAATAACAGTAACAAATACCATACTAAAGGATTTGGAACAATCCAGTATAGAGGTAACAGAAGGATGTATAGAGGGGATGATGAACGTAGGGTATCCTTGTCCCCCGATTTTTTAGGGGAAGATATAAGATGGGAGAACCCCAGATGGGGGGGGGGTTCCACCGAACAAGAACAGAAAGCACAAATCACAGGGGAGGACAGGGGAGTTACAAAAGCCAAGAAAAATAGACGACGACCATAGTATTGTGAAAGTCAATGATATTATTAGTAGATACGGTGATTTTAACATCTATAATTATTCTAGCATTGAGCTTAAAAAGGAACATTTTACACTTTTAGCCAAAAGGGATGAAATATGTTCCTAATATGAACATCAATGTAGTGGACTACATAGTGGATTTTAAGAAATATTTAAGGAAACTTAATCTAGCTATCTTTTTTGATGGTAAGGAAATAAGGGGAGAAACTGAGTTCAAAAAGAAGAGTGCATATCATACCACTAAACAATTTGTTGGGTACCTTTGAAAAAATGGTCATAGAAGAGATCTACAATTATGGGAATAAATGTAGTACATTGAAAAAGAAATACAATTTAACCAGGGATGAATCTGAAATTTTGAAAGACATTCAAAACAACCATAATATAAGAATTATGAAACCCGACAAGGGGGGGTGGGGCGGTATTATACCCTAACAATGATTATAGTAATAAAATTAACTGTATTTTGTTGAATTCAGGAAACTACACTATATCTTCCCTTAATGAAGTAAATATAGGGTACCACAAGATTGATTTGTACCTTGAAGACCTATTATTGGAAGATAGAATAGATAGGGACTTATACAATTTTTAAGAGTGGAATACCCCACAATTAGCACTATAGTGGGGATTCCTAAAGTACATAAGGACTGTATCGATCCCCCTTTCAGGCCAATAATATCTGGTAGTGCATCCAAGACGTTCCCCTTTGGTAAAGTAATAGACATGTGGGTAAAACCTATTTATAAGAAAATTGGGCACATAGTAATAGATTCCTGGGACTTCTTGGGGAGACTGCAGCCAGAATTAGCATCCGAAGGAGAGTGGCTAGTAACAATTGATGTGATTGACCTTTTTTCAAGTATACCCCAAGAGGAAGGCCTATCTAGATTTTACCAAAGTATTAAGAAATTTGGCAATCTGCCATGGGATAAAATCACCCTGGTGCTTGATTTCATGGATATGGTCCTATCACACAATTATATAATGTATGAAGGGGAATACTATAAACAAAGGAAAGGGGTAGCTATGGGGGCAGCTTGTGCCCCCATATATGCCAACATAGTTTTATTGGACTGGGAGAATGAATACATATTCAATACTGACTGGTTCAGCAACATTATATGCTATCTCAGATTTTTGGATGATATATTTGTTATTTGGAAGGGTGATTTACAGAAGTTAGAAGATTTTAAAAAATATTTAAACCTCTGTAGTCAAAGTTTAAAATTTACATTTAATGTTGAAAGGGAATCTATTTCTTATTTGGATACTAGAATAACATTAAGGAATGGGAAATTTAAATCCAATATTTTTAGGAAGGATGCTTTCAGTAATTCCTATATGGAATACACTAGTTGTCATCCTTTAGGACAGAAAAGGAAGATTATTAAAGGGCAATGTATTCGAGCAGCCCGAATGACCTCAGAATACTTAGATTTAAATGGTGAATTGGACACAATTGGGTTTTTTTTCAGGAGTAGGGGTTACCCTGATTCAATGGTGACTGATGTCACCAATTATGTGTTAAGTGAGTGGGGGAAAAAATACAAACCCCTTTTAGGGGTTGGCCCAACCAGTGGTGGGGGAACAACGACGAACAATAATAATTCTGAAAATGTGTGTTTCAAAAGGGCATGTGTTATACAACACGCACCATATAGTATGGAAATCAAGAATATTATACACAAAAGTTGGAACATTATGAAATCTGACAGCAATATACACAGGATAGTAGGGGATATGCCCCATTTCATGTACAGGAATGGTACAAACTTGAAAATGCAACTAGAAAAGAAAAATAGATACAAGTGCAGTGAGACAGGACGCAATGGTACATATAAATGTGGCACTTGCAATCAGTGTAGGTTTATAATTAATTCCCCCTCTATTATATTAGAGAATATCAATAAAACGACTGTTAAATTTCAGAAGGGTAACTGTAGGTCCAAGCATCTGGTATATCTAGCAAAGTGTACGGAGTGTCCAAGTTTTTATGTTGGAAAAACTGACAGATGCTTGAGGAACAGGATATATGACCACAGTTACAGTATCAGGAAACAGGATGAGAATAATGCTTTGTGGAAACATCTGAATGGTAGCGCCACATGCTCCATGTTTCAATTTGGAATATTAGAGTTAGTTAAACACAATCCCAGGGGTGGCAACATAAAGAAAGTACTGGGGGAAAAAGAGACAAGGTGGCAGATTCGTTTGAATGCTTCTGTACCCCCGGGTATCAATGAGTATATATCCATTAAACCTATATTGGAGAATTGTAGACAGTAGTATGGTATAGATATTTATATTTATATAATAAAAAAAATTTTATTTATATATTTTTATAATTTTATACACTTTTTCATACATATTGTTTATCTTTTATAAATCACACCATTGTACATTATCAATTTTAGATGGATTATCTTAATGTGTATGTAATAGTATTATTTAAGACAAAAGGGAGTATGAGATTTTATAAATCAACACTAGCACTTTAAGGATTAATTTTGGAGCCAAAAGTAGGAAATGTGATTGGTCTGCATCATTATTTAAGGACAATTTTGTTTTATGAGACTTGTTCTGATGAAGTCTATTTTAGTAGATGAAAGCGCTCAACCTGTTTGTTTCGAATTAATAAAAAAGATTATAGAGATTTTGCGGTCCATTCGTTTGTGCTAGTGCTTTTACAAGTTCATGTTGTAGTCAAGAATTGACTGGTTTGGTACTTTTTATGTGGTCGACTTTTCCTGGATTCATTTTTATTTATTTATTTTTTTCATATTCTCCAAGAAAATTGTCCATTGAAAGAACAGTTTCAAATATAATGTCATAAAATGTCTCCTTGTTAATAAGAATAAATGCTCTTACCTCATGTGATTTTACACCCAAAGGAGCTATTAAATTGTCCCGCACTTCATAGCAGTCCATTTCTTTGTCTTCTTTACATTGTATCATTACCACATACTTCTGTTTTTAATTTTTTTCTGCCTTCTTTTCTGCTACTACCTTTCTGTTTTCTTTTACTTTCTCTGCATATGTTTTCTTTTCCATCTCACCACTATTCTTCAGGATTGTCTCTGTATCACCCTTTTGGATTTTCTCCATAATGTCTCCCCAGGAAACATCTACTTCATTTTTTTGGCTCACTCTGCATCACCATTTCTTTAAGTAAATCATCCCTCAACCCTCCCAATTAGAGGGCTGTAATTATACATCCATCATTTGCTGACTCATTTCCATCAAACAAATTTCTTTAAAACATCTCCTCAGAATTCTGCACACATTTTGCAGTCTCAATATTTGCTTTCCCCTCCATTTCTCCCACCCCACTATCATCTCCTTTTCTCTCCATCTAACTTCTTGTTTCTCCTTGCCACCTGTGCACCTGGAAATGAAATATGAACTTCTCCTGTAAAATGGATCCCACTTGCAACAATGATGAGTAAGGGGAGTTCCCCAATGCCCTGGCCAAATTTCCCCTAGTAGTATAAATACGACCTTGAGTCTAACCTGAAAAGAGGCAATTAGCCTAGTGAGACTAACCTGGTCAACAAAGAATAAGGAAAAATAAATAAATGTACTCATATGTCTTTGAGTGTGTGTGTGTGTGTGTGTGTGTGTGTGTGTGTGTGTGTGTGTGTGTGTGTGAGTGTGTGTGTGTGTGTGTGTGTGTGTGTGTGTGTGTGTGTGCGCGCGTGTGTAAAGTCCTTTCAAGATTTCTTTCACTGCCTTGCACCTACTCAGTGCTGAGATAGATTTCACTCCTCCCTCAGATTATATTTAATAGAGATTGAATAAGTAAATATTCCCTAATACAAGTCGGTGTTAAACAATATTTAATAACTACTCCATGAATAAGCTGAAACAGTAACTCATGCTTCTGCATTTAGATCAATAATGAGAGTGCCTGTTACCATTTGCACTGTGGAGTTCATCACATGAACCTCATTAGGAAAGTAATTTGAGCTGTATTAAAAAAAAAAGATGATGTTGCCTCCAAAACTTTGAAAAAAAACCTCTCTTCCTTTGTAGTGCAGCATTACTAGGAAGTAATGCAAAGTGTGACATATGGTCTTTCTGATTTAGCAAGGTAAATACGGGAAACCAAAGCCATCAGTTTGGAAACATATAGCTCTTTCTTAAAGATTGTCATTTGCAATCACATAGCCCAATGCTACAGAGGAATAAAGCTTTGAGGGTGCTATAGATAACTTTTGTTCAACTGTTGTCATGGGCACTGGATTAACTTGGAAAGGGTGAATGGAATTGAATTGTCTCACATATTTTGTGTACTGTATTGGCAACACCTGCTAGATACTGTGGTGGTGGTGCTGCGGTAGCGTTATTGCCTCACAGTAAGATGTTACCAAACAACAAAATTCAAACTAGTAAATCCAAAAAGGCAACCTGGAAGTCCGTGAAACTGTTTATTAGAGTTAAGTAAACTTAAGCGCTTTTTGTACGTACAATGTACGAACTTCTTCAGAGAACCAAGTGACTAAAAACACACCCTTAATATAACTTTTCCAAGTCAGCTGATGTTACGCTCAATTCAGTTCATTTTAAAAGAAACAGCATCAAATAAAAAAACTTTTAAATTTAACTTATTTTTTAACTTATTTTGGAGCATTTTGAAGGAAAATAAGGATTTGGTATCTAGGTTGGGTACTAAACCGAAAATTACAGTGAGGCATGATCTGAACTTCAAACAACTCTTGGATGGTATTAATAACAGATCCAATTTGACCATGTATCAAATGAAAATGTCTAATTGTGGTAGTTGTCCTTACTGTAAGTATATTATTGTAGGGAACTCTATTAATATAAATGAATTTGTCTTAAAAAGTAAATTTAAGAACAATTGCAATTCTAAGATGGTTGTATATGTGGCCAAGTGCCAGTTATGCCCATGCTTTTATGTGGGCAAAACCATCCGAAGGCTTAGAGACAGGATATATGAGCATGTTTATAATATTAAAAAAGATCCCTTGATAATGCTCTTGCTAGACATATTGCAGAATACCCTGTACATAATTTTAAATTTTGGATTTTAGACCAATTGCTACCAAATATTAGAGGAGGACCTATCGAATTGCAACTAGAGCGTCTGGAATTATTATGGCAAATCAAATTGTTTTCCTATTGTTTACCTGGTTTGAACGACGTTTGTTCTATTATTCCTATTTTAAAATTACGGAGTTTAACCAGGTAATAATATGTTATATTTTTGGAAAGCTTCGTATATTTTATAATAAATTTTTTAAATTATTGTATACTTTTGAAAATTTTGGAAGTTTTGTATAATATGGGAAATAACATCAAAAATTATTAATAATACCATCAATTTATTTCATTTTTATTATTTTCATTATTATTTTTATTTTTATTCTTATAATATTGGTTAACTAAAGGAAGTTTGGTTCTTCCAGAGGAATAAGGGAGAGTAGAATCCGGTTATATTATAAGGATTATATTTATAATGATTTTTCTTTACATAATGTTTTTTCTATTATAGGTTTTATGATTGTAGTGAAGTGCCGTTTTGGTGTCTAAAATTCTCTTTTGAATTTGGGCATATATTTAATGATTTGAATGTAATGACAATATTTATTATATCCTTTAATAATAAGGTATTTTTTAAAAAAATAAGTTAAAAAATAAGTTAAATTTAAAAGTTTTTTTATTTGATGCTGTTTCTTTTAAAATGAACTGAATTGAGCGTAACATCAGCTGACTTGGAAAAGTTATATTAAGGGTGTGTTTTTAGTCACTTGGTTCTCTGAAGAAGTTCGTACATTGTACGTACAAAAAGCGTTTAAGTTTACTTAACTCTAATAAACAGTTTCACGGACTTCCAGGTTGCCTTTCACAGTAAGATGTTGTCCTGCTTGATTCTCAGCTAAAGCGTCTTCTGTGTGGAGACATGCATGAATGGGCGTACCTTCGTTGAAGGTTGCATGTCAGGGCTGGCAACTCGGTACATAAAAATCTGCTGCCAATCATTAGTGGACCAGAGTTCCACTGTGGCGACCTCTAACCGGGAAAAGCCGAAAGATTCAACAACAGCAACATTGGCAACACCTGCTAGAATGCAGGTGTATCATTATCAGCAAATTGAGCCTAACCTGTCCATGCTGCAAGTGTCATGCTGCTGGGCTGGGAGGTTACACATGAGTGGAAGTGTGCAGGAACATTCCAAAGGTAGCACTTACAGAGTTTGCAAAGCATGTGTGGGAGATAGGATAGTCTGGAAGATGTGAAGACTGGCCCATTCTCTATCATCTGACCCACCCCCCAAACAAGGAATGAATGTTTCTGAAAACTGTCATCCACCTGGAGAAACAAACATGTCAATTGGGTGCAGCAAGGAAAACCACTGCACCAGTCCTGTGCACTGGATGAAAAAAGGCATGTCACCAGCCAATCCATATGGAAATCATGCCACTAAATAACAGCTCTGATCACCAATTTAGCTAGCATTATCTCAGAGCTACTTTTCCTCTGTCACATCACTTACATGTAATTTAGTACCCAGAAACCATTTAGTACCTTTCTGTTTCTTTATGAAAGCCCAACCATTATTTTGCAGTTTTATATAGATCTTACACTTCTTCTAAAAGTAGTTTGTCTCTGCCTGTATCATATAGAGGAGACAACAGACTTCCTTTAGTTTTCTCTGTTATTCTCTATCAAAGTTCTGCATAAAGTACACATAAATGCTAAAGTGAAAATATTTTTCAGACAGTTATTACAGAAATTTGTATATTAATATTTATATTAAGAACAGAGACGTGCCAAGTTTCAACACCAAGTTAGCAAATCATTTGAGGAATGACATATTTGGGCAGTGGAGCATTACTATTATGCATGTAACTATTGAAAATTTTGAATGGTATGTAACAGTACAAGAAGCTGTCAGCTGTCTTAATGTCTCTATTAAGTAACAGCTATCAGTGATAAATGACTAAACTGCTAAACCTGTCTGACTGCTTTGACACTGAAGCAAAAATGTGGGAAATGGTCTGAATATTGCCCAGGAACTACAATTCTTAGTGCCTAACAAAACCATGCAGTTTAACTATTTTGTGTGTGAAAAAGTTTAAATCCACCATGAAAGTTTTAGCAGCTTACAATTATCAGAAATCCGAGTAATTCAGTAAAAAAGAGATGTTGACATGGTTTCCACAAGCAGTCTAAGTTGCTATGACTTAATGCATTGTTATTGAAATTAACAGAAACAGTTGCCTAGTTTATTATCATTTGGGTTCATTGCATTATGGAAATACAAATGCATTGCAAGACAAGATGAACAGACTGAAAAACAGAATTGCATCAGTATGGCAATCCCCTTTATCTCTATTTTATAGGATAAAAAAATGTATTTTTTCAGTTTATGAATGCAATATTTCATTAACATGTAAGTAAAAAACATGCTGTACATCTGAAACAAACATAATAACAATAAGGTTCATTTCCACAGATCTACGACGATTAAAGCTATTTGTATTGGTTTTGGGGAAACACAAATCCACCAAAGGACTTCTAATATCCAGCAAATACAGTACGTAAAGTTTTTACTGAGTTGAACTAATCTTGTTTAAATAAAAACAGCAGCATATAACAGCTCTGTGACAAACAGGGATGATGTACAAACTATTTACAAGAAATCCTGGGACTGGTTTGCAACTAAAATAACAGAAGGGGCAGAAGATAGTGAGGGTAGTGAATGGCTGACTTAGGCTTATCCATCTCATGGGGAATGCTGGTACATGGAGTGACACCCCTGGGTCAAAATGGGAATACTGTTAAAGCTATAATACCAGCATCTGCACTGCTCATATGAGGGATTAATGTAGCAGACTTTGTAGTGCACCTGCCAGACAAGGAGATGGCATATTTAGCAGCAGGAGAAAAGCTTCTGACTCATTGCAGGATGGCTGGCCATGATTCTCAGCTGTCACTTCCAGATGCTAGAAAGTGTAGAGTACAGATGGGTCAAGGTGAGATGACAACCTAATGGCCATGAAAGGATCAGGGGCCAAAAAGGGTATTAAAATAAATAAACAAATAACAGCAACAGCATGAATCAGGACACACAGCAACTGAAGAACATCCTATCATCACATTTGCTGAAAACTATTCGTTGGTTTATTTTTACTGACACACTGTTCTTGATTCTGATATCATTTGCTGTGCATTTTTCTTATGAAACCCAAAGAAACATGACTCCCTGAAAAGCCCAAAGTGCACAAAGATAGTAGATATGCATGTCATTGAGAGGAGATACAGAAGCTGTATCCTGGGCACTGAGTAGCTGTAGTTCCTAATTCAGAATTACTTGCACTTCAATGAAAGTTTCAGATGGTTCCCAGTACTAATAGAGTACAGCTGTTAATTCCACCAAATATTTTGATTTGTCAGCAATGTTATCAAATGGAAATTTGGATTCTATGGTTCCTAAAAGTATTAATTACTTAACCCAGTTACTCTAAGGGTTTCAAGAAGCATTATACAGTTCAAAATGTAGACTGTTTTACTATCGTATTTCTTCATTTTTTTTTTCCAAAAAGTAAAAGTAGATAGACTTGTGAATAGCAGTGCTGCATGTCTAAGTGGTGAGGTAGAAATGTTCCTGGGTAGCTTTGGAATTTATTTTCAAGAAGCAACAAAAATAAACTTAGAAAACTTCAATTAAGGCTGGCCTGCTGGCACAGAGGTTAGATTTCCAACTCTGAAATCAGCTTTGTGTGTTGTGTAATGCACTTCAGTTAATAGGGTGCCTAATGCGATGAACAAAAACTGAGCTTGCACATGCTGTCTTGTCCTGGGTCGGGTGTCTCTTACCTCTTATGATATCTCTTATTTAATTTTTCCAGTTGTTTAGGGTTTTTAATATTGTAATAGGAACTGACCCCATTCCTAAGTCAAGGCATAATTAAAGCTCAAGAAATCAGTTTTGCTTTGGTCTTTGATATTTACCAAGTACTCTTCTCAACATCCACAATGCCGCAGAATTGACTTTTTCTGTAGCTCATATGGGTTACCTGTATTGGCTAGCATATTTAGGAATTCTTGGGAATATTTTATTAGTAGAGTCGCTTCTACTGTGACTGAAAGTATCTGTGTTCCTCCATTACAGTTGCATGGAGGAATAAAGCCCTGACTATGACCAAGGCAACCCAGGTTCAATTAGCAGCTGGGCTGACTGATGGAGTGGCAGCAAGGGATGGATATATGTCCATCACAAGGAAATAGAGGCAGATGTGTGGCCATCCCCCATGGTGTTCCTGGTGAACGTTGGGATCATGGCTGAGCCTCGGTGACTATTCAACTTGGGAAGGATAGAAAACTTAAGTAGCCTTAATATAAAAGCCTTTGGCAGATGATGGACAATGCTACTCCAGGATGTCCTTAAGATCTGCGTTGGCCCCGATTAATTTATGGAGATAGTCCGATGGTGAACTGAAGCAGTAGAAGATCAGACAATGGATGTGGGCTGCTGGGGATGGATTGTTAATTTGAAGTAGGGGAGAAAAGCATTCACAAAAAAACAGACACACCATTTGTGTGTTTTTTATTCCATGTTGCTCTATTTTTGCTCTAGTTTCTATTTGTGCATCTTAATATTTTATGACTTATAACCTTGATCCCTGAATCCAGCATTTTAGTAATCAGTGCTGGTTTTGTCCTTTATTCTTTGACTACACTATCCGGTTTTCCTACTTCTAATGTCATAATTATTGGTATTGGATGATCTCCTGTGATCATTACTTCTTCATTTTCAATAATCCTTTGTAGTTCATGGCCCCAATGCCTCATAATGTATACGTGTGCCTATACGTTTATACATACATACACAAACAAATATGAATGTGTGTGTATTTCTCTCTCTCTCTCTCTGTCTGCATATATATATGTGTATATATATATATATATATATATATATATAGAGAGAGAGAGAGAGAGAGATTAAGCAAGCTTGCATTTTAGAAATATGGACGTGAAACAAATAACGAAAAACAAAATACTGAAAAATTCTGATTCTAATTAATATAGTTCAATTAATAATATAGTGCAATTTATTGTATAGAGGCTGCACCCCATTACTAACCAGGATGTGAAGATGTACACCATCCCAATTGCCCCCCATGTTAAATGTACTAATTCTGAGGTTACAGATGGGGCACCCAACAACTAATGCTTATATGACCTTTCTTATTGTCAAATTCAGATAATTGGAGTGGTAATCTAAATGTGAAATATCAAATATCTTGTAAAGAGAGGTTATCCAGTTATATAAAAATGTTTTCTGAGGGAAGACTACATCCTTTCTATGGCAACGTCTTGTAAGGACTGCACCCCCTGCACTTAAATATAATGAGTTTTTTTGCTGAATGCTTCAGTTTCTAGTACAGTTCTATGAAAGTTCTACGTATAGCAAAGATGTATCTCTTTCCCTGTTAGGATTCTATGGTCAAAGTGGGTACCTGTTTTCTAACTTTCCATTTAGACAACTTAAAAAATCAGAATGTGAAGCATTCTGATTTAATAAAGCAAATGAATATTTTGAATATGCTTGACATCTTTATTATTGTTTACTTTCTCTCATATTGCTACTGTGTGACTATTGTAAACCTAATTACCTATGTTTCATAACAAATGAACTAGTGTTTTGCTGTTGTAACTGTTTCATTTTAATGCACACTTAGACACGGGGCCACATTACAAATGACTTGCGCTTAGGTGCAACTGATTTACTCTAAAGAAAGAACTATTTATAAAGCAGACTTTCACCAGAGTAAGTCACTTTTGGAACCGGGACCATGTTCAGCATTTTCTATAGTTGACTATACAAAATATGAGACAGCATGGGACTTGATGAAAAAATGGTCACTGATGGTACTGACAATGAACAAATGCAAAGACGGGCAGAATCACAATGTCAGCAAATATTGCATGAAGGAGAGCTAAACAGATCACTAGGTTAGTCAGAAAACATTTTGGGACATGGGGGCAGGTACCATGAACAGAAAGACAAATGGATATTTGGTGATGCATAGGCTGCCCATTTCTTGCAAATATCTGTTCTTTATAACGCAAAGCAGAGATACTCCAAAGAAAAGTGAATAATAAAATAATATAAAATAATTATAAATAAAATAATAATAAAAGTGAATAATACTGTGCCATCTGTATGAGAAGTCCTACAAGGTGCAACAAAATGCTGATGTATGTTACGCATATATAAATACCCCAGCACACAAGAAATAGGGGAAATCATGATGACATTGAAAAACATTATAAGGAACTTGCAGTATTACTAGGGTACAGAAGGAAAACACTGCAGAAAGGGGTATAATAACACTGGATGGCAGGAAAATAAATATGAAAATAATGTGAAGAAATTACTGAGGAAAAAGCTTATCTGAGTTTTGGAATAGCCTTTTGACACCAGGGGCGTGAAAATGGTATTTGTGATATGACTGAAGTACATAAGCACAACAGAAACAAGGAGAAAAGCAGAAGGATTGTACACACACATATTGTTTTCATACTGCAGTTAGGCATTTTTGAGCAAACAGGAACGGCCACATCATCTTTATTGAAAATTATATTCCATGTGCTAATATAATAATGACTATTCTCTGTCTCATATTACCTACTTAGAGGCGAACTCTGCTTGCCTTATAAAGCCATGTCTGACTCAGCTCTGTTAGAAATGCTACATCTAAAAAAATCCCAATCCCTCCAAACTACATGCTCCAGAGACCTCAACCTCATTACCACAATCAACAGAACATGCTGGGGGGACAGGTTCATAACCCAGAGACTGCCCATGCTATGGAATAGACTTCCCATATATGTCACTGGCCCACTTCAAGAGGAATCTTAATGAGTTGATGGGAAATAGAAAATTCACCCCGGGGATCACTCTACTGGCTCTACTTGACAGAGGCACTAGGAAGTAAGGTCGGGTGGCATGATGCCAGGATAATCGTATGGGCTAGGCTTGTAAAGGCTCCAAGGCCATTAGCCTAGTACACACCTATGAACCTATAAGATGAATAAATAAATAGATTTGCCAGAGTATAGCTATAAAATCAGAACATTAAATGGTGTAGAAAAAGATATTTTTTAACTGACACCCAGTACTATTTAATATTCCTTTTTAAAACACAAACATTTTTGGCAGTAGTTCATGGTTCCATATTTATACTGAGTTTGATGTGTAAAGAGAGTAAATAAATGTTGTACCAGTACTTTTGTGTATGTGTGTGTGTGTGTGTGTGTGTGTGTGTGTGTGTGTGTGTGTGTGTGTGTGTGCGTGCACGCGCGCGTGTGCATACAGGTATACATATGTATTTGTGAGCATGAGTGTGTGTGAGATTATGCAATGTGTCTGTTTATACACAGTTAGAATAGCTCAGGTTTGCAGTTAAAAGACTGTAATTTTAATATTGTAGTTGTATCTTTCGGCTTTTCCCAGTTAGGGGTCGCTACAGCAGAACTCCGGTCCGCTAATGATTGGCAGTAGATTTTTACGTACCGAGTTGCCAGCCTTGATGCACAACCATCAATGAAGGTACGCCCATTCACGCATGTCTCCACACAGAAGACGCATTCGCTGAGAATTGAACAGGACAACGTCTTACTGTGAGGCAACAATGCTACCGCAGCACCACCACCACAGTTAAAAGACTGTAATTTTAATATGGCACTGTAATTCTAGTAATCCAGTCTACTCTACAAAAATAATTAAATGGGAAAAAGTCTTGTTCCCTTTATTTAAAAATTTAAATGCCTTATCTCTGTGACACAGGATTGGAGAATTAGTTCTATTTTAATGAAGTTTGAATAGGTCTCTTGCATGGATGACCATACACTGCATTTGTAGGGAATGAGCTATTCAACTGGCTGCCTTCTCCATATTCAGATACAGCACACAGTACTAGGTGAGGCCTAGCAGGCAGGACAGTAACTACCATATCTCCAGGGTGAGTCTTTGACTGGTATGTTCTAGCACAAATACATGCACATATCAATGTGAAATGCTGCATATGACCCTATTCTATACTGGCTACTATAAAAAGTTAACACACTGGTTATAGTGAGGGTATATTCTAAAAGACTTAATGAGTAACTAAATGGGGGCTGGAGACTGAATGGCCATTTCATTTACTTAGGGGTAGGTTTCAGTTAAATATGGCAATTAACCAATTGTCTATACTGGGTAGGTTCAGGTGAGACTAGAACTCTTGTTCCTGTACTCAATGTCCTATAAATGCCTGAGGTGTGATGTGTGCCTTACTTAATGTGCCATTAGATATTGCATTGTGCTTGACCTTCTGTTTCCCAGTAAATCTAACAGTGCAGCTAAGAGTAGAACCATGAAACCTCAACCTACATCAGCATTTAGATAAGATGTGCTGGAGTGATAGGTATATCAGCCAGCATCCTCCACCTGGTCTGGAATAGATGAATCACTACAGGTTAAGCAATGTGACGACTTATCCTCCTTCAGATGAAACCTTAGTGACTGTATGGGTATCCTCAAGTTTACATTGCCCTCCCTTAGAGAAGAGCTAAGGCCTGAGAGTGTGTGCTTTGCAAAGTGGCCTTTAAATTGACTGGACTTATAGTTCCTATGATGCATTAATCCTATAACCTTAATAATAATGGAAAACATAATGAAACCACCAAAGTAAATATATATTTTTCAGGTAGATAAGCCACCCCTGTATTCCCTATGTAGGAGTGGTGTTGCTTTCCACATCCACACTTACTTATATATACTAACTCCACAGCTGTGTGACTGTGAAGATAATGAAAAATCCCAACAATCAGAAGTCAACATGGAAATAGAGGAAATAGAAGCTACACAATCAGGGAAGATAAGCTGATGAGTTTAAATGTATCTGCTTTACACCTGACCATGTAAAGGTAAGCCTGGATTCTTCTATGGATAGGCAGCATCACAGTTTCATGAAGCAAATGTTTTAGCAATCAGGCTCCATCTGATTCCAAGATTGACTTGTCAGTGAGGTGGAACAAAGGGGCACTCATCATGAATCTGATTATCAGCACTGCCTTTCCCACTGTGGCTCACAGGAGGATTGCGGGAAAATGTTTAAATGATGAGGTGGTCAGGTGACTTAAGGTAATAATATGGATGGAAACCTAGCTGACTGGAAGCTGCAGATAAGATGAGGTGTGAGCTAAGGATGTTTATGGAAAGCTCATTACCAATGAAGACATGAAGTGTTTAGCATCATCAAGACTGGTTCTGTTTTGTATATCTGTGTCAAGGATCGCCTTACAGTGTGAGAGAGTCTGATATGAAGAACAATATGGTTGGTTGTGCAATTATCACAAATGGAGAAGCAGTTTCCAGAGGGACCTAGTATGAATGTCTGAGACATGACTAAGTGACAGGAGTGTTACCATTACAAAAGTGCAAAAGTATAACCTTTGCTGCAGTCAGTCTGGAGAAAAAAATAACTGCCCGGAGAGAAGCTCCTGGAAATGACATAACAGGAAAAAGTTCTATGAGTTGTGAGTGACCCCATTTCAAGTCAGGAAATGCAGGTTGCATGGGCAGACTCAAAAGCCAGCAGCATGCTTTGATTCATAAGTAGGGATCAGGTTTTTTTTTCCATTGCACAGAGTACTCATAAAACCTTTGCCCCTACTTCAAAAAGCCTTACAGAAAATTAAGTAGTAAGAGTGTATATAGCTTAAAATTAACCCAGTTAGTGTAGGATGCACAGTCCTTTGGCAATGAAGAAAGATTGCTTTATACACTGGAAGAAGGGTGAGTTAGGGAGAAGGTGATGCTTACAACCAAATACCAGATGAAGAGGGTCATGGCAGCAGTGAATGGGATGCTGAGATGTAGCCCAATGGAGATCAGCTTCAGAAGATAACAAGTAACTATTCTATTGTAGCGAGTAGCATTGTGAGCACTGCATCATAAGTACAATATTATGAGTACTATATCATTAGTTCTGCATTGTGAGTACTAAATTTTGAGTATTGCTTCATAAGTACTACATTGTGAGTAGTATATTGCAAGTAATACTTCATGAGTGCTGCATCCTGATTCTATAGTGTGTGCACTCATTCTGAGTACTACATTCTGAGTTCTGCGTTTTGAGTACTAAGTCATGAGTACTGCATTGTGGTAATATATATGATTCTGGGGGCATAAAGGGAGAGGGAAAGGGACAGCAGGTTGTTGTAAAGAGTAGGAGAAGAATGGCTATTATAAAGGAATTGAAGAATTGAGGTCTACTGGCTACAAACCAAATAGAAGGGAGAAAAATAATGTAGATGGAAAACGATTACATTGAGAAGATGTAAATGGATTACTCTGACAGGAAGAACATGAGAAAAATAGGATGTAATGAAAGAGAGAGGGAATGAAGCAATCATCTATACTCTGGATCCATTAAGGAACTTCTTCACAAGAGGGTTGTGAACTCTCTGAATGTGCTATTGGAAATGATGATGGAGAAGGAAACATGGAAGCATTTAAAAGTACATGAAACAGATGGATAAAGAAGAGGAGAAGGGAGAGAGGGATGGAAGGGCAGTAGAATGTTAAGTGCATGCAAATGACAAATTGGATAAGTGGGTGAACAGCCTCCTTCTGAAGTTAAATACATGTAATATAACACGCTGGCATACCACATTGTTTTGGAGCAAATACTGAAGCTTAGAGCAGGAGGAGAAATTCAAGGTGAACCAGTGGAAATACATTTAGAGCAAAAGCAATGACTATGATATGGAACATTTTCAGAGTCTGAGACGGACTGTTGAGTGAAGTAGTTCAATTGATGACTGTGGAATGGTTCAAGGGTAGGGAAGGATGGAGATAGGTGAACAGGGACTTTCACACTTGTGTAGATTGCTTGGTACATAGGTGTTCCTACAGGAACATCTCTGTAGGTTTGCTTTTTTTTCAAAAATACTCATTAATGCCCAGGTAACTTGCAAACCCATCCCTAGTAACTATATACCACTAGCAAATTAGAGATTATTGTGCATGCTTGCTAGTATACAAGCCAGCATAACATTTAATAGATGTTACCGTGCACAGAACAGGCTTCTCTTAAATGTGTGTTTACAGCATTAACCTGCATAGCTTATGACTGCACATTGTAAACAGTAAATGTTTTACCTTATGAGTCATTCTTTCTTGGCTTGTGAATCATAAATACAGTAGATGAACTAACTGAATGTTTATACTTTGACAGTTTCTGTCACATTCTGATCTGCCAACTACTTGACTCAAGTAGTTGAGGCTAAATTAATTCAGGGAAATAAAATTACTTTGTCCTGAGTCAGTAGGCAAAGAAGCATGCAGTTAACAACAAGAATAGCTACAAAGTAATGAATCACAGTCCAGTACCATTACTTCAAGGAAGGATAACATATACATTATTGATAATTGTTCTCAGGTTAGTATTCCACAAATGCTATTCTTTCCCAACAATAATACACAAAAGGTCAAGTACATATGACCTACAGGAAATGCTATATTCTAAATCCTGAACAAAGACATATTGACTTAAAATTCTGCACTGAAATGCAGAACCAAATTGTGAATGAAATATATAAAATAGAATGGATACTAAAGGAGGTTGCATATCATATATATTTTTAATCACCTTTTATTAAATTTTTTACATTGTAGACAATGATATAGTTGCAGATACAATAACAGAAATGAAAACAAACCACAGCAAACATTTTTCATTGTCATGTGTTATACATTTATATATGTTCGCTTTTTATCAGTTATTATTCATTCCACCGTTATATAAATTGCTCAATTCCTGCCTTCCTTTAAACCTTACTCCTCCTCCTTCTCCCCCAGAACTTTATTCTTCGTATATTGTTTCCACAATTTCTATTTATTTCTATGTAGTTTGTTCCTTCCCTTTTCTAAAGTTCCCTCTTTCAGTTTTTTATCTGCTTTACACTATTCAGTACTTGAATGACAGTTGGATTAGATTTTGATTTCCATTTCCTAATAACTGCTTTTTTGGTAGACAGTAGCATTAAATTTAGTAAGGCTTTACCATAGCTGGGCAGTTATGATCCTATATCCCAGCTCAAAGGCATCATTTCTTTAATTACAACCATTTACTCCTTTAACATTTCTGATAGAATATTCTGTAGGGGATTTTAAGTCTCCCAGCTCAGTATAACCCCCCTCCCCAAATAAATGTTCCCAATTACCTCTCTCTGTCACATTACACCTCTAGCACTTGCTGTCTACATGAAGAAAAATTCCCTGAAGTGTGCTTGGGGTATGAAAATACATATTCAAATATTTTAAGCAAAAAGTGTAAATCTTCTGCCTCCATGTTGCATACCTTGAAGCCATACACATGTCCTCCCATTTTTCTTTTGTATGATGCCTTTCCATTCTCTTCTCCCAATGTTTTCTAATCTCACCAGATTGATTCTTGCAGTTAGCATGCAAAATTTTATATGCCCTGCTTATTATCTCTTTATTTAACAGAGACTTCTGTTCTACACTCAACTAAAAACTCTACTAGAACTGTTCTTTCACTTTGCATTCCCTTAACACTTTCTCTTTGTCTGTTCTCTGCTATTAGTCCCTGGCAGGAAAGGCAGTCTCAACCTGCAGTCTGAATTTATGTTTTACCTCATTACACTCTCTTACCTTCTCCTTTCTATTTATTTGCTCCAAAATCCTTGCTCTTTTACTAATTTTCTCCAGTAAAGGTCACTATTTCCTATTTTAAGATAAGATAAGATTCCTTTATTGCCATTGCACAAGTACAGCAAAATTTGTAACAGTCCTAAGGTGCATTCACATATAATAGACATGATTAAATAAAAAAGAATACAATACATTACAGTACAATACAATGCACTATAATAAAGCAACTAAGTTGTTGCATTTAGGTATACTGCACATGAAAAAGAATAAAAATAAGATTCAAAAGAATGTAAACATGTACCTTGTAGTGCAAAAATAACTATTATTTGTACTGATCAAAATCACTCAATGCAAGTGTTCAGCATTACTCAGTTCTCGCATGGCTCTGAGATAGAAACCACTCTTAAGGATGTTTGCCCATGATGGAATGGACCTGTACCATTTGCCTGAAGGCAACAACTCAAACAGGTGATATCCATGGTGGGAAGGGTCTTTCAAGATGCTGGCTGCCCTGCTGAGGCAGTGAGAGCTGAAAGGTTCCTCCAAAGGGGGTAGTGTGCAGCTAATGATTTTCTGGCCAGTGTTAATGATCCTTCGAAGGGCCTTCCTGTCTGCCACTGAGCTACTGGCATACCATGTAGAGATGCAGTATGTCAGCACACTTTCAATGAAACAGTGGTAAAAAGACACCAGCAGCTTCACCTGCAGGCTGTTTTTACTCTCAGAAATAGAGTCTCTGCTGCATTTTGAGTGCCTCTGTGATATTTATGGTGCAAGAGAGCTTTTGCAACATGTATACCCAGAGACATGAAAACAGAAACCCTTTCCATAGAATCTCCATTGATATATATTGGGTTGTGGTCTGTGCTGTGTGTCCGAAAGTCTATTATAAGTTCTTTTGTTTTGGCAGAGTTCAGGGCAAGGTAGTTCTCGATACATCATGCTGTCAGTCTTTGGACTTAATCCCAATAAGCTGTCTTTGTCTATACCCTCATTTGCAGTCATTCTTAATGGTAAAGGCTCCATTTTCTATTCCCATGCTGGCTTAGTTCTTATAAGGCTTTCTGCTTCTTTATGAATATAATATTCTGTATGCTTGTTGTCAAGTCTTGCTTAAGGGCTTACATCAAAAAGTCTTCTCTCCCCTTATTTCTTGACCCCCCCTCCCGATTTTAACTTTTTGCTTGAGTTACATATATAAGCCTTAACAGTATAGTTCTAAAACATCCTTTTAAATCAGTCTAATTATTTATTACTTTTATTCTGCAGGCAAACCTTAACAAGCAGACTAGAAAAATAAATCTCTAAGAAAGCAGAAGTAACTTGATGTGTTTATATATATTTCTGAAACTTAAGAAGCATAACTACTTATTCAGCTCACTAAAGTCTCTGTTGTGAAGGTCTGTTGGGCAGTTTTTTGCGGTGACAAAAGCATTGTTTTGATTTTAGTTGGGTTTAGTAGAAGCTTTTGTTGCAGAAGCTAGTTGCGATTGAGCTGGAGGGCAGTTTGGAATTGTGCTTGGACTGTCATATCTGAGGGACTAAATCTGTAGATGATCATGTCATCAGCATATAGCATTTATAGGAGTTGGGGAGTCTCCAGATGGAGCTTGTTGAACAAGATTGAGAAGACTAGAGGGGAAAGAATGGAGCTTTGAGAGACTCCTTCGATGAGATTTGCTTTGTCAGAGTAGGAGTGTAGTATCAAGTAACCTTTGTCTGTGTTTTGTAGGATGCCATCTGTGAAGGTCTGTAGAGCTGTTATGGTGCTCTGGCCAAGCCAAAATGCATGCTATTCATGAGAAAGGAAGTGATATTCTTGGAAGTATAGGTACAGATAAGTGTGGATCATTTTTTACAGTATTTTATCGAGTGTGGAAAAGACTGGGATTGACTGAAAGTCAATACAGTGGGTGGAGTTAGTGTGTTTAGGGAGTAGATTAGTGATGGCTTTTTTCCACATGCTACGCATGATGTTTTTGGTAATGCAAAGGTTGAAGATGTAAGCGAAAGGTTGTACTAAGTGTTCTCTACCATGGTAGATGAACCAGGGAAACAGGCTATCTTACTCTGGGGAGTGTTTTTTTTTTTTTTGGATGTTGTCAAGGAAATACTAATGAACTTTGGTTTAATCATTTTAAAATGGAAAAGGAGGAATGCAGGGAGGAGAGTTTGAGAGTGAGGGGATAGACAACGTGTGAGGGAGACTGATGTGTTCTAGTAGGAAATTTGAGAGAAATAGATTGCTGAGAAACTGATGAGGTCTTCATGTGTTTTGCATCCTGTGAGTGACTTACCTTCTCTACAGAAATGTTTTGTTGAGTAAATAAGCTAGGTCTGCTCTGATTTATGGAAGAACTTTTTTTCTCTTATGACTGTTTAGCCAAATTTCTGAGTCTAGTGAAGCATGTGGGGTTGGTACTCAAAGGGTCTGCTTTTCATTTTTGCCAGGATTCATCCTTGATTTTTAACAGTTGTTTTAGTTCTTTTGGTATGAAATTGTTTGTTCAGTGGTTTGAGAATTATTTTTTTGTCAAAAGAATTGGCCTTGTATTTTAAGAATGGTTGTAGTCAGGATGTTGGATGCTGTGTCTGAGATTTCTTCCATGAGAAGTGGGTCCCAGGTTATTGGAGGGGGGCTTAATTTTGCTATGCTGGTAGACAGTTGTGGTCTGAAAGGTTTGATGATGTTTTTCTTTTTTTTTAGAGCATGGTTTGTGACAGAGAATGTGAAGGAGCAGTGATCCTTAAGGGATGGAGAAGGAATGCCTATGTTGGTGAGTGGTGAAGCTCTGAAAGTGATGACCACATCAAGAGTGAAATGGTTAGGTCTTATGCATTGTGAAACTATTTTAGTTAGGTGACATTGTGCTAAGAAAAAAGAGAGAAATCACTGGGAGTTGGACTAAGAAAGTTGGTATTTAAGCCATCTACCATGATGGTGCTGATGTGTTTGGGAATGTAACAGAGGATGGTTGAGACAAGTAAGGAGACATTTTGTGGTGAGGAGGGTGTAGCAGATAGATGACTGTGAGACAGAATATCTTTTTCTAAGGAGAGGACTTTAAGAGGCAATGCATGCCGGGCCGATATATTTTTTATGGAGGATCATTGTCCCCCTTCTTTCCATTTGCCTGGTCTTGCATCAAGGAGTATATTGAAAGGGGAGGATGCGTTGGATATCTGGGTATGATACCTTAACCTATTATTCAGTGATGTCAGAAATGTCAAGGTTGTATTGGAGTATGAAGGCATTTAACTCGTCTAATTTGTTTTTGATGCTCTGAGCTATGAGTAGGGCATATGAAAATGTGGGCAATGTAGTGTTTTATTTAGGGTATGTGTAAAGACTGGATCCTGAGTGAGGTTTATTGGTTAAGGACAGAATTTTCATATATATATAATTTTTTTCTTTTGTGATTATTGTTAGGAGTTGGAAGTTGATATAGTTCATGGTAAGTGAGTGTTAACAGTCTGAAGCACTGTATTTGTTTGTGTGGGCAATTGTAGAAGGGAAATGTAAGAGAATGTGTGTGTGGAAAGACTGGAGCTGATGTTGGTTTAATGTTGTGTATTTGAGGCGAGTAATCATGCAGTTTGCTTGGGGGACTGAATTGGAGTATGCAGTGTTTGTGGTAGACTGCCTTAACGTAGTGTATGCCTTTTTAAGAGCAATTAATTAATGGGTGGATTGTGGCTGGATGAGGGCTTCAATAAATGTGTGATCCCAAGGAGGTGGTGGTTGGGGAATTGCTGTGGGAGGGCTGTGAAGTAGGCAGCATCTCTAGCATTAGTGCAATACAATTAGCTCAAGTCTGTGTACTTTGAGCCTGGTTCTGTGGTTGCACACAGAAGATTTGTGAGGGTGGTTATCACTAAATCAGAGCCAGGATTAGTATGAGCACTGGTTTAGGCAGCTGATGGAATGTTTGCTAAGTAAGACACCTCCTAAAGGGACCCTCTGAACTTTTAATTGCCTGCTAGTCAACATTTCCACCTCCTTGGTTGAAAACCAAATACAGGATATCAATAACTAGTTAGAAACTAGACTTGGGTTATGTCTTGCTTAGTAAACAGATATAGTAATGGACCTTTCCCTTGACCCACTGAAAGTCAGCTGAAACAATAACAGTACTATTTAAAATAGAATATTATCATTGCAGAGATGTATGTCTGCTCATTGCAGGTTAAAGCACATTTTCATTTCTTGTAAAGCATGCAGCCCGTGAGCTGGTTTACTTGCTCCCTTGCCAGTTTTGAATGAAAAAGGAAAGAGACTTCCTAATTTACATGCAGCTGTGTGTGCATTTCTTTCTTGCAAAGCTTGCCACTGGCAAGGCAGTTTTCTAGCTCCCTTTACAGTTTTTAGCATAAAAGAGAAGAGACTTAATGCAACAAAAGAATAATGGAAAGGTCTGCGCCTTCAGTGCACCTTAGTGATTAGTGAGGAAATACTAAAAGCTTATGTTATTGAAAGACCTCAGGGGTGCAACAGTTGTACCACAAGGTATGTATGTGCCCATAGACTATGTATCAGTTTGAAATGCAGCTGTCTGTGTGTCATATGATGGAGGGAATCATAGATATGATTCTGCTTTGCCACAACTATGTTATTTGCATAGGTTTCCAAGGACCACTGTGAGAGGGTACAGTACAGCAGGTCAGAACATACATGATGTCTCTATTTCATCAGAGGGTGAGGATGATGATGATGATGATGCCATACATGTGACAGAGTCTGATGACAAAGCAGCACCGTCAGCAATGCCGTCGGGGAAAGGCACATTCCTATCATGCTCAGGTCAGATGACTAGCAAGCAGGGTGAACCATTGGCATCACATGTGTTCAGTGAAGTTCATCATGTTTGTGTCAGCCCCACCAATGTTACACAATTTTCACCACCACAGAAAGCAGCAGAGGGTCATACTGCTTCCAAAGACAGCACATGTAGCATAGGGAGAGCTTTGCAGGAGGCCACTGCTGCCACAACTCCAGGACTTTCCCAGATCTGTGTGTTTAACTTGGCATCAATCTTTAGGCATGCTGGTAAGTCAGTGATCCAGGCCTCAGACAGCCAGAGCTCACAGTATGTCAGCAATGTTGACTGCAATTTGTGGCCTGCATGATGATCTGCAAAAGCAGCAAGAACTGTAGTACATTCTGCAATACATGCAGAGTGGCATGGTTATAGGAGAACCAGAAACAGACAGTCCTGTTGTGGGCACTGGTGATTTAGATGACAGCTACTGGTGCATACATAGATGTGGGCAACCATCTGCAGTAGCTATGCTAGGGGCTGGACACCCAGTGCATGACTACATACCAGGCTTACAGAGATGGTACACACCATTGCAGAAATGGTTTCACTGCCTGCACTATCCATGGTTACTGCCACTCCAGGATATGGCTAATGGTCTTCAAGTTCAACTGGTCACACCCTCACCAGGTCAGCCTATCAAGTTCCGACATCTCAATGATATCATCCTCCCTTGTAGCTCTACTGTAAGTGACATGTACTTCTGCTCATTCTCTTGGTTGTAGATATCAATATCTAACTAGAATGCCACCGCAGGGAGCACAAAGTGGTCTCAGTACGTGCATTCACATAGTGTGCTATCCCTTGCACAGGATGCAGGGCCACATAGTACATCTAGCTAGAGTTCTACCCATAGAAGCCCACCTGATCAATGGATCATGTGATCTGTGACTCACTCTAGCTGCATGCATGACTTCTGTATCCTCCACCCAAGATCCCTTCCTCTATGCAGGCAGTGCTGTCCCCTGTCTCTGTTCCCTACACCACCTATGCAAATGATATTGACAGTACCTAACCACCCATCTGGCATGTGTGGGTATGGCAATGCCTGATAAAAACATAATCAGTTAATGCACTTCTTTGCATAGAATAGGTCTGTTATTGCACTCATCAGTTTTTATTCTGTCTTTCTCTTTTCACCGCTCATAGATGAGGACTAGATTCCACCTCTTCATTATGCCACTATATTTCATAACGATCTCTGCCTTGCATGGGGTCCTGCTGTAGGGGGTTCCTCCAATGAATTTCACTCCACGGTGGCTGCTACAGACTAGCCAGAGAGTGTTATTGTCTCTCATGTTGTAGCTGCTTTAACAGCACAATGTTATGAAGAACAGTACAGATGACAAATATGCTGCAGGTCATCTGACCATACTGCTGTGCACCATCTGATGTGCCAAAGCAGCAGAAGATGATCTTCAGCAGTCTTAACATGTTTGATAATATTACATGTCTGTGACAGTTTGGTGTTATACTGCACCTACTCACTGCCTGGGTACTGTTGTTTGGGGGTGTATCAGCCTTGGTTCCAATGCATATTCTGTATTACCTGAAACTTAAAAAAGTGGATAATTATATGAGGGATCTGCCACCACTTTCTTAGATCCTGATTAATAATAGGAAATCAATGGGTGGCAATACTTGTACCTGCCAATTAGATGACCCTGTAGAAAGTCACCCCATATGAAATGCTGGCATTGGTGACTAATGTACTAGATGTGGGAATCACGGGGAATGCCTTGAAGGTATATAGGAACATTGTATGTAACATCATGTGTGCAATCCGCACTACCTAGCAGATGGTGTACTGGAAGCCCTTACAGTTGTTATACTGGATGTCATGTGTGTCAATTTGGGTCTTGACAATAATGTGGTCACAGCCAATGGCCCCAAGGACCTCGAGAAAATGGGCTATTTTGTGGAATGCCAGCATAGTAGTGACTTCCTCCTGTGCTGTCTATGAAAACCATATATGCTTCACCATATGCAGCAGCACGAATTCAAGGAAATGGTGTAGAATTTACAAGGCTAGTGCCTGCAGAACGCATAACTTGTATCTCCATACCAAGGCCAATTAATGTTGCACAGTATGCACTGGGATAGGCAGTCTAGACATCTCCTTGATTCCATGTGAGGACAGCACTTTTCTGCTAACGTCTCTATGATGTCTCTGCCCACATGGTAGCAATAGTGGCATGTCTGCCAGTAGTGCACTCAACTATGATGTGGAAAGAGGTGATGTGCAATACTGCAGACACAGACTCCCAAGGCAGCCACTAATACATGCTGATCAGCTACAGGAAATGTTACTCTTAGCATCTTAGTATGTAAAAACCCTCTACAATAAAAAATGATGGTGTTCAGACAAGCTGATCACCATGGCTTATCAAACTAATTGTCTATATTTCTGTATCATACTGCTGAGTTTGATTTGTCGTTTGCATATGCAACAGCTTTCATTAGCTTGCTGACACTAATTTATATACCATTATGAGATCATTTGTACGTGACGCGTAATGCATTATTTTCCTGCTAGCATGATTTATATATATGCATCCCTGAATTACATTCTCTGGTCACTGACCTATTTTGCTCTATGTACTGTTATTTATTTCTGAATACCTCCTATATTTGGTGGCTGGTTGAAGTCTGAAGGTTTTTTTTTTTTTTTTTTTTTGCGAGGTAGCTGTTAAACAGAAGGCAATAGTCAAGACGAGCAAGCAAAATGCCTTTCCCTGCAGCAGCTGTGGCTTCAGGGGAGAGCTAGTCTGAGTATTCCAATGCCCACAAAACAGCCACTTGTTTGGCATAGTTTCTGTCTGTTGAATGTAATGTTTAAAAGCTAAGATGGGAGCATGCCAAAGAAAAAGTTTCTGAAGTATGATGCTCTAACATGCTATGTAAAGGATTCATGATAGGTTAGCTTTTGGGTATACATTTTATCTGATTGCTGCATCTGAAGGCTATTGTTTGTGTTTCCTTTCAGTTAGTTAAGACTGCACATTTATAGCAGTCAAAGATGTTGCTCAGGCTAATTTAAAATTAGTGGTGGGGGATGATTTGAAAATAACCAAGCATCAGTCAAAACAGAGAATGGTTTTCATGTTGTAGAAAGAGTCAGTATGGCGGCTTTTAAAGAGCATGAAGATGTGTCAGATGGGTGAGGAAAGAAAAGTGTCAGTGAATCTACAGCATTTGAGAGAGTGATGATTGATCAAAAAAAGTCCAAAACAACTTTCACCGACAGTAGAGTTTTCTTTTTTTCAACTGTTGTACAACCTCCATATAAGTATATATAAGTTTCGGATTGTGGGTATGCCATCTCTTGTCAGGCTGCAGGGGCTGCTCCACTGTAAAAACAAACTTCCCTCCAAGGATCACCAAAAGTTGCTTTGGATTTTTTTCTGTTCACTGGCACTTCATAAAAGAATTGTCAATCGAATGCCTATTAATCTGGTGAAGAGAAATATATTTTTTTGCATGTAAAGATACATTGTAAAGGAAGCTGACAAGAGAAATGTAACCAGCATGGATTTGGGCAAAGTTAAGGATCACTGAGAAGCCAGATCAAAAGCTTTAGTGAGAGCAATAAAGATGACTCCAATGAAGAAACTTTTACCTGTCCCAGAAAGAATGCCACTAGTGAGAGAATTGATGGGAGTCGTAGTGCTTTTTTCTCATTTATATCCCATGCTGACATCTGGAAATGTTTCTGATTACATTCCTATATCTCAGGGTGCGTGATTTATTTCTAGTATATTTTCAAGTGCAGTGAGAATAGGAATTAGTGAAAGATCAAGTGCTGACAGGGACAATGAAATTTTGGAAAGATCTGTACTATGGCTAATTCCAAATATTAGGAAAAGTGCACAGACAGATTAAAAAGATTACAGAAAATATATAAGTATGGTAAACAAAGATTGGCCCACACAAAAATGAATAAGTAAAATCTAAATGGAGTAACGGCCACCGGGCTAATTATCTTCTATTTATAAGTTGGTAAGCGCTTTTGTGCCATGCACTTCTCCAGACCATTCTGTTAACAATAAAATCAGCATCTTAAATAGACTTCCTAATTAATACAATTATTACATTTAATTGAACAATCATATTCCATAGCAATCTTTATTAACTAATGACATAGTTTATGTATCTTCAAAAGAGGTTTCAAAGGAACACTATCATTAAGACCAAAACCTTTATCAGCTTGCAAAGCGGCAGTTCATTTGCTTTTTAGATTAAAAAGATGTCTGTGTAGTTTGGGAATGACATCTTTGCAGTTTTTGATTTAGTGCAGTGATAGATTTTCCAAGTCACAAGTTGCTTTGAGTGGGAATTTGGTCATTAAATGTGTCGCTCAACATGTTCCAGATATGTCTTATACAAAATTAGCTGATGCCTCAGACCAACTCAAGTAGGGTGTTATCTGAGATAACTTGATTGGGGGAAGAATTAAGAATTCATAAGCAAAATGGTTAGGAATGGATGGAACATTAGTGGTTGGGATAAAGAAGGTGTTTAAAAATAAATTGAGGCCCCTTCTTTGATAACAGGTAAACTAAAGCTAATAAGAATCAACAGTAGATGCACAATGTAAGATGAGCATAGGAAAAGGAGATATAGAGTAAAATATATATAAGCAATAGCAGAAAGCAGTCACCATATAGTCAAGTAAAAATTAAACAAATACTTTGTTCACCTTGCACCTTAAAGATGTGTGATTGTGTACATCTAGTATATGGAAAGATGTGCACTGTCTGAATGCTGAAAGTCGTAGCTTAATCAGAGAATTCTACAGCCATCTTCTCAGAAAAGAAAGTATAGCAAATGTCATGTGAGAGTTGACAGAAATTATGGCATAGCAAAGAGATCATGTATGCGAGGGGAAAAGGAATTCATTACTTTGGAATTCAGATATGAAATTGCTTTGATTTGATGCCAGAGATGAGGAAGTGATGTAGTATGACCGGAGACTAAGTCATTAAAGAATAAGTATCATACTGAAATGCAGCGTCAAAGTAGTAGTTTTAACAAATACCAATAGACTTGGCATAAGATGTTGATAATCAGTATAGATAAAAAGAAAGTAAACCTAAGGTGTAATGCAGGTACTTGTCTTTTTGGCAGAGTGAGACAATGGTGTACCTTTCTGTGTGACTATATCATATGTTAACATATTTTCTTATGTATCCCAAGAGTAAACATATTGCAAGATTTATTGTGGTATGACTTTCCAGTTGTCAGGTGAGTTTGACATGGTATGCATTTTTGGCTCAGTGATAAGCTTTGAGTAATGGAAATATGCTATTCCAAATAGACTATACATGGTGAAACACAGATAGAAGGTCTGAAGATCACTGTAAGTACTTAAAAGATTGCACTGAATGCAAATGAAATCCAGCTGGAGAACAGACTACCCAGTCGGGAAATACAAAACGTCTGCAGGTTGTGCCAAAGAACATGTTTCTGATCTTTTTAAGGTTAAGGAATAGTCACTCCTTACAAGCCAGATGAGAAGGAAGGATAGGTAAAATTGGAGTTTACGATTAATAATGTTAATTGAGAAACCTGATCTGGTAAAGATTATGTTGTCAGTTATATACAAAATGTTTTCCAAAGTATTCTGCATTAGGTAAAAGATCAGAAACACCAAAAACAGAAGGGGCTTTAGTATGGATACTTGAAACACATTTTTAAGAAATGAAAAGATATTACATTGGAAGATATTAACCTTAATAATCAATGCACAATTACTGCGTGAGCATTGCACCCAGTGAAATGTTGTGGATTTCAAGCCATGAGCTTGTAACTCTGTGAACAGAAACAGGTGGGGTATTCAGCCAAGTGTGTTGCTTAGGTTAACAAATATAACTCCTGTAAGAAAATCATTTCCATGATGCTGACAATGAAGGAAGCAAGTGTAATGATGTACTATGGTCACTTCCAGAGCCACACTGACATTTTTTTCATTTAGGACATGTTAATTAATAGTCTATCAACTGCACAGATAAAACATTTTCTAACATTCTGCTGTGGTATGGAAGAAGTAAGATGGGATGCAAATTAGCTGAAATGCTGGCCAATGAGATTTTAGGCAAGAGAAAAATACATGAGGATTTGAGTAAAAAATGGAAACATGCGCATTAAAATGCATGTAATGATCTTGCATGGTAGAGGGAATGAAATAAAAGTGCCATAACATTTGAGGAACATGTATGTATTCATTTGTTGCTATGGTATCATAAACAGTTTTAATTTTAGCTGGAACCTGTCAATTGATTGACAGCAGGTTGTCTGAATATCAACAATGTAAAGAAATATCACTGAAAGCACAGAAATAATAATAGTAATAATAATAATAATAATAATAATAATAATAATAATAATAATAATAATAATAGCTTGATTTTTTTAGATCTTTTTTCACATAGCTTAGATTCAAATTATTTGCAATCAATCAACATGAACCACAATTTATCTACATTAGATTTTTGCATTTTTTCATAATGTTGTCTCTGTTATAATCTGTTAATAAATCAATCCACTAGTTGTTTATGTTACTATGTGACACATTTCCTAATGTTATGCACGGTCACAAGCAAATAAACACTGTGTTAAATGACATAGTGGAGGTTGTTTTTTTATTTTGTTTTCTTCCCTTTTCTTACTTTCATGTGTCCTTGCTTCCTACCAGAACATCTTAAATTGTATCACTTTCACTGGTTACACTCATATGCTTTTTTTCTTTTAATATAGATTTCAGGGGTCTATATTACATTATCGAAGTTTCAAAACTTCGAATCTGATATGGTCGACACCATATAATCAAAGTCTTGAAACATCATGAATGTAATAAAACATAACCCACAAAAACAAACCATTTAAATGCTCTAAGCAGGGGGGCAAGCCCCTCTGCACCCCCCACACCCCCCGCTACTTAAATATACCAACTATGAGATTGCACTACAGTGCAGAAAAGGGAAATCTTCCCTTTCTGTGCTGTACGGAGATCTCTGTTAAGAGATTTGAAGTTTCAAGACTTCGATCATATGTTGTCGACCATATCAGATTCAAAGTTTTGAAACTTTGATCTTCTGATATAGACCCAGTTTCACTTGTCGTATGCCATTCTGAATATAATCACTTTTTTATGGACTCTCATAGCTCTTCTTTTATTTATCTGCATCTTTTACTTCACTATAATCTGAGTGTATTACTTCTGTTATGCACACGTTTGGAATAATGTAAAAGAAAGCAATTAATTTATAAAACACAGAGCGCTGACAATGCTGTTACAGTGCAATAATCAGACCACGGGACCATCCTAAGAGGATTTCACCATTGTACAATAGTTTGCATTCTTTGCGGTAAGGAAACTTGACACCATTGACTTTACCAGCTTGGTCCATAGTAATGGCTGTTTTTATTGTCTTGAGAGGAAATTAGATAAAATGAGAAAGATGATAAAACTTCACAGAACTGCAGTAGTGATTTCTTTTCAGAAATTGTAAAAATCATCTTGGATGCTAACAGTAGCAATGTATTCTGAGTAGCCATCTACACCTAGAGAATACTCAGTGAGGGTAGAGATCTCATTCTAAATACTGAGTATGTGGGTAAATCTATGTCAGGAAGCTTTAGGATACTAAGATAGCTACTTTGGTATAGAAAAAGAAAGCCTTGACTATGGCCTAAGTGAGCAGAGTTCATATAATAGCTTGGGTGGTTGAAATAGAAAGTTGAATAAGGTGAGAGTAGGTGTCCATTCCTGTGGTATTTAGTTAGCAGTGGGTTCAGCTAGCCAGTTGGCACAATGCAAAAAGAGGTTTGTCAGGCACTGAACATAGCCAATACTGAAGACACGGGCTTTGCTCTATCAAGACAGTGATGGTACCCTTAGGAGTTATGTATGTGAAAACATATACTCATTGCAGAATGTGTAGTGGGCCCCTTCTGTGATGTGGATCCTTACATGAGCCAGCATAGAGTGGGATTAGGACCTTACAAAAAAAGCTCTGATGTGCACATTGGTGTTAGCATCTGTGATCAGCTCTTTCCACACAGGAAATAAATGGTTTGAAACAGCACTATCCCTGCGTAGAACAAAGGCATAGTACATCAAAAAAGGCTAATGGCTGGCAGGCATCAGCAACCAAAAAGTCCAATACAAAAAATGTCATGATATTTGAAGGACTTGATTTATTTTTGCATTAGGTAAGTAGCCTTTAAATTATTGAATTTTATTTGGCATACTTTCTCAACGCTTATATGGAATTGTAAATAATATAGAGAGTTTGTGCGTTTAAATCACAAATTATTAAGGAAATTTTGGGGAATGATATGCTATAAATGTGGTAGCATTTGCCCTCTGTAAGACAGACATACTTTTATGGAAGAAAATTGCATTTGTTGGCAGTTTTCCATTCATTTACTGGATTCTGGCTATTCTTGAAGGGAAGACAATATTATTTTAAACTCAAACTGAATCATTAATAACTTGGCTACTTTGGGGGTGGGGTACATTGCAACAGTGACTGATAGTTAACCAAAATATTGCTAAGGACCGAAAAGCATTCTTTGGTAAGACCCCTAGTTCATCTGTTTTTAATTATTGTCATGTTTAATGGAAACATGATTTGTAAAATTACAGAAGTCATGCTCTTCCCATCATAGCAATTTAAGGTACTTGGGATCTGGGGAAATTTTCTTGTGTTCTACACATGGCCTAGACACTTCTGTTTTCCATCATAAAAAGAAAGTGGGACTTTTTTATTAAAAAAAGCTTGAAAGAAGCAGACAGCTGTTATGTGTTGTTATATATCGTGGCTTTGTGATCTACAATGTGGCTTGTGAGTATTACAAGAATTAACCATTCAGAGCACTTTTTATTCTAAACAGGGCCAGGCAAGGGCTTTTCTTTTGCATACACAACTTAAGGCTTGCTTGGAAAATAGTTTGCTTTTTCATTCCTTGTTATAAGGCACATTTTTTTTGAATGTTCAGTTGCTAAATATTGCAAGCAAACTTTTTTTTTCTGCAACGTTAGTCATGATATTTCTGGTTCCTGTTATGTTAAATACTATCTGTTGAAATATTAATGAAGTGATCTTTCTGAGACTTTGAGAAGAAATTTACTTCTCAAAATATACAACTTCTTGTCCCTTCAGCTATTTTTTTTCTATTTATATTTTTATGTATGCTGTGTTTAATGTTTGGTCTTTAAGAATGAGGCTCACAGTCACAAGGCTTTGCAAACCAATAATGCTTTACAGTATGATAGAAAACATGCATCTGTCTGTTCACTTACTTCTGAACTGACATGACTGGGTATAAACAGCAAACCAAAATTCCTTTTACCGTGTAGCTCACAAATAATAATTGATACAGTAATAGAAAGAGCGTAGAATAAAAGGTTTGCATGCAGTCAAAATCATTAATGTAGAGGAGATGATAATGTGGGCATCTTTTTCACTATTTCAAGGAAATGATAATTTATACAATAGCAGAAACACTTCAGCAAAAGACAGTAGTTTGCAGTAGTAAATTCCTTTTAAGGAAAATGATGAACAAAAGTCTGAATGTTTATTGCACTTGAGAAAAAAAAACAATTACATTAAAGCTTCTCTATGCAAGTAATCGTTAAACACTGGCTTTATTTCCCAGTTTCCAATTTAAGGATAATGTATCAGAGCTCATGTTGTTTCGCAAATTGGCAGTATATTTTACTGTCAAGCCTAGATCTGTGGTGGTGCAGCGGTAGCATTGTTACCTCACAGCATTCTCGGCTGGAGTGTGGGGAGTGCCTTCTGTGTGGAGTCCGCATGTCCTCCCCGCGGTTGGGTGGGCGTCCGAAAGACATGCGTAAATGGGTGTGCCTTGGTTGAACATTGAGCTGGCACCTCGGCGTTCGTCAAAATCTACAGCCAATCATTAGCAGACTGGAGTTCCGCTGTGGCAACCCCTAACCGGGAAAAGACAACAACAACAACATTTTACTGTGTCAAGCATATAAGCACTACATTTTCCACATTGTGCCATCTCTGGTAAAAAATAAGTAAATAAATAATCCATTAGTTCTTTGTGTTACTACATGTCACTTTTCCTAGTGCTATGTGTGGTCTTGGCCTGCTTGTAGCATGTAAACACCATATTGAAGGACATGTTCCTTTCTTCTCTGTTTTACCCCAAAATGTCCTATGTTTTACACAGACATCTTCAGTTGTATTACTTTCATTACTTCTGCTTCTCAGCTTTCATCTGCATTGTGTAGAGCTTACAGCTGTCTTATTCACTTCTGAATACACACACTTTATTATGGAACACTATGTTTCACATCATTTATCAGTATCCATAACTTCACTATAACCTGAGCATATTACTTGCAACACGAGCATATGGGCATATGTTTTTTTCAGAATCGTAACTAGATAATGTAGCAGCCTGTGCCACTCTCTGATCCTGCAACCCCCCCCCCCCCAGCTTTAAACTGAGGACCAAAAGAAAAATAAAAAGTTTGCTAATACTTGAAGTGCTTCAGCCCAGACAGCAAATGTAGTATCAGCATTTATTTTTGATTAGCATCTGCCAGTCATGCCCTCCAACAAGTAGCACCCAGAGTGGCTACCCCCCTCCATCCAATAGCTATGCCTCTGTGCTTTTAACAGTACACTGGAAGACAATTTTTCATCAAATTCTAGAGAAGTAGTAAAGCTGTGATTCAGGTATTGTATGTCCATATTGTAACTTTAAGCCTTACGTTTTCTATTTTGTATAAAATTATCCATTTTGTAAATGGAAGTTTTCTCCCCGGGCTTCTGCTGAAAAATGGCTTCCACAGTTAATTTGGACTACCTTGGTCAACAAATGCAATAACTTAATAACAAAGTAAATATAAACATAACTCAAAATGCTGTCATACTTCCATAGTTAGGCTACTGTACCACACTAAGAACATTACACCAATGACGTAACAGCGTGTATTCTCTATGGTAAAGAAATAAGTAACGTGAACATTAACATAACTGTCTCTGAATCCCTTAGATTCAGAAACAGGCCTCCATGATAACACAAAGACTACTACAAAGATACCAAAATGAGCAACATGGCCCAAAGGTTAAATTAACAAGCAGAAATCTCACTGCACAAACAACAACTATTTAAGAAACAACAGTTGTAATACTTTAAAGTATACATGGAGGCAGTACTTTTGCCTATGTTGTCTATGCATATACAGTTTTCATGACTTGACCCACATATAGCCATGTGCGCACATGGTTTCCTGCACAGGTTATTTTGACTTTACTGGCTCATGTCACTGTAACACCCAAAGAAATACCATGCATACCTTCTCCACACAGATACTAGCTGCACATATGGCTAGGCCTCCATCAATGTTGCAACAGAGCAGGAGTATTGCCAACCTTGTCCACTTGCATGTGCAGCTATGTAGTGTTATATTTTGTGTGATCTCTCTTGAGCTTACATGTGTATTTCTTTGGTATTCCAGAATGTCATACCTGGAGTTGAAAAGCACCATAAGATTAACTTCTCCACGGCAGAGAATGACATCTGTAGGCCCTCAGAAAGCATAGTTGGTGGCTGCTAAATCATAAGAGATCTAACTGGTCCTTCCATGATCATGTCTGGTGGGACATTATAGAAAATATCAATGCTATTGCTGACCATAACTGGACTTTGGAGTCAGTCAGAAGTTTGATTTTTTTCACAGGTGCTGTAATTTCAGCGTCCACCACCATATATATAGTCCTGAAAGATAATAGGGAGCTGTTTGGCTCAGATAATGATAATGAATGCCAAATCTTGGCGCATTTATTGGTCATGATGTCAGTGAAAGACTCAAGCCTTCCACTTGAAGATTCGATGACCACTCCACCCTTCCACAGACCCAGTTTCCAAATCTGCCCAGGTAGTGGTCACATCTCTTGCAGCACAGTCCCCCTTTGTTACCACCAGATCAATTTAGCAGGATGATGATCCCTGAATGTGACACATGTGAAAGAACTAGTGGCCAAAGGAATAGTGTGCCAGTGGCTGAACAGATATGGCCACTACTCAGGGTTTGTTCAGGGCCCATAATACAAGAATAGATTGAGATCAACACAGCCACAACTGAGCTGAGTGAGATAATACATGGTCTGTGTGAAGACCTCTTGGAGTGCAAGGGACATGCATGCAAATTTGTGGGTGTATCTGGTGGGAGTTTATATGCAGCAGGTTCCCCTGTACTGCTACCCTCACAGCCACCTACTTGGTTTAACTGATGGATTAGAGGAACAATACACCACCAGGATATGTTAACCTATGAGCAGGTATTGATCATCATACAATATATCCTAACAGTCAGCTGCATCCTCCCCTACTGTCTATGATATCCAGTTCATTGCATTATTTTAGAACTGATGATGCCAAAATTATCCTTCTAGAACATTCTTGGAATTACAGCCATGCAGTTTACATACTTGATCATGGACTTTTTCCCAATGACACAAATATGGTCAGGTGATCCTAAAAAAGTATGGGTAGTCATTATGGAAATTTGTAGCTATAGGGTATAATAGGATTGTATCCCGGATATGTTCTTCTTGAAAAGGATGATAAACTGATTGGGGAGGGCCTACAGATGTGATATTGTTAAGGAAATTCTTGTCAGAATTCATAGAACATGAGTAATGACTGCAATTTCCATTTGAATAGTTTAAATTACTCATTAAAAGGGTACTGGATTGCATGAAGTATAAGAATGTGCAGACTTGTCATAGGAAGTCTAGCAGTAATAATGACTTGATTTTTAAAGAGAGCTTAACTGTTATTATCTCTTAGTTATTACTACTACATAAATATGCTTAACAAATGGCATCCTTTATGCAAACAAACACACTTCCTACTATTTTACTGGCTTGTAATTGTGATTACTATCATACTCTTAATATTTTGCAAGGCTTACCCAATGTGAAAACCTTAACTCCAAAGGTTTCTGCATTGCAGTAAGCCTAAGTGGTTCAGAGACCACTATTCCACTACTGCTTTCTACTGACACTGGCTACAGTGTGGTCAGTGGTCTCTTTGGCAAAACCACATACAAATCTGTTAAACCAGGGGGATAATCTTATGCAAGTTTTCTTTTTTTTTTGTGAGTAGGAAAATGTGAACACTATCATTTGATAGCATTTGCCAGAACACCGTTAAGAAATGGTAAAGTCTTGTACTATCACTATAGGTAGGTATTTTGTGTGTGTGTGTGTGTGTGTGTGTGTGTGTGTGTGTGTGTGTGTGTGTGTGTGTGTGTGTGTGTGCATGCGTACATGCATTTGTGTGTCTTTGTGCATGTGTGGACACGTGTGCATGTCTTTAGGGGCATGGATGTGTACATATGTGTGATCATCTGAGTGGCTTTTCTGCTGTAGGCAGTACAGCAAAGTCATATTTGTGTATGTATGTGTGTGTGGGGATTCTATATTATCATGAGGCATGGATGCTAGGGTGAACACTTTATTGGCCAGGTCTGACACTGCAGTGTTGGATTCATATATGGTAATTAGCTGCTAATGAGGTGTCCCTATTTGCAGATTCATTCTGTCTCTGAATTAGAGATTCTTGCTGTTGCACAAATCAACCAGCCATAGTTGGATAATTATAGCTAACAGTGAAATCTGTCTAAATGCCAGAGAAAGTGTAGTACAATTCATGGTTTGGTAGTACTAAACCATGTCTCATTTACAATGGCTATAGTAAATTTAAAAAAGGAGATGTCTTGGAACTGCAGAAGAGAAGTTTTTTGAAGAGCTTTTCCTGTGTTAATTTGAATTACATTCCAAAAATTATCTTAAATGGTGTTAAACACAACTTGTAAAGCATAAAAACATAGAAAAGGGTGTTGTTTACAGGGGAAAGTTCTCAAGAATCCCCTATGTGGGGTAAAAGTTTACATATACCCCAGAACATATTTATATACCAACTCCACTGTCACACAGTAGTGGAAACAGGTGAAAACTCTCATTAACAGGAAGGGGAGGATTGAGGGGGCAGATGACGACTAGTACAGAATGCAAAACAAGTTAGACAAATTGCAAACTGTTAATACAGCAGTTTTAGTCACAATCACCTAATGACAGCTTGTAAACTCAGACTGTAAACAAATGTTATTAGATTGCTATACTATAACTTGTTGCTGCCTAAAAAAGAAGACAGTATAATGGTTGGCTTTACTGGAAAAGCTCACTCAGACTCTGCCATGGACTGCTGTGAGGGAAAGACTAGTTTATTTTTGCTTTCTTGTAACTTGTATTGCTTCATTGCATTCTTCTATTTTGTATATTGTGGTGCATTTTCTTTACACTGTGTTTTACCTGTATTCTGCTTTCATTTTCATATTTAAACTAGGAAACAGACCACAGCTGTGTCTCTTGTGAGTTACACAGAATTAGAACTGGTCAATTCAGTTTAATTACCTGTGAACTGAGGATGGAGCAAGGAACTAAACCTTCTATTTAAGGGTAAAGTAAACATTTCAAGGCTTTACTGGAAAAGCTCACTCAGACGCTGCCATACATTGCTGTGAGGAAAAGGTTATTTTGTTTTTGCTTTCTTGTAACTTGTATTGCTTCATTGCCTTGTTCTGTTTTGAATATTGTGGTGTATTTTCTTTACACAACATTTTACTTTTATTCTGCTTTCAATTGCTCATTTAAGGAAATAGACTACAGCTGTGTCTCTTGCGAGGCGCACAGAAATTAAATTTTCCCCACCCTTGTCCTGATATGTTTTTAAACTCAACTGCCTATCTAGTTGCATACCCCATATGTTAATTTGACCACATTTTTCCTCCCCTCTCTTATTTCATTGGCTATTGTCAGTAAGCACAAAAATTAACATTTTACAAAATCACTCCCCTTCAGCTATTTAAATTTATTGTCCACCCCCACTGTATCCCATACAGCCAGAATACTAAGTGTTCACCCCTTCCAGTTGATCTTTTAAAATTTTAAAACTTCTAAAATTTGTGGCTGTTGCCTTAGATTGCTAAACACTGAGTTACCTCCTCTTTTGTTTCTAACTGCTTAGTGCACACACCAACTCTTAGGATATTAACCCATTTTTCCATGTTACCTTTAAAATCTGTAACATCTAGTCAAAGACCACCACTTATTGGATAACCCACATTCTGCCTCTCAGTAGCAGTGGCGACTGGTGACTTCAAATCAAAAGGGGGCTGCAAGAGACAGTTGAATGGGTGGGGCCAATGGGAAGGGGTGTGGCCAACTGGAAAGGGGCAGTGTTATGCTCAAAACCACAACAACTGGAACTATAATTAAATATGCTGCCCTGGGTGATAAGCCATCATTAAAAGAGTCTAATCAAGACAAAATGAAGTGTAGAAGAAAAAAAATATTTCAGTGCATTGGCTACATGACAGCTTACTTAATATCTAGATGGAAACAAAAAGGTTGTGAGGCATGAAAAAATAAATTACTGTTTAAATACATTACTAGAATGCCAGTCAAAGTCAAGTATAAAAAAACAAGCAGCACTCAACTCAAACCACTTCTCCTTGCACTGCAGTTCTAATTATAATTTATATTCAGTTTTATAAAAGTACCAAGTAACATGCTGAAAGTAGCAATCGCTGTGATACCCCCCACTTGTAAAAATGTTTCTTATCCAAAAAAGACCTGCTACCTGACAACTATCTACTTGTTTCATGGGGAAAACATGATGAAAGTAAAAAATGAACAACAAACAAGAAACAAGCTCAAGATAAATTGCTTAAAGGATTACTGCAGAGGTTATGGACCACACATGATAGATTGGCATTCTGTTTAGTCTACGGGTAAAACCTGCAAAGATGACTGCATGTCTCCAACAAATGTAACAAGCTTCTGAAAATACTGTAATACTGTCCTTTATTACAAATACTTGTCATATGCATTTCAATACCTAAGGCTTATACGTTATCTAGTTATGTAAATATTTTCTGCATGCCAACAACAAAAAGGTGTTCAATGTTGGCAATTCTTTAACAGTATCCTTATTAAAGCTTACTTGCATCTTACAATCTCAGACATGCTTACCTGATGGTCATTAAAGCATTGCTACTTAAACACAGAGCATTATTTTCTAACTTCAGTCTTTAATGATTTGTCACTAATTTGCCAGAAAACCACAATTTTATAAAAAACGGACCAAAAATGTGATGCAAAAATATAAAATTGCCACACAATACAGCTGGGAACCTGTCAAAGAAGGGACACTTTTTTAATATTAGTACTGTTAACTTGAGCAGCTGACAAAATAAGAGAATCTACATGCATTTCCAAAATCAAAGTAATCTATAACTCTAATCATTACAGTTATTTATAATTGTAAACTCTCCATGTTTTCTTCCAAAATTGCCATTTTGCGGAGGTATTATTAGGGGGAGAGCAACATTTTGAGCCAAAATCAGGGACAGTTAAGAGGTTTGGATATTCCTAATTCTATAAAGCAGTTTATTTGCACGTACCTCTCAACATCTTAATTGAAGAAATCTGGACAAGGCCAAATATATTGGGGGAACATACAAACAGTACTAAAATTTTCTTTTGTATAAACTTAGACAGTTGATAGAATAACAGGTCTTGCTTTACCATGCATTTTCTGAAGGTTATGAAGTCTGAAACTCAATGTTTGTCATTATTTAGTGACTTCATTCCTAAATGATTTGCCAGAAAACCACAAATTGTATGAGGAAAAAACCAAAAGTAAGAAGCAAAAATCTATTAATTCTGCAAAAATCTGGAGAGTTGAGAGTTATAGTTCAGCCAGGAATGTCTTTGAGTTTGCCGCCCATCCCCCTCACATAATCATGGTCAAATGTAGCCTCCCCCCTGCAGCCATTCCAATGTCCCATTACTTGGCTATTTCACCCCATTTACCATAAACACTGCAATGTGCACACTGCTTTACTTCTGTGATAATTTGGATTTCATTTGAAAGTTTTATTTTGCATTTTACAGCACAGACACTAATCGACATCTGCTAAACAAAGCAATGCAATTTCACAATGAAAATAGACTTAGTATTAAAACTTCTCTGCCCTTGAAACTCACATTCATTGAAACAGCATTGAAACCCACATTCAAAGAAAGTACATTTTGTCAGTCGCAGATAAAGATTAACTTTGGGCTGTTTTCAAATCATAGGCCCCTTGCACACAAAACATACATGTGTTCTTTGATACACCGTCCTGATTGTATTAAATAATATTCCATGTATAATACAGTGCAGTTGTTAGAGGGCATTTTAAATTTACTGTTTTGAACATTTTTACAATAAACAATGAAACAAAATGCATGCACCAATAATGACAAAACTGCCCAATTCAGAACATTTCCATCATAAAAGTCTACTCGAACTTCTACAATCCACCAGTATCAGTAAATATGCACAATCTCTGAAGAGGTAAAAGTCATCTAAATAATTCTACATTAAAGAGATCTGTAACTAATGAAGTGGTTGCTGCTAGCAAACTACTTTATATTTCATTGTTTCATCTACAAATAAAGTGCCTGTTGCCTTTGAGGAATATATTCCCTATGTTACATTAAAAAATGATAAGCTAGTAATATTGCAATAGGGAATGGATGGCAAACTGATAACAGGTTCATAGTTACTAGGTATCTTTGCCAAAAGGGACTGCAGCATCCACCCCCTTTAAAACACAGTACAGTATCAGCAATGCTTCTATATACTATGGGAGTAGTACTCACAGCCATCTGCATCAAAAGCAAGTACACTACCTGTTGTGCTTTTAACAATGCAAGCAGATTCAGCATAAGCAGCACTAAACTTCTTTTCCCCTGTAGCTCTCAGCTCCTTGTAAAATCTACTCGACCCTCAGCTGTATCTTTCAACTTTGCAGCACAAGAAATCTTGAAAAAGCCAAATTTTATTGGGGGGGGGCAAAAGCCCAAAAACCAGGGACACATTTTAAACATTGCCTGTATAATCTTGGAAAGTTGCTAGAATAAAATGATGTGTTACTTCCATAAAGACTTGAACTCAGGACCCTGTGCAAAACAGTGAAAACAACATACCACTATGCCAAATTAGCTGTTTTGTGAAGGAGAGGAAGACTGAAACTTAAATGGCTACATTTTGTAAATTTAGTTCTCACCATAGCTGTCAACCTCTTAGCACAAAACACCTGGACAAAGTCAGTAATGGGGGAATAGAGCCCCCAAACATATTCAGTGAATTCAATTCTCACCATAGCTCTCAACCTTAGCACAACAAACCTGGATGCAGCCAATAACGGGGGAATACAGTCCCAAAAATAGGGAACATTTTCATATATTCATTTTATAAACTTAGAAAATTCCTAGAATCAAAGGTTTTGTGTTACCATGTACATTCTTAACAATATGAAGTCTGAAATTCAAATGCCTATCATTTTTATTTATTTAGAATTTGTTAACCAGGAAAGTCCGACTTGGAAGAAATGCCAATTTTCAGCAGAGGCCCTTGGAAAAACACTCCAGACACATGTCTTTGTAACATGGGAGGACACCAAATCACCCAGAGGAAACCCACACAAACACAGGGAAGACATGCAGACTCCACACAGAAGGCACCCCAGCCAAGAATCAGACCAGTAACCTCTAGCTGTGAGGCAACAATGCTACCACTGCACCATCAACTATTTATTGAATTAAAAATCCAGAAACCACAGATTTTATGAGGAACAGAACAGAACAAAAATATGAGGCAAAAATCTGCAATGTTTTCACAGATGGTGGTGGATAGGGAATTCAGGCTCTTGCTGCCTGCACCCAAGGTACAGGGTTCAAGCCTGAGGTATTCCCTAACCACCACACACACACACACACACACACACACACACACACACACACACACACACACACACACACACAGTACCTGGTTTACCCATTCATCTGCAGCAGCTTCAATCCCCAGTCATCCCGTGTAAGCAATGTAAAAAACTTTCTTACCCGTGAGAGTAGGCTCCAGCCTGCAGATGTTGCAGTCTGGATCTCTTCCATTCTATGCAGTCATCACCGCATAGAATTCTGGGCATCAGACTACAGAGATGCCTTCTTCCTATGCCGGACTGCTGTTGCAGCAGTCTGGATCCCTATGAGTTCCAGGAATGCCGAACATGCATGCGCAGAAGTTCCGAGACTCCCAGTTTGTTTTTTGTCTTTTTTCTTTATCTTTCCACAGCTGGGGGGGGCTGCAGTCCTGAGTCCTGTAGCATGAGTTGCCCCTGCTCAGTAGTCATGGGATTAGTGCTTCTCTGGTGAGAGAAGGCACAAAGTGACATTATTTCCTGGAGACTGCTGACAACCAGAAAGCCAGATAACTTTGTCATAGGTGCCAGCTTGGAATTAATGCTAACATTTTACTTCTGGTGGGAGAAGAAGCAGCGGGCTTTGATTCCTTACTATCTCTGATTGGACATTAAATGTCTGTTTGGGACCTTCCTGATTGGTCTGGGTGCTGTTCGAGCCACCTAATGGGAAAAGGCATCATTGGGGCAAGACTGTTGATCATAAAAGAGCCTGTAGCCTGCCTCTTATCTTGAGATTGATGCTATTGTTTTGCTTCTGGTGAGAGAAGAAGCAAAGGGGCATTGTATCCCAGCAGTGTGAAGCTGTGGTGAGACTAGCAGGAGAATCCCCTCTTTTTATCATTCTTTACAAAGTTAGTTCTTTCTTTTCAGTAAGTACTACTTGATTAGCTGCTGTTTAACTTAACCTCAGAATATCTCCCTAAATACTTCATCCATAAATCATCAGGGTCTATTTTAGTAGTGTCCCTTCAAGTATTTGTCAGTATAGATGCAGGAACCTTGAGGTGACATTTGCCTGTAAAAGCACCATTGAAATGTTCTAGTTGCAGACAGGGCAACGAATTTACATTGACAAGAACTGCCCACAGACTTGCAGACTAGATACTGCTGACATTACTTTTTATTCTCATTGCAGCCACTAAATCAATAAAAAAGGGCCTATTACCATGAAGTTTTCCACTGTCTCCCTTACCAGCTTGATGGATATGGGCATCCTGATGCAATGTAGAAATTGCCTCATGTTTACTGACAACCAGCTAATTTTCCAACAAACTGATATGGTTATGTTACTGGAGGCAAAGCTGTCATATAAAAGTACTCCTAACATCAGGTAGTCATTAGTGCATGCACTGTACCCATCCCACACAGTTTAAAGCAGACACGTAGATCCACTTAAATGTAACTTTTCTAAACCCCAACAACCTTCTAGATGAAGTGCGCATAACAAATGCCCTCAGAAGCCCTGAATTCACTCTTTCAAAACAACACCTATATCAAATCATACAACCACATCTCATGTAGCCTCTACTTCTAAACCCATAAGGCAAACCACCGCACAATCCAATGTTCTGATCATTGGAGGCTCTATTGTGAGACACACTGATATCCCTCTCATTAGCCTGAGTAAGGAGAAAGTCACAATCAGATGCTTCTCAGGAGCCAGAATCTACCACATAACACACTGACTCGGGTCATAGGACCACAAGTACTGGTATGTCTCAGTGATAGTCTATGTGGGTGTAATGACTTGAGATGTACCTCCCTAGACTATATGAAGACAGACACCATGGAGCTCTTGGAATATGTGTCACAGGCTGGTATGAGCCTAGCACTGAACAGCATTTTACCTTTTCCAAGGATGATGCCACAATACAAACAAGATGACTGACTTTAATAATTGGCTTAATTTCTGGTGTGATTCTAAGGGACTGCAATATTTGTCTGTATGAAAGGAGATGGCAAACAGACTATGCTGCTTTGGCAGTAAAAGTCTGCACCTCTCCCTTCTAAGCTTTTAAATCTTAGCTAAACCACTGTCCTCCTCATAGGGCATTTTTAGGCAGTGCTTCCAGACTGACAAATAAAAAAAAAAAAGAAAATCTAAATGTGTCACTGCTCAATGGTAGGAGTCTGAAGAAGAAACCCCACTCCCTACAAGCTTTCCTCACTCTGGAAAATGCTGATGTTTGAGCAGTCACTGAGACATGGTTTAAAGCCTTGGAGAGCACACTGAGAGTGCAAGCCTATTATGCATTCCACACATTTATACCAGCTACTGCACAGATAGGGTCTAAAGGTGAAGATGTCTGCGTTTACAACAGAAATATACCTCAAAGCTGATCAAACCGGATGATGCACTTGAGCTTCTACATGTTCAAATCACCATAGGCAAAATTCCATACAACTACCTTGCAAGCTACAGGTCCTCCTCTATAACCCAGGAAACCCACAAGCTTATTGGAAACATTCACCATCCAACCCAATACCATATCCGTAGGTTATTTTATTACCCTATTATTAACTGGGAATCATATATGACACCAAATGTGCAGGCACAGAAATTCATGAATTTTGTAAATAGAAATTCCTTGGACCATATTGTCAGTGCACCAACCAGGACAGCAAACATGCTGAATTTAGTTCATACTAATATGGGGGAGTGCTGCACACTGCCTAGTGTAATGTCTTCTCCATTAAAGTCAGACCACAAAATAGTCTCCTTTCAACTAAAAGTAGAATGAAGAGAACCAACTAACCCTGGAATGTTCAGGAATTACTCTAAGGCTAACTTCCTATAATTAAGTGATAACCTGGCAAAATTTCAAGCCCCCATAAACCCTCAGAACTCTGCTGTTTATGCAGGAACTGTTCTTAGAAACCCTACACAAGCATGTTAATAGCTGCATAGTGGCATCTGTACCCACCAGGAAGAAGTACTGAAGTAACTAAAAAAAAGCCATCCTGGTGAAATCTCAACATCAATAAGCTGTATAACAGAAGGAAGAAAATCAAGGAAAAAATTAGGAGACGTAGCACCAAGCAGGATAAAAACACTCTCATCAATCTAAACAAACAACTCAAGAGGACAAATGAAGTCTACCAAAGCCAAATTTGAGATACATTTGGTCTCCTAGGCCAAGGACAACCACAAGACATTATTTAGCTATATCCGCAACCTCAAAGGCAATACACAATTGTTTGCAGAGCTCACTGTTAATGGAACCATCTATGCTGAGCCAGAAGATATAGCACACCTACTGGCATACAAATTCAGCTCTAACTTTACCCCTCCCCCCCTCAACTTCCCCTCAGGTAATAACCATCAAATACAACTCCTGCTATCACTAGGGAACAGGTCATCAATGCTCTCTCTAAGGCCAAGAGAGCACAGACAATATTGCAGAATGTCTTATAAATAGAATGAAACATGACCAATCAGGCCTTCTGGAAATTGCTATTTAACTGTAGCCTCCAAACAGGAACATGAATGGAGAACAGCAACAGTCACCCCTCTGCATAAAGGCGGGCCATTTACAGACCCCAGAACCCACAGATCTATGAGTCTTACTAGTCTCATATGCAAAGTCACAAAAAGAATTATCAAGAAAATGATCAATAATGATATAGGAAATATTCAAACACTGGACCTAACCCAATTTGGTTTTGTCAAGAACAACTTGTTCCTACTCAGTCTAGTGGATTGTTTTGAGAAGTCACCAAAGTAAAGGATGAGGCCAAAAATTATACTCTCTGCCTACACTTGACCTAGCTAAAGCATTTGACACAATACCCCATACAGGCATTGTTGATAAATTCAAGAAGTTAGATATAAACCCCTATGTCACCTGGTGGATAGCCATCTGGCTCACAGACAGATCCCAGGAAGTTAGAACTGGGGAGTGTACATCTATAAAGAGGCCAACCACAAGGAGAGTTCCTTAGGGATTGGTCCTGGGACCGGCCCTTTATGGCATTATCTTCTCTGACATAAAGACCAATGTCAGGGGCCTCTGGCTGTCCAAATTTGCAGATGATGCAAATTAAGAGCATTGATAAAATACACCACTGATGCTAATGTTCTCCAGGAAGAGCTGACAGAGAAATAACTGGTGTCAGAGCCAAGGACTAAAACAAAGTGCTAAGAAATGTATAATAGTATCCTTCAACAAGTCATTCACCCCTGGTAACTATCATATTGACAACCCACCCCAAATAGTCGATTCAGTAGTTAAGGGCATGATGACATACATAGACAGTAATCTAGCATTTGATAATCATGTGTCTACAGCAGTGAAGGAAATCATTCTATGTTGTGCAACTTATAACCAAAGGTATGATGTCTAGGTCCAAGGAGGTCATAGTTCCACTGTATTCAACATTCATCACATCTGTCAAAGAGTACAGTGCCCCTTTAGTATCGACCTAATCAGGCCCATCCAACAACTGGAATGTCCACAGATGTTCTTTACTAAAAGAATACAGTGTGTAAGTTACATGTCATATGCAGACCACCTCAAAGGCCTATCTCTGTATTCTGTCTCCTACTGGCTGTTGAGGGGAGATCCATGCCTGGCATATAAGGCATTGTCAGACTCTACCCTGATGGACCTCCTGCATGCCTGCAAAACCAACAACATCAGCTTTATCCATTTTAAAGACTTAAACCTTGCCTGTGAGATAAATAGGAACTGCTGGAGAAACAGGTACATATCCCAAAGGCTACCCCTTCCCTGGAACAGGCTATCCATCTGTGTGAATCAGAGTTCTTCCCTAACCCAATTCAAGCCTAACTTGGAGAGATGGATAGGGAACAGGAAATTCATCACTGGTTTAGCATCTATGTCTCTAATGGACACAGACAGCCTGTACATGGTTAATTTCCCAGACCCCTGCTTTTAAATGTTTCATCTCACAAGCCCCTGATTACACTTATCAAGGGTACTAAAACTTGTCAGAGATTTGGGATGCATGGCTAGGTTTAAAAAGGCCCTAGTGATCATTAGCCTAGTGCACACTTATAAACCTATAAATTCTGTCATTTTATACAGCAGGGTTACTGCTAATTGCGCAGGATGCATGCCTCCTTTGTTTTTGAGCAACTGCAGTTGTGTATTTGAGCAAAACTAGAGCAGAAAAATAAAGATGGCTTCATTAAGAAATGTGATCATCGGATTTTTTTCTAAAATGTTTTTGTAGTCTAGGTTACATTAGAAAATGTAATTTTCTCAATCATTTTAATGTGATAAACAACATATGCAAAGAATCATGATATATTTAGCATTTCCTCCTTTAATGTTATTGTTTGGTAGCCCTCAAAAAAACAGTAATTCTTGAGACATCTGTGATGACCGTGCCCTGGCCCAACAATCAAGGAGCCTCAATCCTCACCGCTAACACCAGGATGGTTGTCTCATAGAAGAAAAAAGGATATCTAATATACACAGTAAAGTACAATTTCCCTTAAGTGCACACAGAGATCCCAGTCAGTCTGGGGCTGGTTGCTCCCTTGCTCACCAGGTCCCCAGTAAGACTCCTCACTGGCACAGCTATAGGGTCCAGGTCTCAGCCTAACTGGGCAAGATAAAACCTCCAGTACCCTCTCTGTCCAACCAGTGCTTCATGTCCTTGCCAAGTAGCTGACACACACACTTTGAGATAAGTATTTGTACAACTTCACAGACACTCCTGGGAAAGGCTGACACAGATTCTCCAGCTGTGCCCCTTTACCCAGACTATATGGTTGCAATTACTGCCACCACCCAGTTAATAATATCAGCTACTAAAAGGCTCTTAAAAGGGTGTCCAATTATTACTGTGCAATATTATTATCCAATGGTAGTATGACTAACAGTCAAGGCTTATTTTAGAGTGGCCTATTACAATAAACTCTACAAATATGCAATGCACTCTAGAGTTTATCTCTACACAAATCAGCCACAGGTAGAAGGTTTTAAAAATATTTAATAATAAATAATTACAAGACAAAACTACTACACCACAGAGATATCTAAGAGTTTAGATATCACACAGAAACTTAAAATAATACAGTAGGACAGGTCTGATTTCAAAGAAAAATACCTACTTAATCTTTACTAGCTTTAACTATTCCTACAAGAAATCACAGTGCTAAAACTTACATGTGAGCACAAGGCAGAGTGCTGATAAGTTAGATGTCCAAAGTCAAAATGCTTTTAGGTCTCTTATGAGAAATAGTATTTAAACATTACTCACAAACATGTCTCTAATGCCCTCCCAAAATTACATCATTTTTAACACTTAGGTTTTCCCAGTATTCATATTGCATCATCTTAACACCTGGTCTGAGTTCTCAGGCCACAAACTGCATTATTTAGCAATCTAACACCTTCTCAGAAACTTACAACAATGCAAGACATTTCACACGTATATGCTAGCAGAAACCAGAGCAATAAAGCACCTTCCACATCTATATTCTGGTCATAAACTTTAGCCTTAAAACAATGGGCATGAAATCTTCATCCAGCTGCCCTGGATCCAAATTCTCACATGAAAGTGTACAACATGCTTCACTGGGCCAATAGAGTGCAATGTTGTCACATATTTTGTAGTTCCACATTTCACAGTGCTCTCTTACATTTAAAAACACAAGCCTGTATTTCACATTTATTTATACATTTGATAGCATTATGTATCAAATTATATTTGACTAGGCTGTCAGTCTTCGCCTATCTCTCCCCAGTTGTCACATCTCTTCCCCCCTGGGGAACTCAAGCAAGTTTTTCAAGTGCCTCTTCAGAAACATCGCTTGAGAGTGTCAGGTCTATTTGGGTGTACCTCACCCCATTCCTTGTCTTGAGAGCACATCTGCCTTGGCATTGCTACTCCCACTGTGGTGCTGCACTGACATATCATATGCTTGCAACCCTAGACTCCATCTTAGCAACTTGGAGCTTTTCTGACTGATGCTGTTCTTCCTTGTCAGGTCTGTGAGGGTAGCAGCTATAGTACTATAATTGGGAACAAACTTTCTGTAGTAACCTGCTGCCCCAAGAATGCCCTCACCTGCTTTTTGGTAACAGGCCATGCCTGAATAGCTTCCACTTTGGCAGGTTTTGGCCTTATCTTACCATTCCCCACTCTATGTCCTAGGTAGGAGACCTCTGCCATACCCACCTGACATTTGCTCGGCTTAATTGTCAACCCTGCCCTCTGTCGTCTGCTCAGCACCTCCCTGACATGCTGAAGGTACTCTTGCCGGGAATGGCTGTAGATAGCAATATCATCCATGTAAGCAAGGGCCAACCCTCCTGCTTCTGCTAAGATATGATCTACCAGCCTCTGGAAAGTCACTGCGGCATTCTTCATCCCAAAAGGCATCTTTGTGAATTCATAAAAGCCAAAAGGAGTCACAAAAGCTGACATCTCTCTAGCACTGGGAGTCAAGGGCACATGCCAGTAACCCTTGGTAAGATCAATGGTTGCAAGATACTTAGCACCACCCAGCTGCTCCAGGGCCTCTTCTCTCCTAGGCATGGGGTAAGCATCTGACTCTGTGTGATTATTTAATTTCCTGTAATCCACACAAAACATGGTGCTGCCATCCTTCCTTGGCACCAACATCACTGGTGAGGCCAAGGGACTGTTGGACTCTTGAATCAACCCTAGCTCCAACATTCTCTGTACCTCTTCCCTCAGAGTCTGTTTGACTCTCTCACACACCCTATAAGGGGCCTGCCTGATAGGCCTTTGGGGTCCTGTATCCACCTGGTGCTGCACCAAGTGGGTGCTCCCTGGTTTCCCGGTGAACATGCCCCCAAACTCCTGCAACTCTGCTCGGATTTCTCGAACCTGGGTAGGAGATAGCTGATGGGACATTGCTACCCCTTCCACCGAGGTGTCAGCCCGAGCCTCACTGAAGAGATCAGTCACCAGATCTCTCTCTCAGACTCCTCCTGCAATCCACTGCAAATGCTCAGTAGAAGGACCTCCCTATCATGGTAAGGTTTCATTATGTTAACATGGTACAATTTGTGCCCCTGACATTTGCCTAGCACTTCCACCATGTAGTTAACATCACATACCTTTCATACCACCTTGTAGGGTCCCTCACAAGCTGCTTGCAACTTGTTGTGTCTGACAGGAATGAGAACCATCACCTGCTGCCCTACAGCATACTCTCTAGCTCGAGCATTTCTGTCATACCACACCTTTTTCTGTTATTGGGCTTCTGCCAGGTTCTCCTGGGCCAGACCCATGAGTTCCCAGAGCCTTGTCCTGAGGTTCAGGACATATGTCACAACAGACTCCTTGTGAGACTCACACTCACCTTCCCATTCATCTCAAATTAAATCTAGAGGTCCCCTCACCCTATGCCCATACAGCAACTCAAAGGGTGAAAAACCTGTGGATTCCTGGGAACCCCTCTGTAAGCAAACAACAGATGGGGCAAATATTTGTCCCACTCCCTCTTAAACTGATCTGCAAATGCCCATAGCATGGACTTGATTGTAGAGTTTAACATCTCAACAAGACCATTAGTCTGGGGGTGGTCTTCATGTGCTTCACCCCACAGGACTTCCACAGACAAGCCAGCAGGTTTGACATAAATTTGGCACCTCTGTCAGACAGTATTTATTTTGGGAAACCTACCCTGTTGAAAATCTCTAGCAAAGCATTTGCTGCCTTCTCTGCCTCAATGGAGGACAAAGCCACTGCGTCAGGGTATCATGTAGCATAATCTACAATCACTAGGATATACTTTTGACCTGTGGAAATTGGGATACTCAGAGGGCCCACAATATCCATAGCTACCATCTGAAATGGCTCCTCAATCACAGGCAAAGGCATCAAAGTAGCTCTCACCTTGTCTCCTGCCTTGCCTACTTTTTGGCACTGCTCACAGGTCCTACAGTACCCTGTTACATCTCTGGAAATTCCAGGCCAATAGAAGTTTTGCATAATACACCTCTTTGTACGTTTTATGTCCACATGACCTGTCAAGGGAATATCATGGGCTATTGCTAGAAGCACCAGATGGTAAGCTCTAGGCACTACCAACTGCTGTACTCTCTCACCATCTAGCCCTCCCTCAGGGGTCCACTCTCTGTGCAGTAACCCTTTGTTCCAGTATACAGATTCCCCCTTCCATTGACAATCAGGTGCCTCCCTAGCTACCTGCCTCAGGCCTTGCAATATAGGGTCTGAGAGCTGGGCCTTTCTCAAGTCTCACCTGGTAACTCTTCCCAGCTCCCCTTCCACAGGAAGTCTGGCATCCTCTGACAGCAGTGCCTTACTGTCAGCCTGGGTACTGCTACTCACCTCTACCTTTGCAGTAACCCTGTCCAAGGGAACATCAGTACCCACAAGCAGCTGTGGATCACATTCAGTCTCACTGCTACAGCGTAGCTCACTCCCTGAAGTAACCACCTCAACAGTCCTGGCTGCAAGTATGCAGTCTGTCTGGGTCTCCCTCAGCTACCAGACCCACATGCTTGTCTCCTAGCCTCACTGCATGTAACTGCATAAGTATATAGTACTGCATCATCCAAATCCTTCCCTCTCAGGACATCTGCAGGATGGTAGTTCCATACCCCTGTTGTCTCAAGACAACCCACTATTGGCATTTTGTCTTTACCACTTACTGGCTCCCTCACCTTTGGTTCCCCACCTTGCCTCTGTGGACACCTGTATGCCACATGGCTCCACTGGTTGCATTCAAAATATTTAACCCCAGCTCCTGGACGTATACCTGGATTAGTGGCTTCCCCTGCTATTGGCGGATTCTGTTGGGGCACCTGATTGTCAATGTGCTGCCCACCATGGGTTCCTTTAGACCCATGAGCAGTACTGGGGGTCCCTTTCCTGTGTAGTGCTGCCCTGCTTGCTAGGTATAGGTCTCCCTTCTTCCCCATCTCCTCTAAAGTAGCACACTGTCTATCAGCTAACCAGATCCTCATGTCATCAGGCAAAGTGCGAAGGGCTTGTTCTCCCACCAAAAGGTCTGCCAGCCCTTCAAACGTGGTGACTTGACATCCACTCACCCAGCTATGAAAATAAGTGCTAATTTCAACAACATATTCACATACATTTTCATCTGCCTTGCGTCTATGCTCATGAAACATTTTCCTATACATTTCAGGTGTTAGCTTAAAACATTCTAATAAATGTCTTTTTACAGCAGTATAATCAAAACAGTCAGTGTCATGCATTTTTGCTAAAGAAGTTACAGCTTTACTATGGAGTAAGGCGGTCAGGAGCTGTACCCAGAGCCTTTGGTCAACTTCATACTGTTTACATACCTGCTCAAACATATGAATGAAGCTATCAAAATTATCCCCCTCTTTAAACTGTGGAAGAAATTTACTGATCTTTTGTGCTTCTGGGGTCCGGTTACTCCCTTCCTTATTATCTCCATGACTCTGGTGAGGAGTCAGCACTTCCCTCTCATACCTCCTCTGCCGCTCATTTCCTCAGCTTGTAGACTCATCATTTTCTTGGCTGCTTCTAGTTCCATATGCCTGGCCTCCAACTCAAGTCTCTTTAGCTCCAGCTGGATTTTTTAAGTCCACTACAGAAAGGTTGAGCTGCCCGTTCTCCGAGAATATTGTATCTCCACTGTCAGTCTGCTGTTTTCTGATGCAGCTGTAACCAAGGCTGCAATCAGGTCTGCTTTAGTCAGGTTTCCATGCACCAGTCCTCTAGCCTGGCACATCTCCACCAGCTGGCTCCTTGTCAGCTTCCAATACTCTTCTGCTGACATGCTGCCTGCTCACCGTGACTAACACTAAGCTAACAAAATAAATAAAACAATTGTGATCTGAACTCTGAGTATACACTGCATGGCTGTTTTAGAGTACAAAACACTTTTAGAGATCACTGTACATAAGCCACAGGAATTTGCTCTACCCCACACCACTACAAGCCAATTAGTATGTGAAGTAGATCCCACCACTGCCAAACACTTGTGGCAACTGTGCCCTAGCCCAGCAATCAAGGAGCCTCAATCCTCACCACTAACACCAGGGGGGTCATCTCAGAGAAGAGGAAAGGATAACTAACACACACAGTAAAGTACAATTTCCTTTAAGTGCACACAGAGATCACAGTCAGTCTGGGGCTGGTTGCTCCCTTGCTCACCAGGTCCCCAATAAGACTCCCCACTGGCACAGCTATAGGGTCCAGGTTTTAGTCTAACTGGGCAAGCTAAAACCTCCGTACCATCTCTGTCCAACCAGTGCTTCGTGTCCCTGCCAAGTAGCTGACACAACACACACATACTTTGAGATAAGTATTTATACAACTTCACAGACACTCCTGGGAAAGGCAGACACAGATTCTCCAGCTGTGCCCCTTTACCTAGACTATACGGTAGTAATTATTGCCACCACCCAGTTAATAATATCAGCTACTAAAATGCTCTTAAAAGGGTGTCCAATTATTACTGTACAATATTATTATCCAATGGTAGTATGACTAACAGGCAAGGCTTACTTTAGAGTGGCCTATTACAATAAACTCTACAAATATGCAATGTACTCTAGAGCTTATCTCTACACAAATCAGCCACAGGTAAAAGGTTTTAAAAATATTTAGTAATAAATAATTAAAACACAAGACAAAACTACTACACCACAGAGATATCTAAGAGTTCAGAGATCACACAGAAACTTAAAATAATACAGTAGGACAGGTCTGATTTCAAAGAAAAATACCTAATTAATCTTTACTAGCTTTAACTATTCCTACAATAAGTCGCAGTTCTACAATTTACATGTGAGCACAAGGCAGAGTGCTGATAAGTTAGATGTCCAAAGTCAAAATGCTTTTAGGTCTCTTGTGAGAAATAGTATTTAAACATTACTAACAAACATGTCTCTAAGGCCCTCCCAAAATTACATCATTTTTGACACTTAGGTTTTCCCAGTATTCATATTGCATCATCTTAACATCTGGTCTGAGTTCTCAGGCCACAAACTGCATTATTTAGCAATCTAACACCTCCTCAGAAACTTACAACAATACAAGACATTTCACATGTATATGCTAGCAGAAACCAGAGCAGTAAAGCACCTTCCACATCTAAATTCTGGTCATAAAGTTTAGCCTTAAAACAATGGGCATGAAATCTTCATCCAGCTGCCCTGGAGCCGAATTCTAACATGAAAGGGTACAACATGCTTAACTGGGCCAATAGAGTGCAATGTTGTCACATATTTTGTAGTTCCACATTTCACAGTGTTCTCTTGCATTTAAAAACACAAGCCTGTATTTTACATTTATTTATACAGTCGATAGAATTATGTATCAAATTTTATTTGACTAGGCTGGCAGCCTTCGCCCATCTCTCCCCAATTGTCACACCATCTATTAAAACAAACTGCCCAGTTTAAGGCTACTAAAGGATTTGAACATGCTAAGAGTCAAGTTGACAAAAAGAACATTGAAACCCTTGTCTTTTGTTAATTTTATTTAACCTAATTTAGTTTAATTTGCTCTAATAGTATCCTTGCTATGATAGCAGCTAATTTTTATTAATTAATCCATATCTCTAAATACAGGTAACGGTTGCTTAGCTTTTGTTTATCTGCAGTAATACCTTAGCTACCTCCTGCCATGGATGCACCAAATAAATAATATATATATATATATATATATATATATATATATATATATATATATATATATATTTAAATGCTGTCTTTTGTGTTGCTATGATCTCCTCAGTGTTTAAAAAAATCATTTGTGTAATGTGATCCAGGTACTTCATGAATTTCAAATTATTAAATTGCTTACTTAATATGGATTGTAAACTCTGTTGTTTGAGAGCACACCAGCTTTTCTTTCTTGTTGATCAAAATTAATATTTTCATGGAAGACATCTAACAGATATTTGTCTCCATGCAAACCTGCTTTATGAATTGGAAAGTATTTAAAACTCGGGAACTTAAGAACTGTTTAATACTTGAAATAGTCTTGGTAACACTTGTGTTATTAACAACAATAAAATTAACATCACTGATGTGGTCACTATAATTAATGTTGCCTTTTGTTTTCAGATCTACTTGAATATTATTCCAGTTGGGGCATATGCACACTCCCAAAAATAAATAAATAAATAAATAAATAAATAATTATAATTAAAAATCCTTTAGTATGAAGGATCAGTATAGTTGACACTGCAGCATGTTCCACTCCACTATACCCTTACTAATACATCAATTGTACAATTACAGCCCTGGGGTTATTACCAGGGAGACTTAAGGCAAAATGATGTAGATGACAGGTGATAGTCAGCAGGAATGGAATGTAAATGCGGAAAAAATCTACTTGAATACACAATTTGTGTGTAATCTGTTGTCAAATTGCTACATTCTGTTTAAATAAAAAGGCACTTTTTTTAAAAGCTGTCATATTTTCTGGAATGACTTCCTAGTTTTTTGGGAGTATGTACCAAATGAAATATTATCTAAAAATATCTGTTTCACTGTTTTTGATAAAAATAATTAAAGTTCTCTATTCTCAAAGCACCTAGTACCAAAAAAAAAAAATCTTCATTATAAACCAGTTTGCACCACCTAAACACATAGTTCTCCAATGTCCAGATTTTCACAGAATGCTCAGATATTTTGCCTCATATTTTCAGTCTGTTCCTCATAAAATGTTGGTTTTCTGACAAATTATTGCCAAATCATTGAGAATTGAAGTAAGAAAATAATGACATTAATTTTAGATTTCAAGGGAGTGCCCTCTGTGTGTGGAGTTTGCATGTCCTCCCCGCGGTTGGGTGGGCGTTCGAAAGACATGCGTAAATGGACGTGCCTTCATTAAAGGTTGAACGTCGAGCTGGCACCTCGGCATTTGTCAAAATCTATTGCCAGTCATTAGCGGACCAGAGTTCCGCTGTGGCGACCCCTAACTGGGAAAAGCCAAAAGACAACACACACACACCCTTCAGAAAATTCATGCTAATGCAAAATTAACTTTCTAAGTTTGTAAGAGCAATATTTAAAATTATCCCTATATTTAGGACTTTGCCCTTCCATTATTTATGGCTTTGTCCAGATTTCTTGCTCTAAGACTTTAAGAGGTATGCCTAAACAAATTAAACATACTATTATTTATTCAAGCACTAATTAGAATTTTTAACAGTGGAGTGACTTCCCATTTAATAAGTAAACATTAAATAGTGGATTACTGAATCTTTACACACTAGATGCAAATGAATTTCTTGCACAAAATCGATATTTAAGCATTAAGTGATCATAATCTGGTATCTGTTTAAACAGTGTTACTGTTTACAATGCCGAAAAATGTTTCTAAGTGAGTTTCTGCTGCATCTAATTTACTTTTAAAATTTGTCAGTCTACCTGCTATACCAATCAATACACTTCAGAGGAGTAGCATCTCAGAAGGGTAAATGCTTTCTAGATTAAAAAAAATCATAATCCACTAAACAGTGGCATTATTTCTCTACTCCTTAACTACAGACCCATTCACATAATCTCTCTTTTGCAGCCAAATATTCTGAAAAACAGTATAAATACAAAATTATCACATTTAACCAACAATGTCTTTCGAACTGCAGCACTATATGAATATCTTCTAAGACCCAGGGCAGACACTGCTCTCTCCATATTCAATAACCAGCTAATAATGGGCAGTATTAGAAAGGCAAGGTATTATTAACAAAATGACACACTGAATTTGCCTGTTGTCAAAAGTCCCTAAAAATGTTTTTGCAATGTTAGTACAATGTGCTTTAACTCATTAACACCTATGCACATCCTGTATAAATCTTGCATTCCAGAGTATTTTCTGAAAAATAAACTTGAAAAGCATAAGATAATCATAGATAAATATTGTGTGAACAATAAAACCTATTAAAACTGTACAAATATCAATGTTATAAGTTAGAAGTATTTTTACAATGATAATAGTGCATTCATAGGGCAGGATTCAAGAAGCCTCCGTGTAAGAGTTACAAGGCTTACAGGGAGGTTGCAGTTAAACGGTGTGACGTCAGCATGTCATGCATATGCATGAGGGCATGCTTAATCACACCTAAAGCTAACACGGTCCGTGTAAGACAGTAGGGGGCATGTCCGTAGGGCGAGCCCTGCAAATGGACACGCCCGCAGAAGAGTAAAAGTCCCGAAAGTAATCCCCCACGACAGAGTCCGTGTAAATGTGAATAAACACAACACAACACATGCCCCCACAGACTATGAACATAAAATATATAAATGAACATCTTATATTTTTTTTATAAGTTGTAAAGATGTTTGCCCATGAGTGCGCTCGTTTGCTCGGGTGTGCCCGGCGCTTAGCCACAGTTAGCAGTCAGTGGAAAAGCATATAAGAACTAAATATGCAAAGTAAGCCAAGAAGCAATAGCGTAGCGGTAGAGACGTCGGCTGAAGAGGAGGCAGTCATGGTTCGAGCCCCCACAACATCAATTTTTATTTTTAGTGAAATAAGCACCAAACAAGTCCCTGACATATATGTACATATATAAAATTATATTTTATGTAACATGCAATGAAATGGGCCATGTATTTTGAATAAATGGGAGATAAAAAAAAAATGTCAGATGTGCCTATAGCTGAGCTACAGTCTAACAAGTTGAGGATATCTGCTTGTAGGTGAGCAGTGGTTTAATAGGTGTAAAATGAGTGCCCGGGGTTGAGCAGCATTTTAACATGCTGAAACTGTGTGCCTGTAGCTGAGTTGAGCGTAATATGCATGCTGACAGCCAAACGACGCGTAAACCAGCGTGACCCATTTGCGCGGAGCTGCGCACCACACCAACAAGCTAACCGGCGGGCAACGTTGAGCAAGCTGTATCAAAACTGCCTTTACACAGGCACACCTCCTAGCCTGTGTAGACAGTCATAAAATATAAAAAGCAATGGCCAGGTTCGAACCCAGGATACCATGCACCATAGTCAAAGTACTGAACCACTAAGCCATGACAGCTGCACTTAGAAATGCAGTAATAGCATATATATAGGAATGAATAGAAAGAGGAGCATGACAAAGCAGGTTTTGTGAAGCTGATACAATTCCAAAATGGCCAATCACAGATAAGTGTGGGAAAAACAGAATATATAAGCCCCAAAGGCGGGAATACACAGCATAACCGATTGTGGAACCGACTTGCAGCCAGGATGTCAGGTGTAGGAGAGGGTAGTTGCTTCCGAGCACAGAGGTGGGGCGTTGAGGAGTCCAAATATATGGATGTCCTTCAAGAATGCAACTGCAGTCCTGACATATGGGTTGTCCTGCCTCAGGCAGCCCTTCGGTCGGCCGGATTACAAAGTCTGGGTCCGGCATCGGCTGATGTCGCCTCCTCCCCGACGTCAGACCAGCTGAGGTATAAAAGCATCAGCCAATGCCATCTTCCTCAGTCTTTCTTGCCACGTGGTGCCCGAAGCAGAAGCAGTTCGCAAGTGCCGGTCGACCAGCTCCTGTGTTTTCAGATACCGAAGTCATCAAAAAGCTAAGTACCCCGTTGGGGAACCTTTTCTTGCCTCAGCCGATGTCAGACAAAACTGCAAAAGTTAATAATTGCTTGTCTTGTGGTAAACAAATACCTCATAAGGACTTCCATTCTTACTGTCTTCCCTGCCTCGGCCCAGACCACGACGTCTCGGCCTGTGCTGCCTGTGCTTGCTTCAATAAGCGCACACTTAGGTGCCGGGCAGAATTTGCTGAAGACTTTTTTGGGGAAAATTACTCCTATATCATGCCGTCGGAACTACCGACAGCACATGTTTCCAAAAAAAGGAAGGACATTCGTGGCCCGCGACTTCCACCGACACCACACTAAAGCCTACTGCGAGTGCATCGGTCTCTTCGGAGGCGGTAATTCAACCGCTCCAGGCCGACGACACCGCATTAGCGCACACTTCGGTCCCGGAGGCTTCCTCGGTGCCGGTTGTTGATTTTCCTCCTGAAACCGAAGCCCAAGATTTGCCTGACACCATACCGGTGGACAAAGTTACTCCAGCACATGGGGCAGCTAGGCCTCCTGTGTCTATGTCCATCAAAGCCTACACACGTGCTAAGGCTGCCAGCCAGGCTAAGTCTCACCCTCCTAAATCTTTTTCACAGGGTCCCACTTCTGATAAACAGATCATGACTTTAGCTGCAGATCTAATTTCTTTAATCAGGGGCTCTCAGCCTCATCCAGACAGAGGTTCTCAGCCGCCTTCAGACAAAAGGCCTAGGGTTGAGCAGACAGATGCCCTTTCCTCAGATGAAGCCTCTGGTGAGTCAGGCCTTTCAGATTCCCAGGAAGAATCCTTCCTGGCCTACGAGGATTCTGATGCTGATGAATCCATTCCCTCTGCCTCTCCTCCTGAGGATATTTTTTTCGGGGAAATTATCCACTCCATGAGAGAGCATTTTCAGTGGCAGGGCCAGGATTTCTCTGACTCTAGGAAAAGGCTTCGGACTTTCCTTAAGTTACCCCAGCATAGGCCCTTAGCTATTCCCCCAGTGTTAGATGTATTGGATGATGTGTACTCAGACTCCAGTACTTCTCCTGATTCTCTCCCTCCTGCTCCTGTCAAGCCAGACTGATATTACAGGATTCCTGAAACTCATAAACATCTCTTAAAGGCCCACTCTGTTGATCTAGAAACTATTTCTCAGGGGCCCAAAGGAGTGGCCACTTCCACGGCCAAAAATCCTTTGCCCGCAGACAGGGAATCTAGGTCCCTGGAGAGGTGGGGTAAAAAAGTTTATACCTCAACCACCCTTGCCATGAGGGCTCTTAACTGTCTTTTTCATATGTTTCAGTATCAGGATTTCTTGATGGATGATTTGCAGAAAAAGTTAGCCTCTCCTGAGCCTTTAGATAGAAAGGCCTTGCAGGATTTGGTTCATAACACTCAGCAGGTTAGCAATCATTTTCTTCAGTGTGGTTATGATGCATTGGAAGCTTCATGTAGGGCAGCTATGACAGGGGCCATCATACGTAGACATGCTTGGTTGAAAGAACAGACATTGCCAGATCATGTTAAAGTAAAGCTTCTAGATGCACCTCTGGAAAAAGACAAGCTATTTGGTGCTAATGCACAGGGTGTGTTGAAATCAATTGAGGAAAGGGCTAAATCAGTACAAACAGTCAAAGATTTCCTCCAGATTCAGCCACCAAGGTTCAGCAGGAATTGGCCTTTGAAGAATTGGTCCTTTCCAGACACTGACAAGTTTCAATGGGGAAAAAACAGGCGTGCTCGAGGTAGAGGGCAATACCGAGGCTCCTACAGGGGCCGCTAATAGCAACCAACTAATCAAAGAAGGGGCGCAGGGACACCTACTGCTCCACAGGGACAATCACAATGACTTGACTTTGACACCGCTGACCAAGGCTCAAAGAGAAGCACCTTTAGGCAGAAAATTATCCTTATTTTCAAAAAATTGGCACGTTTTTACAAAGGACAAATGGATTTTGGACATAATAGACAAAGGTTACAGGTTCCACTTCCATACCTTACCACCAAGACAAGGCATGCCAAACCTGCCACAAAATCAAAGGGCAGAGGCACTCATACAAGTTTCAAAGCTGCTACAAATCAAAGCAATAGAAAAGGTTCCTCCTCAGGAACAAGGCCAGGGATTCTACTCAAGACTGTTCCTTGTTCCAAGAAAAGAAAAGCAATGGAGACCTATACTGGACTTGTCCGCTCTAAACACTTTTCTCATTTTGCCAAAATTCAAAATGCTGACATTACAGCAACTTCTTCCCATGCTGGGCAAGGGGTCTTGGCTGGTTACTCTGGACCTCAAGGAGGCATACCTGCATGTCCCAATCAGACACAGCTGCAGAAGATACCTCAGATTTCTTGCAGGGTCAGAGCATTATCAATTCTCAGCATTGCCTTTGGCTTATCTACTGCCCAGAGTATTCACAAAATGCCTGGCATCAGTAATTGCACATTGCAGACTTCAGGGGATACAAATATATCCTTACCTGGATGACTGCCTTATACAAGCGGACAGCAAGCAAGCCTTGATAAGGAACTTGGACTATGTCATTCACTTACTACAGGCTTTGGGATACACAGTCAACATTCAAAAATCAAGACTACTGCCATCCCTACAAATAATTTTTCTAGGAGCCAAACTGGACACAAACTCACAAATGGCTTTCCTCACAGAAGAAAAACAAGAACAATTACCAGATTACTTCAAAAGCCTAGCAAAGCACACCCAAATGACTGCAAGGAAAATCCTGCAGGCCCTGGGTTTCATGGCATCTTGCATTCTTCTGATTCCACTGGCAAGACTACACATGAGAAAACTACAATGGTACCTAAAAAGTTTATGGTCTCAACACAGCCACAACTTAGAAGCAATTATTCCACTCATTCCATGTCTACAAAAGGAATTTTTGTGGTGGGCACAAGCAAGCCAGCTAAACAAAGGCATGTCTTTCAACAAACCTCAAACAAGCCAAACCATTACAACAGACGCCTCAGATCATGGATGGGGGGTGCACATGAAAGGCAGATGCATTCAAGGGAAATGAGCACCCCGGGAATTACATCTGCACATCAATCAAAAAGAGATGCTGGCAGTGATTCATGCCATCGAGGCCTTCGGAAAATTTCTTCAGCAAGGTCATCTGCTAATAAAGACAGACAACACCACTGTTATGTGGTACATAAACAAACAAGGAGGCACCCATTCTTACCCCCTCTGCAGACTAACAATGACTCTTTGGGAAAAGTCCCTGAAACTGAACATACAGTTGCAATCCCAGCTTGTTCCAGGCAAGGACAATGTTCTGGCGGACAGTCTAAGCAGAAACATTATGGACCCGCACAAATGGATGTTTCATCCAGACATTTTTTCACAAATAACTCATGCATGGGGAAGGCCGGACATAGATCTTTTTGCCTTACACCACAATCATCATCTGAAGAAGTTCTGCTCAAGGACACACCATCCTCAAGCCTGGAGAATGGATGCTCTCTCCTTCAGCTGGAATTCTCTAACAATCTATGCATTCCCACCTCTACCATTAATGACCAAGGTGTTACTGAAGATCAAAGCAGAACAACTGAAAGGCATTTTGATTGCTCCAGACTGGCCAAGACAGCACTGGTATCCATTATTAAGGAGCATAACTCGCACCAAGCCGTGGCCCCTACCTCAATGGCCTCTGCTTATAACTCAACACAATTACAGGATGGTTCATCCCAACCTGAAAACATTGCAACTGACAGCTTGGAGGGTTCCATGACTTCTCCCCATATCTCTCTCTCTCCAAAAAAGTTCAAGAGATCTTACTGGAAGCACGCAGGCCTTCCACCAGAAACATTTATTCAGCCAAATGGAAGAGATTCAACATCTGGAATGCCATCAAGGGTCAGGATGCATCAGTACTGAACATCCCACAGATACTAGAATACTTGGCAGAAATGCTTCACAATGGCCTTTCATATTCTTCCATAAAAATACACACTTCAGCAATTTCAGCAAAATACAACTGTGATCCACCTGTGTTTTCACATCCTTTGCTAAGACAGTTTCTAAGAGGGATAAAGAATATCAAACCTCCAAGAAAACCACCTGTGCCTGCATGGGACCTCAACTTCGTCTTGGAAAAATTAACTCTTCCTCCTTTTGAGCCAGCAGCATCTTCAGAATTGCAATTTCTCTCCTGGAAAACAGTTTTCCTGTTGGCAATTACTTCAGCAAGAAGGGTCTCGGAGATACAGGCCCTCATGGCAGTACCTCCATTTCTCATTTTCCATCAGGACAGAGTCTCTTTAAGAACCAATCCTTCATTCATGTCAAAAGTGACATCCAGGGTGTCTCTAAATCAAGCAATTCACCTGCCTACTTTCTTTCCCAATCCTCAAAATAAAGGAGAAAAGCTTCTGCACACTTTGGACATACACAGACAATTGCGCTATTACTTAGACAGAACAAAGACTAACAGAAAGTCTGACCAACTATTTGTAGCTTACGCTGCTGGAGTACAAGGAAAGGCAATTTCCAAACAAACAATTTCAAAATGGATTGGAAACTGCATCAGATTCTGCTACTCTTTCCATGGAAAAGGTGTGCCAGCCAATATCAGGCCACACTCCACCAGAGCTACAGCCACCTCAACAGCCTTTCTAAGAGGAGTGGCTACAAAGGACATTCTAGAAACTGCTACATGGAGCTCCGTGCATCCATTTTCCAAACATTACAACCTGCCTTTATATTCCAGATCCTGAGCAGGCTTTGCTTCTGCAGTCCTGCAGGGCATTTTAGCTACACCATCCTTATTTTAGATCCTACCACCCCCAGCTTGGCTATGGTATTCAACCCATATGTCAGGACTGCAGTTGCATTCTTGAAGGACATAGTACAGTTTTGTACCTACCATAAATGTAGATGTCCGATAGATATGCAACTGCAGTCAGGTTTTCCCTCCCTCCTACCCCTCTGTAATTCTCTTTTTTGGGTCCACTCCCCCTTTTTCAAATTAGCTGGGGATAGCATTTATGGTGTATCTGTTTATTACTGTTGTGCATGTCTGGAATTTTATCCATTCTCTAAATTTAGCCTTCCTTGGAGGGCACCTGGCATCTGGGGCAAGAAACACTGAGGAAGATGGCGTCAGCTGATGCTTTTATACCCCAGCCGCTCTGACGTTGGGGAAGAGGCGACATCAGCCGACGCCGGACCCAGACTTTGGAATCCAGCTGACCGAAGGGCTGCCTGAGGCAGGAAAACCCATATGTCAGGACTGCAGTTGCATATCTATCGGACATCTACATTTATGGCAGGTACAAAACTGTACTTTTGGCTCCTCATCCATGATCATGAGGCCCAACTCATGCAGGGCCAGGTCCTGTGGGGAGCATATAGGGCTGAGGCGTGGGACAGGTTGGCACATGATCTCACCAGTGCCACAGGAATACCAGGGACTGGTGAACAGGTCCATCACCACCATGCGGACCTGAAGAGATGGAAGCAGGACCAACTGAACCGTTGGATCCAGGAGGCCCGGCAAATGCCCAACGCCCCACTACTGAGTAAGTTACATGTAATTATTTATGTAAGAAATTAACCTAGCTGATATTATGGAGATGTGTATTCCATTATTACTTCATTTATATTACAGCTGCAGGTGTCCGTTCTGCGAACCGTCGAGCCTATGGCGATAGGCTGGTGCGGTTGCGCCACCAGGCAGGTCAGTAATTCTCTCCCTGTAACTTTAAATAAATATATAAATATGCCAGTTAGCAAAAGAGTGCAGTGTAGTCACTAATTAATATAATGTGCAAGTTACAGTGTAAGAGAGTTTGCAAGTATTGCTTGATTACAAAAGTGTGATGCAGCCTGTAATCCAAACATAAAAATGAAACAAGTCTGAAATAAAGATGTCCCACCTGTAATATAATAGTACATAACCTGCAGCAGGCTGAAAAGTACAGCTGCAGAAGCTGAGTAAAACACATGTATGAAATATATCCCTGTGGAAATTCTGAAACATGACATAAGTGAGACTGTTGGAAAGGATTGTTATAACTAAAGGTAAAACATGTCAATAAAGCCTAGAATTAAGTACCATCCTGAATTGTAAAAATAAAACAAGTGAGAGAGTGTGAGAAAGAGGTATGAATAAACCAATAAAGTAGTAATAACTCCTGAATAAAGTATACTGCAGTCAGTACAGAACAACCAAACAGCAACATGTGTTGAAAAAAGTACTGAAGCTGGAATGTGTGTCCCAAAATCTGGATATGTTGATCTCAGTCTGCAATATGCAGATAGTATGGTTGTCTGAAATACCAACCATCCACAGTTGTCTATAGCCATATAAAGCAAATGTAGCAGGATGATGTAGCTGAACAGAGCCAGATATGAATGTGTATGAATAAATATGAAATGTATATTGATGTAGCAGTAACATTCCTATCACCAACCTGAAGTAGTTATCACATAGGAAACTGTAGGCAGACCTGTAGTGTGTATATATCTGCAGCTAGTAGAAATTTACAGCATATGTATAGGTATTTGAAGTTGTTAATTAAATATTTCTCCACCCTACCCTATAACCACAAATAATCCTTTCCACATGAAATGGGTATGTGCATTCACAATTAACACCCCTGGACATTTGTCCTGTTGGTTCATACATATTTGCATGTACGTTGATGCATGTGCCCTGTTCATACATCCAAACCTGATGGCCTGTTCCCATCAATCAACCCTGCATGTTGTTGGATTGTGTATTGCTGTTCAAATTATGCATGTGTTATGCTTGCTGTTCAATGGCTTGAATTTATGGGTGTTTGGTTAATGGGAATACTAATGCATGTTGTTACAACTAATTGTGAATGGTATTGTACGTTACTAACCCAAACTGTCATAACATAATGCAAAACATAGGACAACAGGGAAGGCGGGTTCCAGCAGACCCACCTCTCCCACCTCAGCTGGCGAGTGCACCTGGCAGTATTGCCCAGGCTGGACCCTCCTCCGGTGGCCCTGTGCCACCTGCGGGTGGAAGCGCTGCAGGGGATGGGGCTCACCCCGCCTCTGCAAGCGTGGCTGGAGGAGAACATCCACTCACCCTCCGTAGTGTCCAGACTGTGGTGCATAGGGAGATCCAGCATGCTGTGCTTGGGCCCCTATGCCAGCTTGAGGCATGGGTGGCACAACTCACGGGCATGCCTGCTGCCCAGCCTACACAGCCCCCAGCACAGCCCCATCCTTGGCAGTGAAGGCATGGTGGCAACTGCCCATGGGTGGGGATCTCAGTTCCACTGTTGCCATCTGTGGGCTCATGGGCTCGAGATATCCAAACATCCGTCCCCGTCAATTGTGTAACCCCCCCCACATGTGTCATACACCACCCCTGTATGCGTCTTGTTTTTCTTGTCTGTTAACCTCCCCTACCTACCTCCCCAGCTATACTGACTTCCTGTACCTGACATACCACTCTCACCTGAAACAAAAAAAAAAAAAAAGGCACTCTGTACCCACAAAAAAATTACGCCCCATACATAGCTGCCCATTTTGCACACATGTCTGCTGGACATGTAAACTGGCAATTACAATTGGCTGTACAACAAATATTACTGTTGTCCTCACACCTCTCTCAGGGGTGGAAGGTTTCAAATTTCACACCAAATTACAAACATATGCACAGCTGTTGCTGACGAAGAAATGGGCAGCTATGGGCCTTTCCTACATCCCTCCTGCAAAACCCGAGTTTGTTTTCCTACGGTCCTACCCTCTTTGTGACCCCTTTTTCACCACTTTCCTATCTCCCCATTTTCTTTTCTTTCAAAGAAAATAGCGCGGGTGTGCACGAGAGTAAGCACTTTTAAGCAGTAGTAAGCGGGTGTGCGCTTCTGTGCACTTAGCTAAGCATGTATGCACGAAGCTAAGCGGCAGTGCGCATGCGTGACCTCCACGCAAACCAGCGCTAACCCGCTTACAACTGCTTAAAAGTGCCTTAGTCACTCTGAATGACAAGGCCTGTAGTTTACTCAGCAGCAAAATAAAATACTTCCCTCAGTCTCGAACCCAGGAAACACTAGTCTGCATGACTTACCACTAAGCCATGAGTGCTATACAAGAACAGTGTGCTGAAAGAAATATATCATAAAATAGTAGGAATTCATGTAAAGGGAATATAGCAAGTCTAGTACACAAAGCATGTCATGTATATTTACTGTCAAATCTAGTGGAATTATAAAAATAGTACTGTGTGCTGAGAAACAGTCATACTAGTTGGTAGCTACTAGGTAATAATGTCACAGTAGCATCTGGCAAGCCACACTCAGAGCAGGATAAACACTGCCATAGTTGAATAAGACATAGCAACTGTGACTGAGTTACAGGGATGTCCCTGATGTGAAAACAAATGTAAACTCTGCCCCACTGACACCCTGTCAAATGCACTAACAGTAGGCAGAAAGCTGTAACTACACATGCAATGGTAACTATGACTGACTGAAGGTATGCACCACCTGCACAGCACAAATGGTGTACTAATACATATGAAACAGTAATAACTGAGGAGTGCACCATGAACCGCGTGTTCAATAAAAACCCAAGTTGTCCATAGAATAATCCATAAAATCCAACATTTAATGCTGCTAAAAAACAAAGAGATGAAGACTGCAGTTAGGTAAGCACTTTCACATTTGAATCAACGCTTCTTCAGACATCAAAAGGCAGTCAAAAACATGGATATTTAAATACAAAAAGTGACATCACTACCTGTTCAGGTGTAACGAATCAAAACAGGTTAAAAATATTTACAAATGCATACATCAATTTGCAAGAGTAATAATACTAACCTAAAACTACATATAGAAAATAAAACAATTACATGGTATATGTTATGTTAATAATTAATAACATTAAAAACATATGAAAACTAATGCCTCAATGGCCTGTTGGCCAAAAACGGCTTAAGTGTGATTCTATCATTAAGCCCATATTTATGGGCTTGAAGTTTCAAGATCCACTTGCCTTCCTTTTCTTCCGTGAAATTCCTGATATTGCCTAACCTACCATTTCTCATAACTAATTCTAAAACCTTAAATTTAAAGGTGTGTAGGGGTCCATGTGCAATGACATGTTGCGCCAAAGCATTAGTAGTGTTACTCCTATCGATGGCATAAATGTGTTCTCTTATGCGCTCTCGTAAACACCTATTCGTCTTGCCAACGTAGAACTGTTTACACTGTTGACATTCAGCTGCATAAATGGCATTGGTGGATTTACAATCAGCATAGTGTTTGAATACATAAATACGTCCTGTTACTGGATGTGTGAAATTATTAGAATTGGCTATGTATTTGCATTGATTACAGGAACGGCAAGGAAATGTGCCACATCTATCAGATTGTCTACGACCTTCAAAGTTGTTATCATAACATAACAACCTGTTAAGAGACAACATATTCCTGTATGCTATACGGGGTGTATCCTCTATGAGGTTCTTGATCCTATCATCCATTAACAAAAGTTTCCAATGATTGTTAAGGATCCTTGTGATATGTCTGTTCCTATTGGTGTAAGGTATTGTTAACCTATTAACATGACAGTTGCCATGTTTCATAGTAGGTGTCGATCTAGAATTGCCTCTTTTCATCAAAGGGGCACCAGGACCTGCTCTCAATCTATCACCTTCTCTGATGTCATCATGGACCTCACGGCTATTATAGCCTCTGAATATAAAGTTCTCAGTCAGTTGCGCCTTGCTATGTTCAAAGGTGGTGTCCTGAGTAGTCAACCTAGACACTCTCATAATTTGATTCTTAACTATGTTTCTATGCACATGCTTGGGATGCATGCTGTTGCGCAAAGATTGTTCTTCCAACAAGATTTTCTGTAAAGTTCCGTGTCAAAGCCATTAGAAACCATAACAACTCTAACATCTAAAAACTCAATAGCATTAAATGAGTGAGAACAATCAAAACAGAGAAATTTAGTGGTGGCATTCAAAGTCACAAATTCCATTAACTGTTCAGCTGCCCCACACAATAAAACATCATCCACAAATCTATTGTAATATTTCAAATATTTGCCAAAACATCATTATTGTTGAAAACAAGGTATCTTCCCAATGCCAACACCAAGTTGGCATAGGCACATGGGATACCCATTGCACCCTTTGGTTTGTAAATAATAATGCTTGTCATATAGCAATACATTGTTCTCAATATAAGTTCAGGAGGGACATCCATCTACATATCCTATCATTGGGAATGTTCTTCTTCACTAAAAATAATCTAATAAATTCCATACCAATGTCATTCGGTATTGAGTAAATAACGACTTGACATTAAGTGTTACTAATAAATCATTATTACAAAGAGAGAAGAATCTACAAATGCTGACAGATTCTCCAAAAATGCATGGTGTCTTAGGACCTGATCAACCCCATTACAATGGGTTTAAACATCTTGTCCAGGTAGATAGAGAGGCTCAGTGAGCCATCCTCTACTAGATACAATGGGTCTCAGGAGGATTCAAAGGTTCATTGTGAATCTTGAAGACCCCTGAAAGAAGGAACTAGGGACTGTCAACCAAAAATATTTATACAAGTCATTATCAATAACATTCGTTAACAGCAAGTCATAAAGATAGCCATGTACTTTTCAATCAAATTATTAAGGTCATAATTGCAAAGGAAATAGGTGGCACTATCAGCTAACATGGTTTCCATTTTATCACGATACATCGACGTATCCATAATGACCACAGCACCTCGTCAGCTTGCCTAATGGTAATTAAGTCATTATTTCTCAAACTGATTATCGCCCCTTTCATCTATGGTGGTGTTAAAGAAATCCGGTTTCATCTTATTATTATTGTACAAATCAAAAATATCACTCTCACAAGCTTGCTCAAATGCCTCTAACAAAGGATGTTGCTGAGGCATAAATGTGGAAGGCTTCCTAAATATATTGTGAACATTGACCCCTGTTTCATTGCTAGCATTACCATAGAGCATTTTCAAGCCTAAGTTCCTGGTAAAAAGCTTTATATCTACAATAGTGTCCATAAGTTCATTACAGCTGGAGGGTATAAAACCCAAACCTCTATTTAAAACAGACAGCTCATGTGAATTCAGTACGTACCTAGAAATATTAACTACTAGCTCATGAGAACTCATCTCAATGTTTTCTTCATTTGTTGGGAAACTTCTTCCATGTTTTTCCTTTTTACAGCCCTGCCTTGTGGAGACCAAGTCCGTCTCGAATGGTTTGAAGGGCAACGGAAAGAAGGATATCCTTCACCACGCCAAAACCTCCTTCAACTGTGATTGTGTGGGGATCGATAGGCAGAGCGTGTCTCACTTCACTCGTTTCGGGTACCCCTGGTGTCGTTGGAATAATGTTATCATGCTCTTCGGCATGAATAAGGGCTTCAATTGTAACGCATTGGTTTCTTAGTTAGGGGAATAATGTTACCATCAACGGAGTTGGAACACACTGAAAGAGGCGGAACAACCACGTCATTCATGTTCCCTGTTGACGTCGTGTTAGGGGCGGGTCCCTTATCTGAATTCAAACGCGTCGAAATAGATGGATCAAGTATACTGTAGGCCCCGTGATCAAGCTCAACACAATGTTAATAAGGTGAGCAATGTGAATAATTCTACCATCGCTAGCACCAGAGTTTCCAGAATTGATGCTTTACAACGGGTTCCTGTTTCTATGGCTATTGATACTGATAATACCTACAGTATACTTGATCCATCTATTTCGACGCGTTTGAATTCAGATAAGGGACCCGCCCCTAACACGACGTCAACAGGGAACATGAATGACGTGGTTGTTCCGCCTCTTTCAGTGTGTTCCAACTCCGTTGATGGTAACATTATTCCCCTAACTAAGAAACCACGACAAGTTACAATTGAAGCCCTTATTCATGCCGAAGAGCATGATAACATTATTCCAACGACACCAGGGGTACTCGAAACGAGTGAAGTGAGAGACACACGCTCTAAGCGTTTGCCTATCGATCCCCACACAATCACAGTTGAAGAGGAGGTTTTTGGCGTGGGTGAAGGATATCCTTCTTTTCCGTTGCCCTTCAAACCATTCGAGAGACGGACTTGGTCTCCACAAGGCAGGGCTGTAAAAAGGAAAAACATGGAAGAAGTTTCCCAACAAATGAAGAAAACATTAAGATGAGTTCTCATGAGCTAGTAGTTAATATTTCTAGGTACGTACTGAATTCACATGAGCTGTCTGTTTTAAATAGAGGTTTGGGTTTTATACCCTCCAGCTGTAATGAACTTATGGACACTATTGTAGATATAAAGCTTTTTACCAGGAACTTAGGCTTGAAAATGCTCTATGGTAATGCTAGCAATGAAACAGGGGTCAATGTTCACAATATATTTAGGAAGCCTTCCACATTTATGCCTCAGCAACATCCTTTGTTAGAGGCATTTGAGCAAGCTTGTGAGAGTGATATTTTTGATTTGTACAATAATAATGAGATGAAACCGGATTTCTTTAACACCACCATAGATGAAAGGGAGGCGATAATCAGTTTGAGAAATAATGACTTAATTACCATTAGGCAAGCTGACAAAGGAGGTGCTGTGGTCATTATGGATAAGTCAATGTATTGTGATAAAATGGAAACCATGTTATCTGATAGTGCCACCTATTTTCCTTTGCACAATTATGACCTTAATAATTTGATTAGAAAAGTACATGGCTATCTTTATGACTTGCTGTTAACGAATGTTATTGATAATGACTTGTATAAATATTTTTTGGTTGACAGTCCCCTAGTTCCTTCTTTCAGGGGTCTTCCGAAGATTCACAATGAACCTTTGAATCCTCCCTGAGACCCATTGTATCTAGTAGAGGATGGCTCACTGAGCCCCTCTCTATCTACCTGGACAAGATGTTTAAACCCATTGTAATGGGGGTTGATCAGGTCCTAAGAGACACCACGCATTTTTTGGAGAATCTGTCAGCATTTGTAGATTCTTCTCTCTTTTGTAATAATGATTTATTAGTAACACTTGATGTCAAGTCGTTATTTACCTCAATACCGAATGACATTGGTATGGAATTTATTAGATTATTTTTAGTGAAGAAGAACATTCCCAATGATAGGATATGTAGATGGATGTCCCTCCTGGAACTTATATTGGAGCACAATGTATTGCTATATGACAAGCATTATTATTTACAAACCAAAGGGGTGTCAATGGGTATCCCATGTGCCAACGCCTATGCCAACTTGGTGTTGGCACATTGGGAAGATACCTTTGTTTTCAACAATAATGATGTTTTTGGCAAATATTTGAAATATTACAATAGATTTGTGGATGATGTTTTATTGTGTGGGGCAGCACGGTAGAACAGTTAATGGAATTTGTGACCTATTTGAATGCCACCACTAAATTTCTCTGTTTTGATTGTTCTCACTCATTTAATGCTATTGAGTTTTTAGATGTTAGAGTTGTTATGGTTTCTAATGGCTTTGACACGGAACTTTACAGAAAATCTTGTTGGAAGAACAATCTTTTGCACCGCAACAGCATGCATCCCAAGCATGTGCATAGAAACATAGTTAAGAATCAAATTATGAGAGTGTCTAGGTTGACTACTCAGGACACCACCTTTGAACATAGCAAGGCACAACTGACTGAGAACTTTATATTCAGAGGCTATAATAGCCGTGAGGTCCATGATGACATCAGAGAAGGTGATAGATTGAGAGCAGGTCCTGGTGCCCCTTTGATGAAAAGAAGCAATTCTAGATCGACACCTACTATGAAACATGACAATTGTCATGTTAATAGGTTAACAATACCTTACACCAATAGGAACAGACATATCACAAGGATCCTTAACAATAATTGGAAACTTTTGTTAATGGATGATAGGATCAAGAACCTCATAGAGGATACACCCCGTATAGCATACAGGAATATGTTGTCTCTTAACAGGTTGTTATGTTATGATAACAACTTTGAAGGTCGTAGACAATCTGATAGATGTGGCACATTTCCTTGCCGTTCCTGTAATCAATGCAAATACATAGCCAATTCTAATAGTTTCACACATCCAGTAACAGGACGTATTTATGTATTCAAACACTATGCTGATTGTAAATCCAACAATGCCATTTATGCAGCTGAATGTCAACAGTGTAAACAGTTCTACGTTGGCAAGACGAATAGGTGTTTACGAGAGCACATAAGAGAACACATTTATGCCATCGATAGGAGTAACACTACTAATGCTTTGGCGCAACATGTCATTGCACATGGACCCTTACACACCTTTAAATTTAAGGTTTTAGAATTAGTTATGAGAAATGGTAGGTTAGGCAATATCAGGGAATTTCACGGAAGAAAAGGAAGGCAAGTGGATCTTGAAACTTCAAGCCCTTAAATATGGGCTTAATGATAGAATCACACTTAAGCCGTTTTTGGCCAACAGACCATTGAGGCATTAGTTTTCATATGTTTTTAATGTTATTAATTATTAACATAACATATACCATGTAATTTTTTTATTTTCTATATGTAGTTTTAGGTTAGTATTATTACTCTTGCAAATTGATGTATGCATTTGTAAATATTTTTAACCTGTTTTGGTTTGTTACACCTGAACAGGTAGTGATGTCACTTTTTGTATTTAAATATCCATGTTTTTGACTGCCTTTTGATGTCTGAAGAAGCGTTGATTCAAACGTGAAAGCGCTTACCTAACTGCAGTCTTCATCTCTTTGTTTTTTAGCAGCATTAAATGTTGGATTTTATGGATTATTCTATGGACAACTTGGGTTTTTATTGAACACGCAGTTCATGGTGCACTCTTCAGTTATTACTGTTTCATTTGTGCTTTTCTGAACCGAGGGTGCTTAACCTAGCAGCATTTGTTCTTTTCCTTGGATTGTTGTTACTAATACATATGCTTGAAATAACCCACAGTCACAACTGCAGAGTATCAGAATATGTCATTGGAGTAACCCACTGCTATGTACCATTCCATGAGGCTGATAAAAGATGCACCGGAGAGTATCTGAGGCCTGCTCAGCAGCATGATCAAATACCCCTGCAAATGTCAAGGCCCACACCATGGCCAGACCATACTGCATGCAGTAACACCCTACCAAAACAAACACATAGGGAATTTCTGGTCAAACAGATTTAGCAAGCATTACAAGCTGTGAATGTAAATGGAAAATAGGAAAGCCATAGCAACACATTACAGGAAAGACACCTAGCAGGCATACAACAAGTGAATGCAAAGGCCAAATATTGAAGCCATAGCAGCAGATTGCAAGAGCCACTGCTATATACCAGTTACACCACAATACCCACAGGAAAGCACACACACCCATATACACAGTATTACTAGTCGTAGGTGTCAGTTTACATACACACAGAGAACAGGACACTGGAGGAAGGAATACTCAGCTTACAGAACAACATGCATTGCAGTGTCTACAACACAGCCTGAAATATGAGAGACATACCAACCCTTACACTCACAGAACAGTGTCCACAGCAAACCAGCATAGCAAACCCACCCTGATAATCTGAAAGGGCTACGCCTACCTAACAGACCTTTTTATAGCACAGTCCTGTAATCACAGTGAGAACTGCAATCACTACACAACAGGCTGCATGCAATTAGTAAATGCTGGCTAACAATTGGTGCAGAGGCCATCACATGGACATGTGCAGATACCTACAAAAGCATCCTGTACTCCCAGTCCACACATGCAATACTGTCATTGCACCCGCTGGAGGTAGAGAGAGAGAGAGGGAGAGAGAGAGAGAGAAAACATTAAAAAAAAAAGAAAAAAAGAAAGAAAGAAAGACAGAAAGAAAGAAAGAAAAAAAAAACCTGAAACAACAAAGCAAACAGGCTGACAGCAGGCCAAGCAACTGCAAGCCTACACAAACAGCTGCAACAAACACAGGTAATGTAAAGTACTACTATAATAGTCTACATACTGTGAACCCTCCAGATGTGTTATTGGTCTGTATCTATCTATATGAAGATGTGCATAGGGACGGGGACATACTGAAACTGTCACTGAAGGCTCCACATACATATGTATGTGACAGTAGCTATGTGCACATAGCAATGTAGGTTGTAGTGCAATGTACAAGTAGATTGTACAGTAATGGGTGTTCAGCAGTACGTTACTGTGTGTATACATATGTGGAACTAAAAAGGAGTATATATATATATATATATATATATATATATATATATATATATATATATAAAACATGTGTATACGTATGTATATCGAGATATGTATGTATATATATATATATATATATATATATATATATATATATATATATATATATATATATATAATATGCATATGCGTATACATAGATAGAGAGGGATGTAGAAATACATAGACATATATAGTTTCACAGTGGCATAGTTTAGTACTAGGCTATCTGCAGACAGTGTATAGAATAGATTTAGAAACTTGCGCCTCTGTATAGTAATGACACAGTGAAGACCCCCCCTACATAATAGCATTAGTTTACTGTGCCTCTGTCTAGTAGTGACACAGAGAAGACCCCTGCTGTAAACCTATGATCTCCCATCAACTTGTCAAGAATGCACATGAAGAGTGTCAGTGAGGGTCTCTGCCTAACATGAACTGGGATCCTGTTCCACAGTATGGGAAGCCTCTTAGTGATGGATCTGTCCCTACAGTATGTCCTATTCATATGTGTGCTGAGGTTTAAATCTGTAGCTGTCGTGCTTCTGATGGATTTGGATTGTATGAGGTGGAACATGTCCATCACCACCAGATTGGACATGGCCTACTACATCAGGCACAGATCACCCCGACGTAGGCAGCATGCTATGGAATAGAGCATGAGTTACGTTAGTCTGGCAGCATATGACAGTTGTTGCAGACCCTTGATCCTCCTGGTGATGTACTCATGGGGTCCCCCTAGCTGTTGCAAGTGCCAGGTGAGGTACATACCAAATGGGGCATAGTACACAGTCATGGGCCTGATAAGGGAGGAGTATAGGGGTACAATGACCCCTTTTGATGTGGATGTGAATCCCTTCATGATAAGGTGGGCAAGGTAGGAAGTCCATCAAACCACTTTGGCAACGTGGGTGTCAAATGAGAGGTCAGCATTGCACAGTGTCACCAGGTCTCCGATTACTTTGTCTGTACTCAGTGGGTTATTGTCTATGTGATAATATGTAGGTACCTTGTCCGTCCAAAAGGGTATGAGTATACATTACGTGGCATGCAGTGTCAGGCCGTGACTCCGGCACCAGTTGTTGGTGTCCATGAGGCCTGTCAGTAGGATGTATGTGTCAGCAGGTGTATCACCTATGGCACCTAGTATGCAGTCATCTTTGAACATTGTCAGCCACTACCCTCCCATGTCTGCTTCCACATCTGAGAATGATATGCCGAATATGAGCAGTCCCAGGACAGAGCCCTGTGGGACACCACATGTGACTGGCTCTGAGTCTGACATGGCACCAGTGAGGTTGACTATAGGGTTTCTATCCATTAGCTGGCTTGCAACCCATCATGTGACATATGGATTTACATTTCAGCTGTTGATTATGTCTATGATGGCAGAGTGCGGTATTGTGTCGAATGCCATAGGCAAGTCCAGGTAGGCTGTATGGACCACTGTGCCCTCAGCAATGGCTCTAGTGACTGATTTGAAAAGGTCAACCAGGTTCATAAGGCAGGATCTGCCCTCTACAAATCCAAACCGGGTGGGATCAAGTGTCTAAGTCCCCAATGTCTCTGTGTATGTTTACTTTAATGATCCTTTCCATAGTGTTGCAGACCAGGCTGGTTAAGCTTATGGGGCGGTAGTTACCAGGGTCTGTAGAGGTGCCTCCTGTGTGGAGTGGGACTACTGTTGCTGTATGCTAGTGTCCAGGTACATATGCTGTAGTAAGGCTATGACTGAATAGCATGTAATGTGCATGTGTAGCTCCTCTTGCAGTTCACGTAGCATGCAACCTGCAATACCGTTGGGTCCCATTGATGCTGTGTTTACAGCTCCGCTGAGGGTGGTTCCCAGCTGGACATCTGAGATGACAGGGAGGTTACAGTCAGCTGGGATAAGTAATTCCACATGTGTGGGTGAGGGAGGGGAGAAACCTGCACTGAACCTGTCTGCCAGACTGTTGGCATTATCTGTGTGTTCAGTGTAGCGTATGTCACTGTGAACTAACTGTGAACACAATTGAGGGTTCCCACCTAGGTGTGTAACATAGCAGAGGAAGGCCTTGTGGTTATCTGTAGTGACCATAGCGATGTCCCTCTCATTGTTGGCCTTGCATGTTTGTACGACAAAACGTATCTGTCTGCTACTGCTGATCAGAGATGCCGTAGCTCTATGGAAGTATGCTCTGCCGTGCAGTAGCTACCTTCTGTTGTTATACAATTTGTTCAATGCTGGGGTCCACCAGACAGGACACCTGCCCTTGGTGGAGAGAGTCATGGTTTCATTTGTGATTGCATGATCCATGCATTCTTGGAGATGTCTGTAGAAGCATATGTGAAGGTGTCTGCATTGTGGGAAGTGGATTACACTGGCCCAGTGGGCATTAAGGATACCAACTCAGTTATAAGACGTGTAAAGTCGACATGTGAGAGGTTTCCCACTGTAGTCTTTTGTGTTGTGGGGGAGGTGGGATATGTATATCCAGGGGGATTAGTCTGTGGTCAGATGTGACTAGTGACGGGTATACTTCCAGTGTGTAGCACATTGTCCCCATGTTTGTGATGATCAGGTCTAGTATATTATCTCCTGTTGTGGGAGAGGTGACTAGCTGTTCCATTGCATTTGACATAGTGAATTCTGGGAACCTTTGGGCTAGGGTGTTTGGGGTAGAATAATGCACCCAGTGTATGTTAGGGTAGTCGCAGTATCCCAATATGATGGTGTGTAGTGGGACATTCATATCCTCCAATGTCTACAGGAAGGCTGACTGTGGTCCCTGAGATTGGGAGGGTGGTCTGTAACATGCTACCAGTTGTATAGCAGGTTTGCCTATGGTTATCTGCACCTGGATGGTCTGTGATGCTTCATGTGTTGCCACTAACCTGGAGGTGTGTGTGTCCTCCATGAATATGGACACACCCCCTCCCTTTTTGTTTTGTCCCAAGTCCTGGGGCCAAAATACATGATACGGGGTATAGCCTGGTACCACTGGTGTGCTCTCAGGAGCCTTGAATCAGGTTCTCACTTACTGCACAGACATCGAGATTGGTAGAATATGTACGTACAGATACATGTAATACACACATACATATATAGATATCTGTAGAGACTTATACATATACAGATAGATCTGACTGACAACAGATATGTCTGTATATGACTATCTCTCACTCTCTGTAACACCCCATCACACTCACACTCACCCTGGGTCTCTCTCTCACTCTCTCTCCCCCTCTCTCCCCACATCTATATGTATATATCTACATCTATATATACATATCATATATCCATATATACAAACAGATATATATATATCCATATACAGATATAAATATATCAATATATATATATATATATATATATATATATATATATATATATATATATATACATATATAGACTGTGTGAGGCACATGTGTGCAGATGTCTTGCAACAGGTGCCTGGTGTCACAGGCATGGAGTGAACACCAGTGTGGATACTGGAGTACCATACCCCATTCAAAACCACTGACACCAGTAACCACCACATATGTACATGCCTGCCCACCACTGCATGTGTCAGGGGGGAACAGGGTCAACAAGTGTACAATAGGCTCCACATCGATATACACAGTGGTACACTAGTCCTGTAATACCTGTACATGGAATGTGTCAGCGGACATGGTGTGTCAGCTATGGACATGTAGGTCGCTGTACCCCTCCACACCCCACAATGTCCTACATGGTTTGTACCTCCCATGACAGCTACAGATATGGTGAAGGACACAGACATATGCAAGTAACTGTGTCAATGCACTCAAACACCACAGAGCGCACACAGACTACCTACATAGAGGTTACCACTGCTGGATATACATAGTTCGGTCACACCCATGGCAGTTGTCTACCAACCATGGTAACACCTCCAACATCCACAACACAAATTACCTATGTCTGTCGTCCTTGTCACTGCAGTATAGAGCACATGGTAGAGGTATGGACCCTACCCACAGATATGACATACCCTGTAGTAGACCACACAGACTTAAGAAGCAAGGCTCCCCATGAGTATCTGTCAGACATACCCCTGCTGAATGTTATGCTGATAGGTAATATGCCATATGAGTCACCCTGTTTAACTGTTTGTAAGGAGCAGGTACGATCATAACACATGTGTCACAAGGGGCAGGGTAGCATAACAGTATGCTGCTGTAGGCCCAGGGCCAAAAGCACACTACCTACCTAGGACACAATGCACACCCATGAACACATTGCAAACGGAATATGTGAGGTGGAATGAGTGTGCTAGTGACTGGGTGCATGTTGTGTACTGGTGTGATTGCTCACCATGACTGTCTGTCTGTTATGGTAGTGTGTGTCCTTGGTGTGAGGCCAGAGGCAGGTGTGTGAGGTATTGCGATCAACACATACTACATTGCCATATGTTGTGCTGTGTTACCCTGTATGTCACTGTGGTGTAGGTAGGGTTATGGCAAGTAAGAGTAGTGTGCATTACCAGTGAAATATGTAACGTGCGTTGTGTGCAGTGCATGGGCTGATAATGTTCCCCATACAGTACCTTGATACAAACCCCCAGTGTGAGGTTGTGTATTGTACCTGAAACAGTGTGTTGACTGCTGCAGTATACTAGTCTGTTGTATGGAGTGTGCCAGGTACACAGTTGTCGGATGAGCACTGATATCTGGTCATGTACATGTGTATCCCCCAATAGACAGACAGATGTTATATATAGTGCCTAAGTTATATCACTGCAGTCAAGTATTATGTGTGCTATAGTTTGCTGACAGATATTGCTGACATATTTCCCTTCTCCTTTTCAGGGCCATGGTTCATCAGCGGAACCCAGTCCACTCCGCTGCATAGGAGGAGGAGATACACCAGAGCCTGGTGCGGGATTTCGCTGTACTATTTTCCCGCACCAGCCAGAACCAGCAGGAGAGGGCTACACTGTGGCAAGACCTGGTCCATTGGGTAAATGACATAGGCACACATAACTGGACATATGAGCAGGTACGCCATCACTGCAGTAATTTCATTAGAAATGTCCGTCAGCATGCGTCGGATATCCACAGGCAGCAGCTTGCCACAGGTGGTGGGGTGGCTAGATATCCCCCTCTCACCAGACTGGAGGGACTACTCCTGAGTGTTGTGGCTACAGCACAACAGCAACAACAACAGCATACATGTGTAATGATGGAGGCTGGAGCCACACAGCAGCAAGACATAGAGCGTGTATGTAACATGCCATGTATATAGTTGACCATTCTGTACACTGTTAGGTTATGCATGTGTGGGGTGTGTCCTCGATTTGTAGCTGTAATCTTGGTAATTATTGTGCATTAGTGATAACCTCATTATCTGCAGTACATCTGTGGAAGCTAACTGTTGCACTACTGAACTGTATCATGCCCACAGTAACAATGGCACAGTTCTGCCCACTGACGATAAATGTCTCTTTTCCGCAGGTCCCTCTGGTGTAACAGCAAGGCAGCCTATCCATGCTGGTGAGTGTGTAATACCATTACCTTCAATACTCTGTATACTAATAGTAATAATAGGCTGAAGCAGTAGTGCTATGTGTTTGATTGCAGGTGTGTTTGTGTCTGTGGGTTGATATCTCATATACTGAGGTGTGTGCATGTGTGCATGTGCCCATGTGCGCATGTGTGCATGTGTGCATGTGTGCATGTGCGCATGTGTGCATGTGCCCATATGTGCATGTGCGCATGTGTGCATGTGTGCATCAGTGGTGGCATTGTGCACACATTGTAAACTGTGTTTCCTGTCTTACTCCCACAGGTTCTGGTGCTGCTCTGGTGTCGTGCAGCAGGGAACCTGAATCAGCTGCTGTGGATAGTGATAATGATGATACCTGTGTAATGGCACAGGTAGGTGTGCCAGGGTCCGTCATTGGTCAGCCAATTGACACTACACAGCTGTCGACCCCATCAATGCGCACAGTCATCCTGCCAATGCATCCTTTGTCACCAGCGTCCCTAGGTGATGTACAGGATACAGTGGGCATTGACCAGGGTAATGTGGTACCGGTGGCACATGCATCCCCACACTGCAGCCATGGCCAGGGCCCTGACACGGTACCACACAGGCACACATCCATGAGTTCTCGTGGGAGCATCCGTGGGCGTACCACCCCTGTCAGACGTGCCCAAAGAGGTCTTTCAACCCCAGCTATGTTTCGGACTGTAATGCAGGCACAGTCACGTATGGAACGGTACACCAGACAGGGTCTGAGGGAGCTGAGAGCATGTCGCACAGCCATGAGTGACAGTATGCGTGATGTTGCAGCTGCCATCCACAACTTCACCGAGGTGATTGACAGACGTTGGGGGGACACATTAGATCTGTTCCACAACTATATGTCCATGAGCCAGGGCAATGGTGGACGGTTGAGGCATCGGCGTGGCCGTATGCCAGCAACAGCAGCAGCTGGCACCTGTCGCGGATGACAACAGGGCCATGGCTGCTCACATAGTGCCAGCAGCAGCCCCAGCAATGCTGGGTCTGTGCTGTTATTGGACTGCCCCAGGAGACCACGTGCACGTGGCGCTGGACAGTCCCAACAGGGACCTGTCTCCAGTCAACAAACACCTGCTTCTGATGACAGTACCCAGTCTGGCTTGGTACCTGATACGGTCCGTAGCACCCCTGCCAGGCACAGGTACCGTGTCCATGGCCACAGACAGTGATCTGTATGACATGGCAGGTACAGTCTGTGGCTGTCCACAAACACCTGTATATGGCAGCCATGAGGTGGGACTGTGTGCATTCATACACACATGCAAAGTGATAACACCTAGGGCTACCGCATACCCGCACACACTGCATCAAGATTGCCCCATCTTGTACTGCTGTCCCTCACCAACACACACACACAGACATGTCAATTGGTTGTATCAGTGGCAGACTCAGGCATACCAGGTACACACCCTGTGCATATGATGAAACTGTGCCACCTCCTGCAATCTGTAAAATCGGTGCAGGAACAGGTTAACATGGTGCTGATGCACAGGGTGACTACATAGATGTATTGTAATAGTAAGATGTTGACAACAGTACAGTGTAATGATAGCATTGTGGGTATATACCAGCATGCCTGATGCAGTTACAGTATGAATGTCATTGTATTGTTTTGTACACCCGTAATAATTACCACAGTGTTCTGTCTGCACATCTTTGCATACTGGTGGTGAGGCTGTGAAGGGATGGCCACCTACATAGCTAGCACAGGGGATACAACAATGTACATATTGATACTCAATGATGGCCATGTTAACTGCGGGTTGCATGCTGTCCGCACACGACTCTGCAATGCAGATGATTCAGGATGTTGATATCTGTGCAGTACTACACAACAGGTTCAAGGCTCACAAGAGCACACTAGCACTACAAGGTCACACCTCATACCATGCATAACAGCACCAAAACACAGAACTAACTATGACAGGAGGGAGAGTGTCCATACATGTCAAGAATACTCCAAGTCCAGGTCCCAGATAAACGCAAGCCGAAAAAACAGCAGTATGTAGAAACAGCTCAAAAGTTTAATAATCCAGAAGACAAAAAATTCATAAAAGTTGAAATAAAAACAAATCCACTACTAAGCGCTTTCACCCATTAATACATTCGGGCATCTTCAGAGTAGTGAAATCACAAAGAAATCAACTGCCTTAAATAAATTCAAAAAATTCCCGCCCTATAGGTAGACCAATCAAAACAAAATATACCTTATCAAAATGCTTAAGGTGGGATCAGTTCATAGTAAAAAACGTATACAAAAATATGAATATATAAAAAACATGTATAAATATATATATGTGCTAAGGTGGTCAAGGATAATGTGGTGCCAGGACAGGTAGCATACATCATACTAAGTCTGGAACTGCTGAGTGAGGGCTCAGTGTCTGTTATTTGACATGTGTATTATTACAGGTATGAGCAATTGGGTATCAGGCCAGTTATTCAACATTACGAAGGTACGTGGTCTAAACACTTGTGGGGGGTGCGGCTGGACCCAGCCCATCTGACCTGGGAATGTCTGGGTACTGGCTTAGAGTGCCTGCATATATGCACTGTTACATACTGGAAGTCGTACACCTTGTTTGTTGTAGCATAGTCTACATACAGGCCTGCTGACTGTAGCTTTGTTTGTATGCATGTTTGCCTGTTATGTTCCTGAAACACTGATTCCACCTGTAGTGCAGATATACAGTGCCTCTGTGGATCCCTAGTGACATCTGTGTTGCTTACTGTACTGATGTCCATGTGTCACTTGACAGAACGTCACTGTTTGTCCTGTCTGCATGGAGCTTGCCTGTAACACATTGCATATGACTTACCTCACATTTGCTCAAGACAGCATTCATATATGCCAGCACTAACAAATCAAGGAGCACTACACCCTCACATAGTCACCTTGAGTACATTGTTCCCCATTGGCCCTATGTGTCATTACTTAGTATGGGAGTCACAATGCTATGGTAGCATGTGCAAAGGTCACCTGTCGATCTACTCTCAGGTCCAGTTGGTGAATCTGTGAGTCATGTGGCAATGTTACAGCTGCCTCATGTACACAGACAACCCTCTCCCCTTCCCATACATGTACAACACATATGAAAGATGCAACCACATAGCCAAACTGGGGGCTAAGCTCCGTTTACACAGCACTGGCATTCCCTGTCAGGTGGAGTGGGATACTACAGTGAATGCAGTACCAGTCTCCCATAGACCTGCCATGACCACAATCCAAACACAGAAACACACAGGTACATTATTGGGCTCTCAGAATAGCATCCTGCCTGAGCAGCTGACACCTGCAAAGCAGACACACAAGCAAACATTACGCCAGAGCAGAGCACATGCAACACATAGCTCACAAAGCCTGTGTGCCAGTCTCAGGCCATATGGCTAGACAACACACCTGCTACAGTTGTTTGAGGTACCTCTATTGTCACGTACACAGTGGTCCTGCTCCCAGGCTGAACAAGGTGACGGTCACGCTGAGCTGCCCGTTGGCCACTATGATCCTTCACATAACACAAGCAAAGCGGTCACTCCAAGGCATGTAGAAGTATGACTCAGTCATTGTCTGTGCCAGTGTGTATGACCTCTGACGCACCTCCCTGGACTACATGTTAGGGGACATAGAGGGGCTCTCTGAGCTTGTGGCACAGGCTGGTATGACCCTGGCCTTGAGTAGCATCTCACCCTCACCATGAATGCTGCCACAATATGTAGACAAGATCATCGGTTTCTGTAATTAACGTATCTTTCAGTGACATCCAAAGTTGTTCCAATGCCTGTCAGTGTGGGATTACATGCTGGACATGCCACAGTGCTTTGCTTGGGACAGCTTGCACCTGTCACCCATGGGCCATTGTATATTGGCAGAGGCTGTTGCTACACACATAGTGCCTTTGTATGCAAGGCTGACATTACATAGCCACCTACACAGGTATCACATGGGATGGCACACTAATAGCAATGCTACTCAACAGCAGCAGTGTAAACCTCAAGATGCATGCAGTGGAAACTGTCCTTAGCATGGGGTACAGCAATATCCATGCAGTAACAGACTCCTGGTACAAGGCTCCCAGGTGCACACCATCAGTGCCAGGTTATTCCTGATACCATGCTTGTCATCCCCTACACATGCACCAAAACAGAACAGGGGGGGTGTATCTAAAGGCACCTCAGATACACACACCCCCAGGTTGGTGGCACTGCACAAAGCATCAGAGCCTCTCCATGTGCAACACACAGTGGGTTAGACTGCCTTCAGGTTCATAGCCTGGCACACACCACACTCCCATACCCAGGAAACCCACTTGGCCTTCCTGACAACACTGGGAATATGACGGTCTCTACACACACCATTATATGGTTGTACTGCAACTACCCAAACATACAGTGTGAGCATTATTCTAGCTGCAAGACCCTATCTGAAGGGTTCTTATCATTCATTCCCTGCATTGCTATGGAACAACTTGTTACCACTCCCACAAGTGGTGACAACATGCGGCACCTGTTCATCACCAACATGTGGACTATATGCTCCAGACCAATCATGTATCCCTCACTGGTGGGATGAGACCATCTACAACCCACACTGTATAGTCACATACCACATGCAGCCCCTGCACAGAACACCACAGTCATACAGTTGTCTGATGCATATTTCATGTATTCACATGAGGGAGGCTGCGGACATGGGAACTCTTGCGGTTCACAGGTACATATGTGTAGGTGACACACACATACATCATGTGTGCATTGACATTACTGATATAATGTATGTCGTGCAATATTGGGAACAACACCCCACACACATGGACAAACTGTGTGACAAAAGTATACATGGCATTTGTAGGATACAACCCCCTACCTAACTATGTTAGATCACTTGTGAGAGTTGCAGTAGCAGAGTGTACTATTTGCATTACTGGGAGGGTTGCTTTCTCCTGCTGTACTTATAGGGTGATGACATCATCAGTGTTTAGACAGTGGAATATGCAGCATGTGTTGTATAGTAATAGTTGCCAAAAGGGACATTTCTCATACACATGGAATTGCACACACTACTCCCCCACTCACACACTGGGCACTTGCAGGATTCAAACCCCTACCTAACTATGTTATGACATTTGTGAGAAATGCATTAGCAGAGCGCGCTATTTGCATTACTTGGGGGATTGCTTTCTCCTGCTGTACTTATAGGGTGCTGACATCATCAGTGTTTAGACAGTGGAATATGCAGCATGTGTTGTGTAGTAATAGTTGCCAAAAGTGACATTTCTCATACACATGGAATTGCACACACTACTCTCCCACACACAGTCACACACACATGGGGCACTTGCAGGATTCAAACCCCTACCTAACTATGTTATGACACTTGTGAGAGATGCATTAGCAGAGCGAGTGGTTTGCATTACTGGGGGGATTGCTTTTTCCTGCTGTACTTATAGTGTGCTGACACCATCAGTGTTTAGACAGTGGAATATGCAGCATGTGTTGTGTAGTAATAGTTGCCAAAAGGGACATTTCTCATACACATGGAATTGCACACACTACTCCCCCACACACTGGGCACTTGTATGATTCAAACACCTACCTAACTATGTTTTGACACTTGTGAAAGACACATTAGCAGAGCACGTGATTTGTATTACTGGGGGGAGTGCTTTCTCCTGCTGTACTTATAGGGTGCTGACATCATCAGTGTTTAGACAGTGGAATATGCAGCATGTGTTGTGTAGTAATAGTTACCAAAAGGGACATTTCTCATACACATGGAATTGCACACACTACTCCCCCACTGGGCACTTGCAGGATTCAAACCCCACACACTACTCCCCCACTGGGCACTTGCAGGATTCAAACCCCTGCCTAACTACGTTATGACATTTCTGAGAAATGCATTAGCAGAGCATGTTATTTGCATTACTTGGGGGATTGCTTTCTCCTGCTGTACTTATAGGGTGCTGACATCATCAGTGTTTAGACAGTGGAATATGCAGCATGTGTTGTGTAGTAATAGTTGTCAAAAGGGACACACACTACTCCCCACACACAGAGCACTTGCAGGATTCAAACCCCTACCTGACTATGTTATGACACTTGTTAGAAATGCAATAGCGGAGCACGCTATTCACATTACTGGGTATAATTGCTGCTCCTGACATATGTATAGTGTGCTGACATCATTATGGATGAAGTGGTATGTACATCTGTGACTATCCATCAGTACAGGGGAGAGCATATCTATGCATTAACTTTGCACAGGCACAGTGGCCTACTGTACTGTGGAGGCAGATGCCAAATACACTGTGGATAGCCTTCTGTATTCCCTAGGGACAACAGTCAGGTATTGCACTCTATGTCCATATGTTTACCTGTCAGATGCAAGTATCTGTTGCTCATATACTGTTTGTGGGTCTTTATTGCCATAGCCTTCCCTATCTCTATAAACAACGTGTGTACTGTGGGAGATGTTTGCATATGAGTGGGATCCAGTACTTTACTTATGTCTCTGTTGTAACTTCACTGTGTGCACTGGGCAGATGTCTGTATTGTGGGAGGTTCCTGTATTAACACATAGAAATGCCAGATATGTGTGTGCAACTGCTGAACTGTGACATGGCCTAATTGTGTGAGCATGCCCAGTTCGCAGTTTGTATGGCTTCTTGACTGCCACATCTCATTTATCTAAGTGTGTGAGCATGCCCAGTGTGACCTTTCCTTATGTTTGAATCTGTGGACCACCACATTTCTGTTTGTGTGTGGATGCCATCTATACATCACATGTACAGTTGAGTGTTGGGCATCAGGTTGTGTTCTTACTGCCCAACTGCTGTGTGCCTGAACCTAACAGGCATTATGCTGTGCCTGCAGGGTCGCCATGGGATAGTTTGCATACAGTTGTCATCATCCTTTCCTGCTGACCAAACAGTTGTATTGTTGTATAGTGTACTGGTGCAAAACTTTCACTGTGGTGGACAGTGTAATCGGTTTCAGTCCTATCACTGCTTGTAATGTTTATAGTGAGCACACCAGACTGGTTGAGGGCCAGTTGTGCAGATATGACCATGTTGCATTTTGTTCAGATATGGACAGCTTAGTACATGGTTGTCCGACATTGTTAATGTATTCCACAACTTGTGTGGACAGTGACAAACAATGGCCATGTGCCCTAGTCCATTTGTAATGCTAGTCAGAGAGTGTTTGTCCTTCAACACACATTTACTGGTGTTTGCCATGACATATGTCATGGTTAGTGTGCTGTGCCTCTGTCTACCTGTGACATACAGGTGATATCCAGGGTACACCTACCATCTCCCATCCAGTCATCATGATTCCTCTGGATGACAGTCACTGAGAGACTCCCTGGATATCCTGTAGTGGGAGTTTAGTCGTGAGTGGAGTGAGCTTCTGGGTTATGGACCAATCAGTACAGCATGTCCTGTTTATGTCTGTGCTGGGGTTCAGGCCTGTCAGCTGCATAGGTCACCAGCATTCAGTATTTACATGGTGCCAAATGTCCATTGATACCAGGTTGGTCATGGTTCTATACATCAAGCACAGTTCACCTCCAGCCAGGCAGTATGGCACTGTGTGGAGCTGCAGTTTCTTTACTCAGGTGACACATGGCATCTGTTACAGCTCTGCAATCCTCCTGGTGGGGTATTTGTGTGGTCTTTCCAGTTGCTGCAGGTGTCTGCTATGGTACATCCCTGAAGGGCCATTGTACACAATTGTGAGGCTGCTGATGGATGACTGGAGAGGCACATTGACCTACCCTAACCAAGCTGTGCTTACCTTCATGATTAGGTGGGTATATGGTATGTTTCTGTAACCACTACAGACACATAGTTGTCACATGCAGGATATCTATCACCTTGTGTCCCCAGGTCTCTTATTGCTCCTGATGTACTTACTGGGTTAACACCTACGTGGTAATTTCTGGCCATGTACTGTGTTTCCACAGGGGTTGACTATACACTATTCTGCATTTAGCTTGTTGACATGGCTGTGGCACCACTTGTGTGTTTCTATGTGTGCCTTTAGTAGGTTGCTTGTGTCAGCTGGAGGGTCCAATATGGTGGCCAGTTTGTAGTCCTCTGCAAACCTGTTCAGACAGAGTCCTTCCATGTTGACCTGTACCTATGTGACATATATAGCATACAAGAGGGGTCCCAGGACCATACCTTGGGGGATGCCAGTTGTACCTGGTTTGCAGTCTGCCATGGCTACAGCATGTCTGCCAGGTCAGTTCTGTCCTTGAGCTGGTTTGCAACCCATCTATTTGCATAGGGGTTTATAGTTAGGCTGGTGAGCTTATCGGTACCGCCAACTAGGGTATTGTATGGAAGGGTTTAGCAAGGTCCAGATAGGCTGTGTGATCAACAATCCCCAGATCACTGGGCTTGGTGCATGTTTCACATGAGTCAGACATGTGTACGGGGCAGGATCTGCCCTATGACAGCCACACTGGGTAGGGTCTAATGTCTGTAGGTACCCAATCTTGTCATTCATGGGATCCATGATCATCCTCTCCATTACTTTGCCAACCTAGATAGTTGGGGTTGAGGGGTGATAGTTTGCAGTATCCATTCAGGCACCCCCTTTGTGGTGTGGGACCACTGTTGCTGTACACCACTCTTTGGGTACATATCCTGTGGTAGGACTGATAGTGCACACTAATGCTATTTGCTGTTCCATTCTTCTTACAGTACTTATTGGACACAACCCAGGACACCATCTGGTACCATTGATGCTGTGTGCTGTGCTTTGTGGATGCTGGCTGTTACCTCAACATCTGCAATGTCGGGGGGCCAACACTCTCCTGGGATAGATATTTGGCAGTTAGGTGCTGGTGGGCAGGTTGGAAGGAATCTGTTTCGTAGGCTGTTGGCAATGTGTGTGGGTTTGGTGTATTGTTTGTGATATTAGAGTGCTGCAGAGCATATCTGTGGATAATCACCATGGTTCCTACCATTAGGTAGGACAGCTGTGTAATAATCCTTTGTGTCCTGCACAATTTGTATCATCATAGGTTCATAGGTTCATACTAGGCTATCTGCCCTGGCGTTGTTTGAGCACAGACAGACTGTGTGTGGGCCTCAACACCCCTTGCAATGTGCATATTATGCCCACGTAGGGTTTACTTTCCTAGATGTGACACAGGGATGGCCCTCAGTGTACACCTACTATCTCCCATGCACTTCAACGGATTTCTCTTGTTGAGTTTGTGTGTGTAGCTCAGCCTATCATGGACTGGGATTCTGTCCTGAGCCTCTGGGTTATGGATCTGTCCCTCCAGCACATCCTATTAATCTATGTGTAGAGGTTCAGATATCTCACTGTGGTGTGTCTGCTGGATTTGGGCTTTCTGCAGTGGAGCATGTCCATTCATTCTGGATTGGACATGGCCTTGTACATCAGGCATACATCACCTCTGACTGTGCAGTATGCTTCTGGATTGGGCTGTGGTTTCTTCAGCCAGGCTGCAGATGTCCAATGTTTGGATCCTTTATCCTGTTGGTGGGGTACATTTGGGGTCTTTCTGACTATTTATTTATTTTTATTTATTTTATTTTACATTTGTTAACCGGGAGAGTCCGACTGGATACATGTCCATTTTCAGCGGAGGCCCGGGGAGAAAAGCTCCAGGTACATAACAGACATATGAACATTGTTAATGCAAAAAAGAAAGATAGTTGAGTTCTAAATACAATATAAAGATGCATCACATCTTGGGAAAAAAATAACAGCAGCATATAAAAAAAACATAGGTCAGTTACAAAGGCGAGGCACCTTGTTAAAAAGCGGTTAAGGATAGTGAGGTAAGAGAAGGGTAAATGATAGTGGTTAATCAGGTTTGGAACAGGGACATTGCCAGAGAGTATTGAGATGGGGTTTAAGCTTTTTTTTTGAATTGTAGGAGTGAAGGTTCTGAGGTGAGCATGGTCGGTAGGGAGTTCCACATTTTACCTACAAAGTTTGAGAATAGAGAATCCCCAGCAGAATTATTGGCTTTGGTAGTTTGAGCTAAGATCTTATTGAAGGAGCGTAAAGATTGCAGGTTAATATAGGGGTGAATGATGTTTTTCAGAGCTGGTGTTTTCTCTGGGTGATACAGTATCTGGTGAGCCGTTTTGAGTTGGTTGAAATGGAGTTGGCTGGAAAACTCTAACCACCCTAGTTGCTTCAAGTTAGTGCAGTGGTGCATTCTAAAGGTGGAATTTGTGGCAAATCTAGCTATGTGATTGTAACAAGAAGCAAGTTTGTTAAGGGTTGTCTTGTTTAGGTTTGTAAAAAGGGGGAAGGCATAGAAAAGAGTTGATAGTAGGTGTGTGCTGGCAATTGTAATTTTAGCGTGAGGAGTGAGAAAGTGTTTTACTTTATAGAGAGAGCCAAGCTTTTTATTGACGGTTTTGATGGTTAGATTGAAATGGGTGTCAAATTTAAGGGAGTTATCAATGGTAACACCTAATAGCTTTGTGTGAGCTTCTGGTGATATAGTGATTCCATTGGAGAATGTAATAGAGAAGGTGGGGGGAAGAGTCTTGTTAGTGGGTGAGAAAGTAAGTAGTTTTGTTTTGTTGGGGTTGAGAACTAGTTGACGACTTGAGAATCATTTTTCTATTAGGTTGAAGATGTCTTGGGTTGAAGCAGTGAGGTCTGCCAGGTTGGAGGCAGTGCTGATGATAGTCGAATCATCTGCATATTGAATGCATGTGGCATGGGGGTGATTGTGGGCAGGTCATTAACAAAGATGGTGAAGAGAAGTGGGCCAAGAATAGATCCTTGGGGAACTCCAAGTGTAACAGGTAGGCATGTGGATAATTTGTCCTGCCATAGAACAGCCTGTTGCCTATTGGACAGGTAGGATTGGAACCATTTCAGCGTGGAATTGCTGAGTGATAGTTTTTTTAATGTATGGAGGAGTTGAATGTGGTTCACCATATCAAAGGCCTTGGAGAGGTCTAAGAAAAGAGCAGATGATAGTTTATTATTGTTTCTGAAGTTATTGATGGTATTAGAAAAGGATAGTAGGGCTGATGTGGTACTGTGATTTGGCCTGAAGCCATGTTGGGAGTTGGCTAGAATTTTATTTTTGGTGAGGTGTTCCATCAGTTGTTTGTGGACACACTTTTCCATAATTTTGGCCAGGGGTGAGAGTATAGCTATAGGTCTGTAGTTGGTTAGCTCTAGTGAGCTACCACCTTTATGGAGAGGAATAATGTGGGACATTTTCCATATGGAGGGGATGAAGGCTTCTGACAAGGTATGGTTTATGATTATGGAGATGGGATAGGAAATGGCCTACTGCATGTGTAAGGTAAGGTACATCCGTACTGGGGCATAGTTGTCACGTATGGGCCTGATAAGGGAAGGGTATGGGGGCACAGTGACCTCTGTAGCTCTACATGTGCATCCTTTCATATTAAGGTTGGCAATATAGCAGGTCTTCCTGGCCACCTTGGCAATGTGTGTGTCACATGACAGCTTACCATCCACTTGTGTCCCTAGGTCCATGATTACTTCTTCCATACATAATGGATTGCCACCTATGTCATACTTTGTGTGTGCCTTGTTTGGTATTTGTTGGGACATTCATACTGTGAAGTGTATTCAGGAAGGCTGGCTGGGGTACCTGGGTTTGTGTTTGGGGTCTGTAGCAGGCTTCAAACAGGTACAGAGTTTGAGACAGTGTTACTTGCCCGTGGATAGTCCATGCTGCTTCTTGCTGTGGTACCAACCTGGGGGTGTGGTTATTCTTGATAATTACTGGTAGCCACACTCCTATTGTCGTGTGTTCCATGTTTTGGAGCTGTAGAGCATGGTATGAGGCATAACCTGGTAGTATTAGGGTGCTCCTCTGGGCCTTGCCCAGGTTTCTGTTACAGAACACATATTACCATTCTCCATGCTGTGGTGGGTTTGGTCTGCATGCACCTTGCAGGTTAGACTTCTGGCATTGGGTAGCATTACGTCCAGGTTATTATCCCTTGTGCTACCTATGTTGGTGGGTTTGTGTTTCCAGACTTACCTATTCCAGGCACAGTGGGAGTAACAGCAGCCTTTGCCAGTATATTCACAGCCAGGTGTGCTGGGTGCATGCCATCCCTAGCAGGTGGGGCATCATGTCTTGCTCGGCATGTCAGCCCAGGCTGTCAGCCATGTGTTCCCCCTTGCTAACAGCAATACCTCAGCCAATTATTCTACTTGATCTTGTTGTCTTCATAGTGTGGCATCATGCTTGGTGAGGGTGAGATGTTAGGTTGGGTCTTCATGTTTGCATATACTAGATGGTGTTACGTTGCTTAACACATGGCAATCATGTCTCAGGTGGTGCTGCAGGGCTGCCTCTGTCAGATGCACATACTACACTCCCTGTACATGTTTGAGAGCAGGTTATGTCATGTTAGGCATCCCTGTTACTATATGAGTGAGTCAGAGAGGGGTATCATTCCCAGGGTTCCTATTGCGCCAGTGTATGTGCTATGCGTTGCCACTTTGCCAAGGCCAGGGCATACTGGGCATGCCTCCTTCTGCCTACTGGGGCAGGCTCAGGTTGTTCCTCCTCCGAGTCGCACTCTGCCTGTGATGGCCATGGCAATGGTGGGGGGCTGTTTGTCCCGGCCCTATGCTGGTCCTGCTGCAGCTGTTTTTGCAGGATCATATTATGTAGCATAGCACATACCATGACACTTTGGGTACATGTAGTTGGTGAGTACTGCAAGGCTCCACCAGATGTGTCCAGGCACCAGAACCATGACTTGAGCAGCCCAAAAATGCGCTCTATTACATTACATATTTGTGCGTGTGCCTCATTATGGTGTTCCTGTTCAGGTGTGTGTGCATTTCTGATGGGTGTCATCAGCCACGGCTCCAGTGCATAACCTGCATCCCCCACTAGGTGACCATGTGGGATGTCCCCATTGGCAAATGTCTGGTACAGCTGCTTCAGATGCCAGATATGGGAATCATGGTAGCTCCCAGGGCAGCCAGCACACACATTAATTATTATTATGCCCTGGGCATCACACATGACCTGGCAGTTGATGGAGGGGAAGCCCTTGCGGTTAATGTAGGCCCTACCCCACTCACCGGCTGGTGCTTTGATGCGTATGTGCGTGCAGTCTATTGCACCCACTACCTCAGGGTATTCTGCTATTTGCTGGAAGAGACGCATATTGCTGGCCAATACCTCACAGGCATTGGGGAAATATACATGCTCACCGACATGTGCTGACATGGCATCCAGGAACTGGTGCAGTACCCTGGAGGCTGATGCCTGTGATATCCCCATCATATCACCAGTTGGTCTCTGGAAGGTACCTGTTGCTAGTATTCTTAGGCCAACACATACTTTTGTTTCCACTGGGATGGGTTCCCCTCTGTTGGTTCTGTGTGTGAGGCGTGGCCTGCACAGCTCAACAATTTGCTGCAGGAGGTCTCTGTCCACTCTATAGTGCTCCACTATCTCCAGCTCATGTAAACCCTGGTAGGTGACCCTGGGCCTGTACACTCTTCTCTGTCTTCTCATTGTGGGTTGTCTGGCAGCATTTCCATTGTCACCACCCTCAGCAAGTCTCCTATGTCTCCTTATGACAGCTATGGCAGCCCCTAGCATGTTTGGTCTGAGTGCAGTATCTCTTGAGAGAAACATACTGCAATGCTGTTTGCAGTGTTTTAAGTGCTGGGCTGGGCTTGTATTCTGCCTGTGTAATTGCCTGCTTCTAATTGTTTTCACCTGCTACCTCTACAGGTATTCCCTGCTAGTTTCCTACTATTTCTTCTGCTTCCTTTTCCTCTCTGTTTCCTCAGGGGGAGCAGCGCACATACCAGCGAAAACACGCTCACAGTGGCTACCATGTGCGCACACATGCTTCACGGACTAGAATCTGCTTATTCGGGTTAAAACGCGCACACACCAGCGCAAACAGGTTTACAGATCTTTAAACATGCTCCTACATGCTTACTCTGTCTTACACGCGCGCACTCTGTCTTACTCACGGCTCCCAGCACGCACACGCGTGCATGCACGTGCAGCAAGAAACTTTGGTGTTGGCCACAGTGTACACCTTCCATTTCTCGACTTTCCCATGCTTATCTGTTGACACTCCTCTTTTTCTGCTGTGTGATTGATATGTTTCACATACCACTTTGCTCCAATGAGCTTGATTTCTTCCTGACATTCCCCCCTGTGATGTCACCTATCTCCTACTCTGTTACTCCCCCTTATCTAACTCTTACACTACATGGACTGTGCTCATTTGCTGTGTGACAGTGTGATTCACTATCCTACCATTCATTTACATAGGATTGCCTACTAATGCTTAGTTACATGTCTTACACTCAGCTTCCCCTCTTAGCAACCACTAGACGGTGGCCATGTTGTTTTTGGTCTGCTAGTCCCTGCATTGCAAATCCATGCATTACATAAAACCCACATTTGTGGGTTTCAAACCTTCATTTTTCAGTTTTATATAAAGCAGCCCATTTGCATGGGGCTGCTCTGCGTTTAAACATCGCCGATCTCCGAAAAAAACATTTTTTTTTATGTTTGCATCGGGTTACCATGCCAATGGCCACATATTTGGCCATTGGCATGCTGTCTGCAGCATTTGCACACTTTATTTGGAGCTGTCATGGCTCCATTGTTTTATTTGCAGTAACGTACTCAGTTGTCAACTGAGTACATTTCTGCAACTAACACGACTCTTACACGGGCTGGTTTCAGCTTCGTGGATCGCTTAATCTACCTCATTTGCATGCCTTTCGGCTGCAAGTGGGGTGATTAGCATATCCACGCCCTGCCCATGTAAGAGTCATTCTAGCTGTCTCTTACATGGGATTTCGGGCTGTTCCTGGATCGCGATGGCTGCATGGAGTCTTACACGGCTCTTAGACTCCGTGCAAGCCATCATGAATCCTGCCCACAGTCTTTTCCATAAAGACTGTAATATATCATAATGCACACAGCCTCCAAATTATATTTTTTGTTAACTTTTATAAACAAATTTCATATCTTGAAAACTGTACAACCTAGATTTATATTGTTAGAACATTTTTGTTAACAAGACATAAGCTTTCATGTGACAACAAGAAATCATCTGTAAGTGCATGTTTCTTGAGGTATTGAAGGAAATATGAAAACATATGCTTAATTGTTGAATTAGCAAAACAAACAATTGAAAATATCTCTCAAGATCTTCAATTTACAGTGCAATTATCAAAGACAGTTTTCTTCAGCAACATCTAATGTCTCACTCAATGCCATGCAACAGTTTGTAAGTTACTTGTTCTCTGAATTATTAAGTAGATGTAGAAATATTGCTTACTTTCATAATTATTAGCTAACTAGCAATATTTCCAATTTAGTTTAATAGAACAAAGCAATGAAAGGAACAGGAATGGAAAAAGGAGCTCAACAGTGAACTACAGTGATGCACAAAAGAAAAACAAAATACTGGATCTCGCCCGTCAAAAATGTATTAGTCTTAAAAACACACAGAGCTTTCGGGATACCCCTTCTTCAATGTAAAAAAAAACAGTTCACATGCAGCCATCTTTCTTTTATAATCATATGAACAAGTCAAGCAAGCACTAAGCTAGTTAAGTTAAAAGTATGTGCACCTAAAAAACAATACTATTATGCCATGATCCCCCATTAATATTCCAAAATGTGCATGCTGATTGGTCAGCGTGCATGTTGTAACTCAACTTATACTAATGGAAAAAGGTCCGGTCGCCCGGACTTTTTCCATTAGTATAAGTCTTTTTTAAAACACTATCTCGCTATTTTAAAGGAGTTTAACATAGCGAGACGGGTTTAAAAAAAGCAACGGAGATCTCTGTTGCTTTTTTTAAAGCTGTCTTGCTATGTTAAACTCCTTTAACTTAGCAAGACAGTATGTAAAAAGCAACTGAGATCTTGCTGTCTCCGTTGCTTTTTTTTAAAAACCTGTCTCGCTATGTTAAATGGGTTTAACATAGCAAGACAGCTTTAAAATAAGCAACGGAGATCGCCGTTACTTTTTTTAAAGCTGTCTCGCTATGTTAAACCCATTTAACATAGCGAAATAGTTTGTAAAAAGCAACGGAGATCTTGCTTTCTCCGTTGCTTTTTTCAAAACTGTCTCGCTATGTTAAATGGGAGATTCTCCCTTGCTTTTTTTAAAGCTGTCTCGCTATGTTAAACCCATTTAACATAGCGAAACAGTAAAAAGCAACGGAGATCTTGCTTTCTCCATTGCTTTTGCCCACAGCTCTGATGTACTGCATAGATATACGCATGCGCAGTACATCAGAACTGCCGCAGAATACCAGACAGCTGCGGAAGGGCAGCAAGAAGACATTATACAATGCCATTATTTAAGAAAAGTAATAATTTTTTTTCTTAAATAATGTCAATGTATAATAGCAATAACCCATTTCTTGGTGTGGGTAATGCTGGATTTACCCACGGTTGGCTTTGTTTGGCCACTCGGGCTTCGCCCTCATGACCAAACCACACCAACCGTGGGTAAATCCAGCATTACCCACACCCAGGCATGGGTTATTGTTATATAAATACACAGAGCAGAGCTATATTCGGGACACTACTGATTTTTTGAAAGTGTTCTATGAATGGTATGAAGCTAATACTACTTATCATTATTCATTAGTCACTTTAAATGTGAACTCATTGCTCAAGGTTATTCCTAATTCTCATCATATAGAAGCTATTAGAGAACAATTAGTTTGAAAAAAAAAGAGTTTTCAGGTACCAAGACTGAAACTGTTTGTGATTTATTAGAACCTGTTCTGACTAGTTATATTTTTATGTTCGATAATGTGTTGTACCTTCAGATGCTTGGAGTAGCAATGAGGACCTCACTTGCTAACACTTATGCCAGTCTTGTGTTAGATCATTGGGAAACTGAATTTGTGTTTAACCAAACAGTTGTTTATACAGAGAATGTTATGTTTTGCAAGTGTTTTGCTGATGGCATTTTTATGATATGGATAGGAGATGTCCCCAGTTTGTTGGACTATGTACAAATTTTGGGCAGTACTACTGATTGTTTTAAATTTAAGTTACAATTTTCATCAACTAGTATTAGCTTTTTGGATATTGAGATTAAAAAAAAAAAGATGGACAAGAACTTTCTACTTGTTTGTTTAAGAAGGATGTGCAGGCTAATAGATTTTACATAGAAGGAGCATGTACCCTAAACATGTATATGGTAGGATTGTTAAAAGTCAGTTCCTCGGGGTAAGTAGGTTGACAACTGATATAAAGACTTGTAAACAACAGATATAGGAAATGAAGGATAAGTTTGTGAGCAGACAGTATGACATAGATCTTTGGGATGAAATGTATGATTACGTTCTTTATTAACGTGAGGGGCATGCATTACCGTACTTTGCTAATTGTGAGCAAAGGCCATCTATGCCCACGAATGTGACCATAGATCAAAATGATCCAGTTTGCTATGTCACTAAATATACTAATAGAATGAAAGAGATTGTTAAAATAATTAAAAGTAACTTGGGATTTTGCAAGCACTGCACAAATTAGCTAGGTTTATAGGTGATAAACCACATTTTGCTTAATGGAAACCACAAAACCTCAGGGAAAAGTTGTGTTATATGGAAATACACCAAGAAAATAAGGTATCTGGTTATAGAAAATTAGGAACAATAAATGCAAGAAAATGCAATGTAAGGTTAAAACAATGAAGCCACAGAGTGAAATTCAAACCAACATGTTTATTCTGCTATAACATTAACGTTGACACAATTTGTTGTCACAATACATTTTCTTTTAAAGTTACTTCATCAGATGTGGGCGTACAATACCCACTGTATATTTTGGGTATCCTTTAAAGGATGTTGAAGATCCTGCCTGAGTATTGACAGGGGTGTTTTTAAGACAGGGCTCCAGAAGGGATGCTAGTGTTTTCTCCAACCAGCTGAGAAGATCTTTACCAACTGCTTCAGCTCTCCAAAGGCAGCCTGGTTTGGTTGACATTACAAAAAGAGTCCCAGAGAGCCCATCTAATCTTTGACGTCCTTTAACGGATACTCAAAATATACAGTGGATATTGTAAGCCCACATCTGATGAAATAACTTTAAAAGAAAATGTACTGTGACAACGAACTGTGTCAATGTTAATGTTATAGCAGAATAAACTTGGTTTGAATCTCCCTCCGTGGCTTCATTGTTTCACCTTGCATTGCATTTTCTTGCATTTACTGGTGTTGTTGTGCTTTGGTGATCACTTTTAAATTAGGAACAATACCATGTTAAAACTGTATTTTTTGTAAATATGTATTGAGTAGTATTGAATTTACTCACCCTTTTATTCAGAAATAATATAAATTTATGTGTTTTGCCACATGTAGTACCACCAATGTGGTTTATTAAGCCCTCTGTATGGCTTGTCCATCCTTCTATACTGATAAATCTAACAGAAAACTGAAAGAGTGTATATCAGAGGGTCCCCTTCACATGGTCGACAGTTCATATGATCGACACTCATTTGGTCGACAGTTCATTTGGTCGACAAGCAGATTTGCCCCCTTCCTCAATGTTGTGCAACCCTGGAGTTGATATATATAGTTAGGGGGGGTGTGGGGGGGCACAGCCCCCCACATTGGGGGGTGTGGCAGGCGAAGCCCCCCACCTAAAATGCTTGTCGATCAAATGAACTGTCGACCAAATAAACTGTCGACCATATGAACTGTCGACCATGTCAGGTAGATCCATTTCAGAGCATCTTTCTGATATACAGAGGGGTGTTCTTACAACTTCTCTAGCTAAACATGTTAATGAAAATGGTGCGAAGCATGAATTTAAGTTTAGAGTGGTTCAGAAGATCACCCTGAGTAACAGAGGAGGGGATATTATTAATAAGAGAGAGGTAGCTGAATATAAATAAAGATAATTCAGGCTGATAAACCCCCAGGGTTGAATGCACTGGCAAGTATCAGACATATTCTTAAGCTAAGGCAGATGAAATTGTAAAAGTATTTACATTTTTTTAAATATATTCTTGTATAATACCATCAACAAATGCATTTGAATATATTAAAATGTTTTAGAATTATTTGTTTTTAGGAATATGTTCATAAATAGTATGTTTTATGTGTATTATCTGTATGTGTATTTATAACACTGTTTTAGATGCACATACCTTTACCTTAACTAATGATCAGTTGACTTGTTCATATGACTATAAAGAAGGGTTATCCTGAAAGCTCTATGTGTTTTTTAGACTAATACATTTTTGGTGAGTGAGATCCTGCATTTTGATTTTCTTTTGTGCATAGTTTGATAGAAACCAGCATTGACAGTGAAATGTCCTGTATCCCACATTTGTGTCCCACACCATATACCTTGATAGCATGTAGGTCTCTTAGTTATGAAAATATGAGCATAAATTTGAAAATATGAATAATAAGTTACAATGATGAATTTCTCCAGTGCAGGATATCCTAAACTAACAACTTTAGTGTCATTTTATTAGTAACTCTATGCCCTTTGTAATACTGCCTATTATTAGCAGGTAATTTACTTAGTTAACAGACAGACCCAAAAATGTTCTGGATGCCATAAGACAGTATGCATGTGAACTGGAACTATACAACAAGATTGTTTTAGGCTTGATTTAGTTAATTTATTCAAGGCATTATATATGTCAACTGGTTCTAGAATAAATCTCAGACCACATTGGTTCCCTGAAAATGATAAAACTCATATATGTAGGAACATTTACCCCGGTAAATGTATATTTTCACCTTGGCATGGCAGTCAGAAAAGCAAAACCCAGAGCAGTAAAATTCTAGACACAATGCAGGCATAATTAAATAAAGTAGATGACAACTGTTGCCTATCTAAAATTGCTGACTCCAGTGCAACAACTAAACAAAACACAGCAGGAAAATCTTTAACTTAACAGATACTGTGTACTTCAATTACAATAAATCAACAGAAAGAATCAACCTATCATTCTTCTTTTCAGGAAACATGGAATGATATGCTCTCTCTCCAAATGAAGTTTCAGACTACAACCTTATTTCATTGTTGTTTACACCATGATCACATTTCCAATAATTAGGAGAAAAGTACAGTTGTGCAAGTTGCCATGATGGTAGATATTCTAATTCTTCACTGCTGCAGCAGTCCTTAGGATATATCGATTGAATACCAAAGCCTATCCATCCTGGGTGGAGGATGAATATAGAGCCAGGAGTCTGTGAGAAATGGTCCTAGCAAAGTTTAATATTGACATAGTAAAGGATTTCACTTTGTAATGCTTTGTAAAAGTATGTAAAGAGGACCATGTAGCTGCCTCCCAGCATGTTTCTAGAGCCCACCCTATCCAGTATATCACTGGTGAAGACAAGGTTCTAGCAGAATGTGCTGTAACACTGCCTGGAATGGATTAGTCATGGAGGGAATAATAAAAAACAATAGCTGAGGACAAACACATGAAAATTGTCTGTTTAGACACTGGGTGTTCCTTTTGTACCCCTTAAAAATTAATAAAAAAACTAATCAGCTTTTCTAAAGGGGTTAGTTCTGTTAAGATGGTACCTGAGCTACCTATCTCTGTCCAGAGCATGCAGAATCAGTTCTCCCTGTTTTTGTTTTTCAGTTCTGGAGAGAAAACTGGGAGGTTAATGGTTTGATTGAAAGTAAACTCTGAAACAATTTTGAGCATGAATGAAGGGTTTATTCTTAAATTCACCCTATTCATATGGAAAATCAGATAGGTATATCCACTACAACAGCTTGCAACTCAGATACTCATTTTGTAGATGTCATAGCAATGATGAGTAATGTTTTTCAAGACAAGAGCTTTACATTTGATTGATGTACAGGTTCAAAATGTGACACAGTCAATTTCTGCTGCACATAGTCGAAATCCTAAGGAGAATCAATCAGTTTACGAGGAGGTCTTAGGTGTAAAGCCCCTTTCAGGAACTGTGTGACAACAAACAAAGAGAGAGGAGGTTTCATGGGTAGATATGCTGAAATGGCCACAAGATGAACCTTTATAGAGGAAAAAGCAAGGCCAGAGGAAAGTTAATTGCACAGATATTTGAGCACCAATGATACAAAATCTCTGATGGGACCCTCTTATTGGCTAGATATCAACTATAAAGTTGCTTTCATTTACCAACTTAGGTTTTTCTAGCAGTAGGATTTCTTGCCTCATTTAGTACCTGTTGCACATCGTCATGAAAAAGGAGCCTAAAAGGTATTAAAACTGAATCATCCAGTCAATCTGTTGAAGTTTTTTTTATGCTAAGGTAAAACAAACTACCTCTGTCTCATGCGATTAGATCCAGACTGTGAGAAAGCTTGTGGTAACTGCCCTTGGTCAGTTCCATAAGAAGGGAGAACCAGTAATGCATGGACCAAAAAGGGGGTAACCACAATTTTGGGGCATCCTTCTGAATCTTCCAAAATACTGTGGATATAAGTGGGAAGGGTGGAAAAGCATAAAGAAGCATTCCTTTCCAAGGGAATGAAATGCATCTATTTTTCCAGGCTTGCTTGTAGGGAGTCCTGTTTTTATGTGGGCAAAATTAATTGTAAATTAAAACAGAGAATTTTGAAGCATCTCTCAGCTAATTAGGCTAAAAATATTCATAATGCTTTATATCAACACATAACCCACTGTGCGAGCCATAATTTTATATTTATGGTTTTATAAGTAGTCAAACCCAGCATAAGAGATAGAGATGTTCTGAATCTTATAGAATACAATGAGTTAAAATGGATTATAGAACTAGATGGTGACAGAGCACCTGGGCTTAATGAAGTTGTACCTTGAAACCAGCCATAAAACGGCAGAGAGTTAAATATTAGTTTATTATTGGTCAGGGTATTTATAACTTGATGCATAAGTACTGAGTTGTATGTATTTCATTTTATCTGAAGAAGGGCTTAGACCCGAAAGTGCTCATCGTTTGTTTGCTGTTTTATTAAAAGATTTTTATATCAGCCCATGTGGCTGTATGCTTTTATTTTTATTTTTTCTTCATTGTTAGCCATTTGCTGTGAAGCCAATACAACCACAACTTAATATATTTGATAATTTTACTTCAATAACTATGCTATACATTTTTGAACTTTTGAATATTGTTTGTAATGTGCTTTTCTATACTTTGGATTACTATAAGTGAGATTTGGGTTTTAGTTGAAAAATGTCCATGGATTAGACCTTTTACACAGTTTCCAAATTACAAATAATCAATTATTATTCTCTGAACCCTGGCCAGACGAATTCTTCCAACCTGTGTCACTTTCTGCATTTGCTATATAGAACCATGGGTGGCACACAACATCAAAATTATGTATACAATTATTCATTAAACATAAATACATACGAGCACTGCTTCTCTAGAAATTTTTGTAAAATAATTAAAATGATTATACATTTTTTAATAAACCAAAACATGTACAAACAACTAAAATGACTAAGCACTTTCATCTTGAACAAGTCATTAAAGGACTAATATTGCTTCAGACTGACAATTAATGACTTAAGACAAAAGGGCATACTTACGTTATTTGTCTGTACCTATGTTTTATTTTATTAAAAAAAGTTTTCCAGATGCACTTGGAGTGTGTTGTGTACAATTTCCTTTGACAAGGATTGTTATCTTTTCAATTATTCATTTTACCGTAAGTCAGCCAGAGCTAAAGCCAGGCAAGGACTTCTCAAACCATAACAGGAAGGAGGGTGTTATACTTTTCAAAATTTGTATATTGTTTTTTTGAGTGTTGTTTGATCTTTATAAAATATGTAAACAAGGATAAAACTAAAACACAGAGATGTGAGCTAAAGGATGTATTGTGATACTTTAAAAAGTTAATTGCATGGATGTATGTGTGCGGTATTTATGTGCCTGTTGGTGAGTGTACGTGTGTGTGTGTGTGTGTGTGTGTGTGTGTGTGTGTGTGTGTGTGTGTGTGTGTGTGCGCGCATGTGTGCGCATGCGTGTGTGTGTGTGTGTGTGTGTGTGTGTGTGTGTGTGTGTGTGTGTGTGTGTGTGCGCGGGTGCGCGGGCGGGTAGGGTTGTGTGTATCAGTGTATGCACATTAGCAATGAAGAGTTCAGATAATTTTCATGTCTAGAATTAATGTATAGAGTTAGGAATTGAGTTAATCATTTTTTTTTTCCAGTTTTAAAAAACTTGAAGAGTTATTACAAGTTAGCTACAAAACAGGCTATAAAATACCCATAACAATTCCTGTTAACTACTGGGAAATGGATACATTTTAGTGGAGAATGGAGGTTTTGAGGCATCTGTATAAACAGATGGAGTTCTTGCTTTGAAAAAAAAAATGAATCCTGCAATCATATTTCATTTTCCACTATTATCATATTTTACATTCTGCCTCAGATGTATAGGTCATATCTGAATGTGCTCGTACATGTGTGTGTATATAAATACATATGACGCATGTGTGTGGTTAGGTTTGCAATGTGTGTGCAGTGTGTTTTTATATATATATATATATATATATATATATATATATATATATGCGTGTGTGTGTGTGTGTGTGTGTGGACGCATAAGCAAGAATGTTAAAACTGCTTTTTTTTTGCATTCTTTTGCAATTTATAATGGACTGTTTATTCTTAATTTACCAGTGGGGAGTGAATAAAGATGCATCAGTGCCTCCCAGCTGGTCAGTAAGTATTTGTAATCATGTTTTCCTTGCCTCATTTACATTGGGCTATGTGGCTTCATTCCAGACATTAGGCTGATTATTATCTATGGAAGGTGACATCATCAGTTTACACTTTTCATGAACTCTAATTCTGGAATATATAAGTACTGGTTAATTCATCTAAATTGTTGAGACTTTGTATTATGAAACATAGTTTGTTATTGTTCTTCCTTATCTTAAGCATGTCACATTTAGAAATCAGATAAAAGTAAAGATTACTTAACTCCAAATGGCCCATGTTTGCTCAATCTTAGTGGCATTTCTGGTATTAATACAATCCCAACAGTGCCAGTGAATGACATGATGACCTTTCACATAGTGGCATATGATGATCAGATTTCATGCTCTTCTTGGATACATACTGCTCTGAATCCTAAGTCATAGAAACCAAGTAATCAAAGCCATATTTCCTGAAATAGAGCCACAGGAGATTGTATGAGGTGTTGCAGCTATTAATGACTTCTGGTAGCTTGTGTGATGCCCCACCACTGGCCCAGTAATCAAGGCGCCTCAATCCTCACCACTGGCAAAAATGGGGGACATACTTTGGGAGGATGACAGGTACACACACAGTATTTCCAGATGCAGATTTCTGCATCAAGTGCAATTTCCCTTAAGAGAACATAGAGACCACAGTCTGTCTGCGGCTGGTTTCTCCCTCTTTCTCCAGATACACAATAAGATTCCCCACTGGAACAGCTATAGCGTTGAGATCTCAGCTGAGTGGCCAAGCCAAGGCCTCTAGCACCCTCTCTGTCCAACCAGTGCTTCATGTGCCTGCCCAAGTAGCTGACACACAAACACACACACACACACACACACACACACACACACACACACACACACACACACACACCTGGGAAAGGCTGGCACAGGTTTATTAGCTATGCCCTCTTCTGCTATAAGGTAATCATTACTGCCATCAGCCAACACGTTATCACCTACCTTAAGGCCGTTATCAAAGGGTGTCCAAACTTACTGTGTAATGTTGTTATTAATACAAATGGTAGTTTGAACAAGAGCAAGGCTATTAGGAGTGGCCTACACATTGTCACATAATAAATATGCAAGCACTCCCAGAATTAAATATCTCTACACAAATCAGTCACAATGAAAGGTTTAAATATATGTAATAATAAATAATAAAAGAACAAGAAAATACTCAGAATATATTTACAGTTACATCAGAGTTCAAAATCACAGAAAATATTTAACACACCATTGCAGGGCAGTCTCAAATAAATAAACACATCTAAGCTAAATTTGCTATATTGCTGACTTTATCTAAGAGAATTACTATAACCTAGTACACTTGCAATTAGAGCAGCAAGGCAGATGTGATGAATAGATCCTCTAGCTGATGTTGTCAGGTCAAAGACAGAATGCAGAATGCTCATTCTGTCTCAGAGACTTCTTAAATTAATATCTCAAATATTACTGCTGGGATAACTTGCTGTATGACATCATTGCTTGTTATCTGACTCCTAGTTCCCAGCTCAAAACAACAATTGATTACAACTGGTAGCATTTAGCATCTACCTGCAAAATACATAGACAAGGACTTTTCCTGAGATCTAAGGCAGATCCTGGAAGTCATAAAACAATAAAACACTTCCAAGACATTACAGAAAACTTCTCAGCACAGACATTCTGTCTCTTTGCTGCCATAAAGTAATTTAATTTCAGTTATTTTTCTAAAGTTAACCCCCTGTATTACAAATTCCACTGTTAAAATATATACATTTAAACAGTGACAATAGTATATGTACATTTCTGTTCTTTTGCAGTAGGGTACACAGCGGTTACATTTTTTTAAGCTCAGTACTTTACAAACTCTTTTCAACACACATCTGTACAAACCAAGTTTGATGTACACATAACATTCAGTTTCAATACAGTTGTAACAGAAGCATCTTACATGAAGCATGTTGGCATTCACAAATGACACATAACCATTTACAAAATTCCTGATAGCTGTGCTGGCATCCCCTTTTGTCACACTTCTATATAAATCATGTTGATATTCACAAATGACATATAATTATTTACAAAATTCCAGCTAGCTGCAGTGGCAGTATCTCTTTTCATCACAGCTTGAATAGTAACCAACATTGTTACTTAAAAACTTGGAAGGGAAATTGTTGTATTCATTTAAAACCACCAGACAAAAAAACATTTTAGTAAGTTGGATATCTGGTCAGAAAGAACAACAGATGAGCCTTCCTTTCAGCTGTCTAACAGCTTCACAGATCTCTTTCTCTCAGCCTCTCTCACTCTATATATTTGTGTATGTATATATATGTGTGTGTGTGTGTATATGTGTGTGTGTGTGTGTGTGTGTGTTTGTGTGTGTGCCTAAGTAGGGAATAATCACACTTCAGTTGGTCAGTCATGCAGATGGCCCCAGAAATACAATGTGTTTTAGTTGACTGTTGTTGCAATTGACTTTTGAAGTACTTCTGGTCGACTACTGTGCAATATGTAGGGTACTGCTCTGTAGTTGCAGTTGTGTGACTGGAGTTAGTATGTATAAGGAAGAAGGTACGTGGGAGCAAAGACTCCATTTTCAGGCACTGTGGAGGGCAGAATCTTCTATGTCAATGTAGGGTTTTTAATTACGAGTAGTACAGAGGTATTCTATTAGCTTTCTGTGTACCAATCATAAAAGTACATTTCTGTTAGCTCTGTGATCAGGAATACAGACACTTGTAGTGGTAGTCTATATTGTAGTACAGTTCAACATGCATTCATGGAAGAGACTGACTGTGCTTCCAACTAAGTAGGCAGATGCTCAGATTTTTTTCAGTGCTTTGATGATCAAGCAATGTGGTAACTAATATATGAAAATATACTCATAGACCCCATACAGGGATGCAAAGCAGTTGCAACCTTGCAAAATATATTTTTATTTTAAGCTTTATTATGCCACAGTTTTCTGATTATGGATCATTTCTATGCATCCAAATGAAACCTGACCCTAACAGGTGTGTATTCTACAACCAGATCCCCATGGATGTTGGTGAAAGCATACCTATATACTAGGAACTGAGTCAAAAAGGGGTGCATTTGAAAAAGAAAAAAAAAACGCAAAGGTCCACATTCAAGTAATAAAATATTACCACCATAAATTGACAGATGTATCAGTTATCAGGTTACAATGCAAATACATTAAAATTAACAAATTGTAGTGGTTTATCAAGTAAACAATAAACATTTCACCTAAAAAAATAGATGCAGACAGTCTTTCTTCTGCACGTCTCCTGCAGTATTAAAGACCACCCATCCAGTAAAACTACTTGTAAGTTAGATGCATATTTCATTCTGAATTTAAAAGATGCTGCCACAAGCTTCTGTACATCATTCTGTATTCTGCTGTCTTTGATCAAGTTGACTGTGGAAGACACATTATCAGTTTAGACTTTGTAAAGCTCCATGATGTGATCTGTAATTATTTGATATTATGTAGAACATCCTGGCTATTGATGAAGTTAAGAAATGTGATTACAATTGTCTATTTTGGAGTCACTGGACTAGGTCACTGTATTAGGGATCAATATACTTTTATTTATTTAACACTTGTTAACCAGGAAAGTCCAACTTGGAATGAAGCCAATTTTCATCAGAAGCTCATGGAGGAACATTCAAGGCACATGTCTTTGTAACATGGGAGGAAACCAGAGCATCCAGAGGAAACCCACATAAATACAGGGATGACATCCAGATTCCACACAGAAGGAACCCAAGCCAAGAATCGAACTGGAGAACCTTTTGCTATGATGCAACAATGGCACCGCTGCACCACTGCATCATCCAATGCATTCACAACATCGAGTGCTTACAATATGGAAGCATATAGCATTGACCCCCCATAAGGCTGAAACATAAAACAGCAAAATCACTGCAAATAATGTACTTGTGGGGGGGGGGGGGCAAGCTGCTCTGCACTCCCACACCCATATCTGATCATATATACCAACTCTGAGACTGCACTACAGTGGGGAAGGGGAAATTCAGTCCCTGCTGTACTGCAGTCTTGAGCAACACATTACCAGCTTTTTATTGCTGCTAAAAAAGTTGGTACTTAGCATCGATGTTCTGTGTTTCAACCTTATGTGGTTGATTTTAAGTGCTTTATATTATAAGCACTAGACGTAATGAAAATAATCCCTTCATTTATGCAATTGTAACCATGTTCTGTGGGTCTAGCAATTTTCATGAGGTGCACCTGCATGCATTTTTATAGGGGATTGTCCTTCCGTGCCTTTAGACAGGCTGAACATTATGATGTTACCCCTTCTCAAATATCCGTCTAGGTCTTCATTGTTGGCTTACAGATTCCCAACTCCAGAGTAAAGCCCATTTTTGTTTTCTTCAAATTTAATAAACTGTTTATTCGCACAAGGTATTGCTATTTACATCTTGAAGTCTTTCATAAGATCTCAGGGTAAACAGAAGATGTTTCATTTCTTTCACTTCTGCCATGTCATAAAGAAAAAATGTCTTCTAAGAAGGCAGTTTTAGCACCCCCTATGAACGTTGTTTGGTTTATGAACCTTGTTTGGTGGGGTGAAGTTTCAGGTCTATCTTTGATATTTGCACATTTTAGACAAGCTCTTGAGAAGCACATAGTGGGGAGTGCAGTGCACGTCTTGGCTTTACTGTTTAATATTTATCTTCAACAATCCATATTCAAATTATTAAATAAGCCATAGGACTTAGGGTTTCCTTAGCAAATAAAAATGTACCTTAAAATACAGATGTGCAGGAAATTTACATGAACTATAGCACATGCATTTTAACAAGTCCTTGAACTCAAAGACCTATGAAGTCAATCAGTAAAACCAAAGCAGTTAATCAAAAATATTAAATCCCTGCAATTTTGCATAAACTCACCAACAAATATGTTAACCTAGATGAATGGGTTTTTAGACCGTTTCTTAGTGAAACCACAAGGGTACTTCTGCTAAGTGTCTGGAACAGGGACTTCACACTTCAGGATACTATTTTAAAAGCATTTTCTGCATGAAGCCGGACACTGAAGTTGTTAGTTGAAATGACTCCAACTCCACCACACTTGAGAGATAAGAAATGTTTATTTGATACAAAGAAATGCTATAACTGGCTTAGATGATACCTGCAGTGTGTGCATTTCATAGGCACTGCTTCAGGAAACTAGTTAGTTGAAAATTCTACAGAAATCCCCTTTAGGAAAGATGATCATATGAGGCAGTTGGTTAAAATTGCAGATTGTTGGATGGTACTGTCATCCAGAATCAGAGCATTATTTAATAATATGTCCAAATTCCTTCTTTTTATCCATACAAGGATAGAGGCAAGTGCCCATATGAGACATTTATATCTCCTTTCAGATCTGACATCCATGTGCAGTGCAATAGTTATATTGCTAGCATTTCTGCTTATTTGTAATAAAAGATAATTTTGGGCAGCCATACCTATAAATTAGAAAAGCACTTGTTCAGTTCAGAAATTGTTAAGGGGATCTTAAGAACTGGGAATACCTCTGGTAATGCATGTATTTCCACTGTGTAGTTAATCACACTAAACTGCATTGCAACAATTAAATGTCTCTAAAAGTAATATTTCTGAAAAGAAACATTACTTAAGGGTAGACCAGTAGAAAATTAATTTCTTATAGCGTTGGAGACAGATAACCATACATCTCTCACCCAATCCCAAATAGTAAATAAAATTAACTTCAATATAGTTGTGACTTAGAAAAATGGATATACTGATACATATAGCTAGCACTGATTATAGTGTATATATAACAGGCTGCTAAAATGACCAAAACTGATTCACAGTAATTAAAACAAATGACATTCCACTTTCAAGATTTGAAATTCTGGGAATTGCATCTGTGATTGTTAAATGCAATTTCTGGTTATTAATCTGATTCCATTATAATTTTATTAGTATGTCTATATGTAAAAAAATAAAATGGATTATATGTACAGAACACTAAATAAAGAAAAATGACAGTTTTACAAGTAGCAAACAAGTAATAAATATGAGAACTGCAAGTTGTAGCAAATGAGGGAATAGTCTAGCCTGAAGTGCCAAATTCCAAGAATTCTCAAATTTTCCAGCAGTCTGTCCAAATTCTAAAATTGTATAGTATGTTCTTGGAAAAATGAAAAGAAAAAAAACAATGTGCTTTGAGCAAAATGCATTAATTACAATAGAAAAATGGATACTGTCCTCAGTAAATATAACATAATATAACATAATATAATATAATATAATATAATATAATATAATATAATATAATATAACTTATAATATAATATAATATAATATAATGGGTTTAGAAGGTGTCATGCCACATGCAAGAGGCAGATGTAAAACTCCAAAAGAGAAGCTTTCTCAGTTTGTTGAATGATATTTTGGTCAGCATCCTGTACTAAAAAAACACTCTGTGAACTCATATTCATTAGTAAGTTTTGTTATCAAATATACCCTGTACTGACTGTGAAGTGAAAGGGATCCTCTCAACAAGACAACCCTTTCTGTGGGTTTCACTGACCCAGATTCCTGAGTGGATGTGCAGAATTGCATTACTTTGGACATATCATTCGACAGTATGCATTTTGTCAGCATAACAATTAACAATATGTGTGTCTTGATTACTACCTTCAACACTTGATATCACATTTACAGCTTTAGTAAACTGCAGAAATAATGCTATTCCTTAGGTAAAATAAACAAAAATAGCAAGCTGTGGCTCAGTCAAAACTAGAAAAACTCCTCATTCTCCATCTCAAAGATATGCTTCTGACTCATAGATGACATTTTTACTAAGTTCACAGCTATCACAAGGCCGAGTTATTTAGCTGCAGTTCACGACAGAATGATATCTGAAGAGGACACAAGATGACACACATCCCCTGAACCCTGTATAAGAGTTATCACTGAGTACTTGAATTAAAATGGTGACAGATTATAGTAGTTTCAGGAACTGGCTAGAATGGATTGTTCACTGAAGATTTTAAACTAAATGTTAACAATAGGGATCATACTTTTTTTTGCATTTGTCGTTCAGTTTGCCATCAACTGTTGATCTACCCACTTTCTTTTCTTAGCATACTCCTTAAGTTACAACATTATGAATATTGTGTACCTAACTACAGTTATAATGAGGGTTTTAGTTTTGTGTTGTTGTACATATTATGCACATATCTGTTGTATATTTTTTCAACTGGCAGTTTTAGGGTTATGGCCAAAAAGGTCCACTTGGGTAAGTTCATCAGTCTAATTAAGAGATACATCAAACTTCAGTTCACTGCTGCAACCTGTCCTGAAACCAGGCTGACAGGTCTCCATAATGGAAGAAGGATAACACTATCATGTGGTCTGCATCAGTGTTTTCATGTTGGTGATTGTAGCTTACAATAGCAAGCTGAAATTTCTTTGTGTTACTGAGAAAGTAGCAGTATTCGGCTATCTTTTTAAGTGGTCAACTCTCTAGTACTTTGTAAGAAAAATTGGAAGAATAAAATTTCATTTGAAAGAATATAAAATGTTAATAAGTTGAGGATGTGCATAAAACAGGCTGCAAGTATTCTAGATAAAGGTAAAAGTGAACTTTATTGAAAAGTGAGGAGCACAGGCTTCCAGAACAATGTGTTTCTGTGGAAGCAGTCGAGACGGTCAGGTTTTATTCATTTTTAGTCATCAGACATTGTATGTTGCATTCTGTTGTATGCTGTAGAATAGGGCTGCCTAACTATCCATACCTCGCTGGCAACAGTGGTCATAAAGTCTCTTAATTTCTTTAATTTGTATCATCACCTCTCATCCACCATGGTACTGGGCATATCCCCTCTCTTACAAATACACTTTCTAGTATAAGTGCTAAATGGTATACTGCAAAACTGATACCAGTGAGGTGACATTGTGAATGCTCTTTTGAAGTCATGTATTGAAGAAATGGGGAAATCGTATAATAGTACACAAGTTCCTAAGTAAATTATGTTCCTTCTGATGCTTGCTTTTAGTTATGAATCTCATTTGGCATATAGCAGCCCAATGATTTCCCTTTTTGCCCCAAATTCTATGATGCTCTAAATTTGCTTGCTTAAGCAGAGTTGCTCTGTGTGCTCTATATCCTCTATTTGATGAAGTGTTGTGTAAAAACTGCATAATGTTATTTAGCAGCTACTCAAAGATCACAGCATCTCAAGAAAAGAGTAGATCATGTTTTCTTTTGCTTATTTACTTTTTTTATTTTAAGGATGGTCTTTCTCTGGCTGAAGAGACCTTACAGTGAAAAATTAAGTAAAGGAGTGTAATGGGACAAAGAACACATAGGGCCCTGCAGTCTGATCTACACTCCCTTAAAACCAGCCTACTTTATTTAATCAAAATTACACTTACCGGAATCTGAAAAACATGAGACGACTTCACCAAACACTTAACAAGCTGAAGCAATGAATCACTAATATTTTTTTACAGAGAAACTAATCACTTGGCCACCAGGACCCAAAAAAAATGCTCCCCACACCACCTCTAACTAAATACACCAACTCCAAGATCTCAAGATCTCGCTATACTGGGGAAAAGGGCAAATTACCCTGGTGGCCAAGTGGTTAGTTTCCCTGTAAAAATGTTGGCGATTTGTTGCTTCAGGTTATTAAGTGTTTGGTGAAGTCACCTTGCTTTTTTAGATTCAGGTAAGTGTAATTTTGTTTCAGCAAAGTACTTTTGTCTTGAGCACCTACAGTATGAGCATTTGTGTATCAGAGGCAAGGCTTTCTTGCAGTAATGAATAAAGAAGGCGTGCTGTTAGGGGTGGGATTTAAGGTATCATAGCGGAACCTAGCCCAATAATTCTGTATCAACAGCCAACCATTATCAGGTATAAGACTTTTGAAAGGGATTAGGGAGGTATTTTGCATTTGTTTTTTTTTTCTTGTTACAATTGATTGAATAGTAACAACCATGACTCCACTGGACAGAAAAATAAACCCTGATTGCAACTCAAACAGTCCATGATCAGTTAGAGACCTTGGAGTTGGGGATTCAGGGAAAGAGAGTGGAAGTGAGTAACCAAGCTTAGCTTCCCCATACTGAAGGGTGGTGGCCTCAACCTCTGCTTTTAGCACCTTCTGGAAAAAGAGAAGCACAGCATGCAGCAGATAGCTAAGGGATGTGTGTGTGTGAGACTTTGCCAAGTCACATGTATTTGCATCAAGACTAACAACATGCATACAGAAGTGTACTCATGTAGTAGAGGGCATAAATAGGCTCTATATGTCAGCCAGCAGTGGGCAGGAACAGAAAAAAGCTGGGCATTCTATGAATGACAGCATCTTCTGACATGTGACTGTTGCTCTCAGTCCAGCAAGACCTGGACCAGTAGAAGGAACAAATGGAACAATTGTGCTGTTCTGAGGGTGTTTGACAATCAGGCCCAAATGGGCAGAAATATGATACAAATAAATAAAATAGTAAACCACTTAAAAGTAAAACTATGGGCCAGATTCACAAAGGCTTGCATGGAGTCTAAGAGTAGTGTAAGACTCCATGCAGCCTTCGCGATCCAGGAACAGCCCAAAGTCCGTGTAAGAGACAAGCTAAAACGTCTCTTACATGGAGTGGGCGTGGATAAGCTAATCACCTCACTTGCAGCTGAATAGCATGCAAATGAGGATGATTAGCGATCCAGGAAGACAGAACAGCCTGTGTAAGAGCCGTTTTAGCTGCAGAAATGTACTCAGTTGACAACTGAGTACGTTTCTGCAAAAACTGCAATGGAGCCATGTCAGCTCCAAATAAAGGGTGCATATGTGTCAGGCAGCATGCCAATGGCCAAATATGTGGCCATTGGCAAAGTAACCTGATGCAAATATATTAAAAATATAATTTTTTTTTTCAGCGATTGCCGATGTTTAAACCCAGCGCAGCCCCGCACAAACGGGCTGCACTGTATAAAACATAAAAACGAAGGTTATAAACCCACAAATGTGGGTTTTATGCAATACATGGAATGTCAATGCAGGGACCAGCACACCAAAACCAACATGGCCACCGTGTAGTGATTGCTAAGGGGGGAAGCTGAGTCTAAGACATGTAACTAAGCATTAGTAGGCAATCTGATGCAAATGAGTGTTAGGATACTGAATTACACTGTCACATAGCAAATGAGCACAGTCAGAGTAGTGTAAGAGTTACAGAAGGGGGAGGAACAGAGTAGGAGATAGGTGACATCACAGGGGGAAAAGGTAGAAAGAAATGCAGTTCATTGGAGGTCAGAGTTACATGACAGATGTCAGACAGATATCATGGAAAGAGGTGTGCCACTAGATAAGCATGAGAATGTCAAGAAATGGAAGGTGTACACCGTTGCCTACACTGAAGTTTCTTGCTGGGCGTGCATGCGCATATATGCGCGCCATTTAGCACGAGTAAGGCAGTGTGTGCGCGTGTAAGGCAGACTGAGCATGTGGGAGCGTGTTGGGAGATGTTTAACACTGTTTGCGCGGGTGTGCATGCGTTTTAATCTGAATAAGCAGATTATGAACCATGTAAGCATGTGTGCGCGCATGTAAGCCACTGTGAGCATGTTTCTGCTGGTTTGCACATGGCTCCTCCCTGAGGAAACAGAAAGGAAAAAGGAAGCAACAGATTTAGTAGGAAGCTAGCAGGGAATACTGCTGGAGCTAGCAGGTGAAAACAATTAGAAGCAGGCAATTACACAGGCAGAATAGTAGCCCAGCCCAGCACTTAAAACTCTGCAAACAGCAGTGCAGGATGTTTCTCTCAAGAGACACTGCAAGACAGGAGTAAGCTATTAGAAGTGAAAACTGAAAAAGCTGAATTCAGAGCAGAAATGTTAGGGGCTGCCATAGCTGTTATAATGAGACATAGGCGACTTGCTGAGGGTGGTGACAATGCAGATGGTGCCAGACAACCCACAGTGAGGAGACAGAGAAGAGTGTACAGGCCCAGGGTCACCTACCACGGGTTACATGAGCTGGAGACAGTAGAGCGCTATAGAGTGGACAGAGACCTCCTGCAGCAAATAGTGGAGCTGTGCAGGCCACGCCTCACACACAGAACCAACAGAGGGGAACCCATCCCAGTGAAAACCAAGGTATGTGTTGACCTAAGAATACTAGCAACAGGTAACTTTCAGAGACCAACTGGTGATATGATGGGGATATCACAGGCATCAGCCTCCAGGGTACTGCACCAGTTCCTGGATGCCATGTCAGCACATGTCAGTGATCATGTATATTTCCCCAATGCCCGTGAGGTATTGGCCAGCAATATGCATCTCTTCCAGCAAATAGCGGAATACCCTGAGGTAGTGGGTGCAATAGACTGCACGCACATATGCATCAAAGCACCAGCCGGTGAGCAGGGTAGGGCATACATCAACCGCAAGGGCTTCCCCTCCATCAACTGCCAGGTCATGTGTGATGCCCAGGGCATAATAATGAATGTGTGTGCTGGCTGTCCTGGGAGCTACCATGATTCCCACATCTGGCATTTGACGCAGCTGTACCAGACATTTGCCAATGGGGACATCCTGCACGGACACCTAGTGGGGGATGCAGGTTATGCACTGGAGCCGTGGCTGATGACACCCATCAGAAACGCACATACACCTGAACAGGAACGCCATTATGAGGCACACGCACAAACACGTAATGTAATAGAGCGTGTGTTTGGGCTGCTCAAGTCACGTTCCGGTGTCTGGACACATCTGGTGGAGCCTTGCAGTACACACCAACTACATGTACCCAAATTGTCATGGTATGTGCTATGCTACATAATATGATCTTGTGAAAAAAGCTGCAGCAGGACCAGCATAGGGCCAGGCCAAACAGCCCCCCACCATTGCCAAGGCCATCACAGGCAGAGCGTGACTCGGAAGAGGAACAACCTGAACCTGCCCCAGTAGACAGAAGGAGGCGTGCCCAGTATGCCCTGGCCTTGGCAAAGAGGCAACGCATAGCACATACACTGGCTCAGTAGGAACCCTGGGAATGATACCCCCTCTGACTCACTCAAATAATAACATGGATTCCTACAATGACATGACCTGCTCACAAACATGTACAGGGAAGTTTATTATGCGCATCCGACAGAGGCAGCCCTGCAGCACCACCTGAGGCATGAATGCCATGTGTTAAGTAGTGTAACACCATGTACTATATGCACACCTGAGGACCCTGACTAACATCCTACCCTCACCAAGCATCATGCCACAATATGACAATGAGATGATCAAGTGCAATAATTGACTGAAGTATTGCAGTTAGTCAAAGGGGATCCAATGTGTGCAAGTCTGGGATGACATGCTGAGCATGACATGATGCTCCACCTGCTAGGACTGGCGTGCACCTATCAGTGCAGGCCATATGGCTACTGGCAAAGGCTGTTGTTACCCACAGTGTGCCCTGAATAGGTAAGGCTCAAAACACAAACCTATCTCCATAGGTATCAGAAGGGATAAGAATAAGATAAGGGATAAGTCAAAACAGCAAGATGCATGCAGTCTAAACTCACCCAGTATGGAGAATGTTGATATCTGTGCTGTAACAGAAAACTGAGACAAGGCTCACAACAGCACCCTAACACTGCCAGGTTACACCTCATACTGTGCTGTACAGACTCAAAACATGGGACAAGCTACAAAAGGAGGGTGACTAGCAAGAATTGTCAAGGATAACCACACCCCCATGGTGGTACCACAACAAGAAGCAGCATGGACTAACCATGGTCAAGTAACAGTGGCTAAAACTGCCCCCCAGTTTATAGCCTGCTACAGACTACTGTCCCAACACCAGGAACTGCACCTGGCCTATGCTGGAATACTGAATATATCAAGTCCTCCAAACCACATTATATTGGGTGACTGAAAATACCCAGACATAGACTGGGAGCATTATACTAGCTCCAACAGTGTAGGACAAAAGTTCATAGAATCCATAAACCAAAAGGCCCAGGAACAACGTACCACTCTCACAAGAGGGGTAAGCATACTGGATGTGATAATCAGCAGCATGGGTACTGGATGGCAAGACGAGAAGTGTATTGCTCACTGGTAAAACCAGACCATAGAGTAATCACACTGGATATACAAATCCTGACCACAGTCCCTGGCCAGAAAACCACAGTGGAAAACATGTAAATCAATATTTGCACTCCTCCAAACTGATGTGGAATCCATTAAAGGTCCTGTGCAGGTGCAAAATATGGGCCACACCTCAGAACCTGTAATACAGCCATTCCATGAACACTGCCAGGAATGCTTGGATTATGCAATCCTAAATTAAAACAAGACACAATGCCATACACGCAGGCATCTGGCATGGTGGACACCAGCCATAACCAAACCATGCAAGAGAATGAGGAAGCTACTACATGATAGAGCAAACATAAACAATGAAGTAATCACTGATCAGTAGTATGGCAATAAAATATGTCCACACATACAATCCACTAAGGCCAGCCACAACAAGTTGAATCTGTGAATCCTGAGGCAATGTTACACCTGCCCCAAGTACACAGACAACCCCCAACTCCACCCAAGAAATACAAATATATGTGAGAGATGCAACCATCTGTCCAAACTGGAGGCTCAGCTCCCTCAACCCAGTACTCCCAAAACTAGTCAGGAGGAGAAGGTAACCACACACACCACAAACACAGTCCCACATAGACCTATCACAACTGCAAACCAAACACATAAACACAGAAAAACATTCCCGGAGGCACAAATTACAAACACAGCACACCAACAGAGGCCTCTAAAGCAGACACCCAATCAAACAACCTCCAAACATAGCACATGCAACACATAGTACACAAAGCTGGTGTGCCAAACAGTCACAGGCCAGAAGGAGAAACAACATGCCTGATACAGTTGTAATAGGTGACTCCATAGTCAGACACACTGCTGTCCTGCACACCAGACTGAACAAGGCAAAGGGTACAGTAAGCTGCCTGTAGGCTGCCACAATACGCCACATAACAGAAGTATGCAGGTCACTCCAAAGCAAGTAGAAATATGATGCAGTCATAGTCCATGCTGGTGTGAATGACCTGAGATGTACCTCCCTAGACTACATGAAAAGAGACATAGATGAGCTCTCTGATTATGTAGTCCAGGCCAGTATGACACTCACCGTTTGCAGCATCCTACCCTTACCAAGAATAATGCCACAGTACAAACACGGAATGATCAGTCATAGCAAGTGGCACACTTACTGGTGTCATTCCAAGGGGATCCAATGTCTGTCTGCTTGGGATGTCATGCTTGACAAGCCATGCAGCTATTCTTGGGATGGCTTACACCTGTTACCCCTGGGTATCTGGATATTGGATAAGGCCTTTGCCACCTCCATAGAGCCTTTTGTAGGCAAGGCTGAAAAGACTAACCCACCAACATAAGTGGAAAGAAACATAAGGGTAATGTTGACCAATGCCAGATGTGTAAACCCCAATATGCATGCTCCCAAGGTCATCCCCAGTATGGAGAACATCGATGTCTGTGCAGTGACAGAAACCTGCTGCAAGCCTCCTGACAGCACACCAGCACTACCAAGTTATACCACATATCATGTGTCATGGCCCCAAAACCTGGAACAAAACATAAAAGGAGGGTGAGTATCCATATTCAGCAAAGACACCCATACGTCCAGGTAACTGACAATGCACAAGGCACTGGAGTCCACCCATGTGCAACTAACTGTAGGCAAGACTGCTGTACAGTCTGTAGCATGCTACAGACCACACTCTCACACACAGGAACCCCACCCAGCCATCCTGAAGACACTAGACAGTATGAATGTCCCACCAAATACCAAACAAGGTACCACAAATTACCACATAGGTGGTAAACCATTATGTATGGAAGGAGTAATCAGGGACCTAGGGACACAAGTGGACAGTAACCTGTTATGTGACACTCACATTGCCAATGTGTCTAGGAAGACTGTCTACATTTGACACCGTATCAGGAAAGGATTCACATCTACGTCAACAGAGGTCATTGTGCCCCTATACTGTTCTCTTATCACACCCATAATCTAGTACAATGCCTCATATGGGATGTACCTTACCTGACACCTGCAGCAGTTAGAAAGACCTCAAAGGTACCTCACCAAGAGGATAAAGGGTCTCAAATACATGTCATATGCTGCCTGGCTGTAGACACCCCAGCTGAATGCAGTCACATACTGCCTACACAGAGGCATTGCATGCCTGTTGTAGAAGGCCATGCCCAACACAGGAGTAATGGACATGCTCCACCCCAGAAAACTCAAAGCCATCGGAGCTGTGAGAGTGAGAGATGTCAATCTCAACAAATAATGAAATAGGATGTTCTGGGGGGGGCAGATACATAATCCAGAGGCTCCCCACACCGTGGACCAGAATCCCACTCCATGTTAGGCAGAGCCCCTCACTGACACTCTTCAACAGGAATCTTACCAAGTGGATGGATGATTGCAGAGTTACACTGGGGGTCTTCACTGTGTCATGTCCAGACAGAGGCACAGCAAAGCAAATCATAAATGGCCATAATATTCACATAGCAAGGGATGGCAAAAGCCACACACACTCTGGCTAGGCTAACAAATGCCCTAGGGTGGATAGCCTAGTATGAACCTATGAACCTATGAAGATACAAATTGTACAGGACACTAAGGATAATCCCAAGGCTTTCACAACTGATGGTAGGAACCGTGTTGGGAATTCACAGATATGCTCTGAATCACACAAATATCACAAACACACACACACATATTGCCAACATACATCCTGACAGGTGCAGTGCAACCCCCCCCCCAGAATGCAGAATATCTATCCCAGCAGACTGCTGGCCCCCTGACATTGCAGATGCTGAGGTAACAGCCAGCATCTACAAAGCAAAACACACAGCAGCAATGGTATGAGATGGTGTCCTGGGCTGAGTGCAACATGGACTCCAAGATGAATGGAATGCCAAATCACACTACTGCTCAATGTCAGCCTTACCACAGAATATGTACCCAAAGAGCAGTGTACAACAACAGTGGTCCTTCTCAACAAAGGTGTTACCTGAATGGATACTGAAAACTACTACCCCAGAATCCTGAGAAGCTAGGTCTGCACAGCTATGGAAAGGATCAGCATGTACCACAGACATAAAGATATTGGGGACCTACTGACACCGGACCCTACCCAGTGTGGCTTTCTTAAGTGCAGATCCTGCCCCTAAACATGTTTGACTCAATTGAAATAGTCATTAAGGTCATTGATGAGGGCAATGTGGTCCACACAGTGTAGCTGGACCTTGCAAAGGCTTCTATACAATACCCTATGTGTTCATTATGGATAAGCTCACCAGCTTAAATATAAACCCCTATGTCAGTAGAGGGGTTGCAAACCAGACCAAGGACAGAACAGATATGGTCAGACATGCTGCAGCCATGTCAGACTACAAACCAGATATAACTGGCATCCCACAAGGCTTGGTCCTGGGATCTCCCTCGTCTGGTATATATGTCCCATAGGTACAGGCAAACATGGAAGGACTGTGTCTGAACATGTTTGCAGAGGACTACAAACTGCTCACCATATATGATCCACCAGCTGACACAAGCATCCCACAAAAGGGCCACATAAAAACAGACAACTGGTGCCATAGCCATGTCAGCAAGCTAATTGCAGAAAAGTGTATAGTCAACCCCCGTGGATATACAGTAAGTGCCTACCAATTACCACATAGGTGTTAACCCATTATGTAGTTAACATGTAATGAGAGACCTGGGGACACAAGGTGATAGATATCTTGCATTGAACAAACATGTGCTGTAGTGTTTACAGAAACATACCATATACCCACCTAATCATGAAGGTTGTCAGATCTAGATAAGGGGAGGTCATTGTGGCTCTGCAGTCATCCTCCATCAGTGGTACAATTGACTACAATAGCCCCTGTGGGATGTACCTCAGCAGACACCTCCATCAACTGTAAAGTCCCCAACAGTACCTCACCAGGAGTATCAAAGAGCTTGCACAGATGCCATGTGTTGCCTGTGTTGCTGGTATCAATAAACATGCTGCACCTTCTACAATCTGAATGGCAGTGAGCTATGCACATGAGAGACCTGAACCCCAGCACTGACTTACATAGGACAAGCTGTACTGCATGATCCATAACACAGAAGCCACCCCCACCCATGAGTGAACTCCCAGTACAGGCTACCCATAGAGTCACTTATCAAGTTTCCTCAATAGGAATCTTGATGAGTGGATGGGAGATGGTAGCTTTATCCTGGGTATCACTGTCATGTCACAGGTCGACAGAGGCACAGTATACTAACCATGACATATGTCATGGCAAACTCCACTTACAATGTGTGTTGAAAAACAAACACACTCTCCAACTAGCATTAGACATGGACTAGGGCACATCGCTAGTGTTTGCAAATGTACACTTATGTTGTGGAATACACTACCAATGTTGGACAAGCCTGGTTTAAGTAGTTCATATCTGAACAGAATGCAACATGGTCAGATGTACACAACTGGCCCCTAACCAGGCTGTTGTGCTCACTATCGAAATGTAAAGCAGTGATAGCACTAAAGCCCAGGATACTGTCCACCACAGTCAAAGTACTACCAGTACACTATACAGTACTACAGTGTTAGGTCAGTGTGAAAGGATGTTGACAACTGTATGCAAAGTATCCCATGCAAACACTGCAGGCACAGTATAATCCTGTTGTGTTCACACACAAAGCAGTTGTACAGTAACTACACAACATGACACACAACACACAACCTTAAACGGGTGATATTTGTTGAAGTTCACACTCATCCACAAATGTGGTGGGCTGCAGAGTTCAACATATGGAATGCTCACACTGGGCATGCTCACACACTTTGATAAATGAGACATATGTCAGACAACATGCCATGGGAAGGCTGAACTGGGCATGCTCACACACTTAGACCAAATCTCAGTTTAGCAGTTGGACACACATATCTGGTATTTTTACGTTATTCCAGGAACCAACCACATTACAGCAGTCTGCCCAGTGCACACAGTTAAATGACTACAGAGACATACGTGATATAGTGGATCCCTCCCATATGCAAACATCTTCCACAGATGCACAAGTTGTTCATACAAACAGGGAATGCTATGGCAAAAAAGATGTGCAAACAGTCTATCAGCAACAAATAATGTGCATTTGACAATTAAACATATGGGTGTAGAGGTCAACACTAGGCTGTTTGCCCTAGGGAATGACAGCTTAGCCAGAGTGTGCTTGGCGTCTGCCTCCCCACAGGATGCACATTCCCCTTTCTAAACACCGATGATGTCAGCACCCTATAAGTACAGCAGGAGAAAAAAAACCTCCCAGTAATGTGAGTAGCATGCTCCGCTAATGTGTCCGTCACAAGTGTCATAACATAGTTAGGTAGGGGTTTGAATCCTGCAAATGCTGTGTGTGTGTCTGAGTGGGGTTGGTGTGTGTGTAAGTCTGTGGGAGAGAAATGTCCCTTTTGGCAACTGGGAACACACACTACAGGATGCACATTCCTCTTTCTAAACACAGATGATGTCAGCACTCTATAAGTATAGCAGGAGAAGGAAAACCTCCCAGTAATGTGAATAGCACGCTCTGCTAATGCATCCGTCTCAAGTGTCGTAACATAGTTAGGTAGGGGTTTGAATCCTGCAAGTTTGTGTGAGGGAAATGTCCCTTTTGGCAACTAGGAGAACAGACTACAGGATGCACATTCCCCTTTCTAAACACTGATGATGTCAGCACCCTATAAGTACAGCAAGAGAAGGAAAACCTCCCAGTAATGCGAATCGCACACTCTGCTAATGTGTCCATCTCGAGTGTCATAACATAGTCAAATAGGGGTTGGAATTCTGCAAATGGCAAGTGTGTGTTTTTGGCTGAGGGGGTTACTGTGTGTGAGGAAAATGTCCCTTTTGGCAACTAGGTGAACAGACTACAGGATGCACATTTCCCTTTCTAAACACTGATGATGTCAGCACCCTATAAGTAAGCAAGAGAAGGGAAACTTCGCAGTAATGCAAATAGCACACTCTGCTAATGTGTCCATCTTGAGTGTCATAACATAGTCAAATAGGGGTTGGAATTCTTCAAATGGCAAGTGTGTGTTTTTGGCTGAGGGTGGTTAGTGTGTGTGAGGAAAATGTCCCTTTTGGCTACTAGGTGAACAGACTACAGGATGCACATTTCCCTATCTAAACACTGATGATGTCAGCACCCTATAAGTACAGCAAGAGAAGGGAAACCTCCAAGTAATGCGAATAGCACACTCTGCTAATGTGTCTGTCTCGAGTGTCATAACATAATCCGATAGGGGTTTGAATCCTGCAAGTGTGTGTGTTTGTCTGAGGGTGCTTAGTGTGTGTGAGGGAAATGTCCCTTTTGGCAACTAGGAGAACAGACTACAGGATGCACATTCCCCTTTCTAAACACCAATGATGTCAGCACTCTATAAGTATAGCAGGAGAAAGAAAACCTCCCAGTAATGCAAATAGCGTGCTCTGTTAATGCGTCCATCTCAAGTGTCATAACATAGCTAAGTAGGGGTATGAATCCTGCAAGTGTGTGTGTTTGTCTGAGGGGTTAGTTTGTGTGCAATTGTGTGTGAGGGAAATGTCCCTTTTGGCAACTAGGAGAACAGACTACAGGATGCACATTTCCCTTTCTAAACACTGTTCAGCTGAAGGCCATGGCTCTGGCACAAGTTGTCTGTTTCTATGATGCCCCTTTGGAAGATGCTTGTGTCGGCTGGAGAGTCGATTATGGTGGCCAGTTTGCAGTCATCTGCATATTTGGTCAGCCATAGTCCGTCCGTGGTGGCCTGTGCCTCCAATAAATATATACCAAACAAGAGAGGTCCCAGGACTGAGCCTTGTGGGACACAACTCGTAACTGGTTTGGAGTCTGGCATGGCTCCGGCAATTCTAACCATGTGGGTTCTGTCCTTGAGCCACTGTGCAATCCATCTAGTGACATAGGGGCTTATATTTAAGCTGGTGAGCTTCTCTAGAATGCCCAAGTGGGGTATTGTTGTGAAGGCTTTTGCGAGGTACAGGTAGGCTGTGTGAACCACCTTCCCCTCGTCAATGGCCTTGGTGACTGTTTCAAAGAAATCAACCAGGTTAAACCTGGTAGTGCTGGTGTGCTCTCAGTAGCCCTGAACCAGGCATCTGTTACTGCACAGATATCGATGTTCTCCATGCCAAGGAGAGTTTCGGGTGCATGCATCTGGAGGTTTAGACTTCTGGCGTTGGGTAGCATTACTCTTAGTTTCTTATCCCTTGTGATACCTATGAAGGTGGGTTTGTCATTTGAGCCTTGCCTGACATAGGCACTATGGGGGTAGCAAGAGCCTTTGTCAATATCTGAAAGCCCAGGGGTGACAGGTGCAGGCCATCCCTAGCGAAGCAGGTAGTTCAACAGAAGATGAATATGTGAAGGTGTAGTGCCTGTGATTAGTTAGCAGTAGCATATATGACTGCTCACGTGGACACATGCCAGGTAAGTCATATGCACTGTGTCACAGGCAATGTACATGTGAACAGGACAAACAGTGACATCCTGTCAAGTGGGACACAGACATACATATAGTAAGCTATGCAGATGGCACTAGGAGTCCACAGAAGCTCTATAACTATGCATTGCAGGTGTGATTAGTATTCCAGGGTAATTGCAAGCAAACATGCTTGCAAACAAAGCTACAGTAAACAGGGCTGCATGTAGTCCATTGTACAACAAACAAGCTGTACCACTTCCAGTAGGTAACACTGCAGATATGCAGGCACTATGCACATGTACATGGAAATACACGGGTCAGATGGCTAGGGTCCAGTCTCAGCGCACACAAGTGTTCAGACCATGTACTGTCAGGATGTACAATAACTGGATGGAAACCCATGTGCTCATACCTGCAGTAATACACATGTCAAATAACAGACACTGAGCCTTCACTCAGTGGTTCCATACTTAGTAGGATGTATGCTACCTGGCCTGCCACCACAGTATCCCTGACATATATGGGGACTCTCCCTCCTGTGACAGTTAGTTTTGTGTGTTGGGGCTGTCGAGCATGGTATGAGATGTGAGCATGCAGTGCTAGGGTGCTCCTGTGTGTCCTGTACCAGTCGTGTAGTACTGCACACATATCAACATCCTCAAACATCTGCATTGCAGAGTCCAGTGTGGGCAACATGCCACTTGCAATTTACATGTCCATCATTGTGTATTACTACATTCATTACCTTATCCCCTGTGCTACCTATGTATGTAGCCTTCTGTTGACATCATTACCACGAGTATGCCAACATGTGCAGATGATACACTATGGTAATTACCATGGGTGTAGACAACAGTACATGACAATCACACACTTACTGCATCAGGCATGCTGTGATATACCCACAATTAATTCAGCACACAGTACTGTTAACAACATGATACTATTACTACACATCTATGTGGTCACCCTGTGCATCAGCAACATGTTAACCTGTACCTGCACATTTGTTACAGATTGCAGGAGGTGGCACAGTTTCATCATATGCACAGGGTGTGCACTTGGTATGCCTGAGTCAGCCACCGATACCACCGATTGACATGTATGTGTATGTGTGTTGGTGAGGGACAGCAGTAGAAGGTGGGGCAATGTTGATGCAGTGTGTGCGTGTATGCGGTAGCCCTAGGTGTTGTCAATTTGCATGTGTGTGTATGGATGCACACAGCTCCACCTCATGTCTGCCATATACTGGTGTTTGTGGACAGCCACAGACTGTACCTGCCAGGTCATACAGATCAGTGTCTCTGGCCACGGACACGGTACCTGTGCCTTGCAGGGGTGCTACGGACCATATCCAGTACCAACCCAGACTGGGTACTGTCATCAGAAGCAGGTGTTCATTGACTGGACACAGATCCCTGTCGGACCTGGCCAGAGCCACGTGCACGTGGTCTCCTGGGGCGGTCTGATGACAGCACAGACCCAGCATTGCTGGGGCTGCTGCTGGCACTACGGGGGCGGCCGTGGCCCTGTTGTCGTCCGCGATGACTGCCAGCTGCTGCTGTTGCTGGCATATGGCCATGTCGACGCCTCAAACACCCACCATCGCCCTGGCTCATGGACATGTACTTGTGGAACCGGTCTAATATGTCCCCACAACGTCTGTCTATGACATCGTGAAATCATGGATGGCAGCCGCAATGTCACGCATACTGTCAGTCATGGCTGTGTGACATGCTGTCAGCTCCCTCAGACCCTGTCTGGTGTACCATTCCATATGTGACTGTGCCTGCATGACAGCCCGAAACATAGCTGAGGTTGTAAGACCTCAGTGGGCACATCTGACAGGGGCAGTATGCCCACGGATGCTCCCATGAGAACCCCTGGACATCTGTCTGTGTGGTACCATCTCTGGGCCATGCCCATGGCTGCTGTGTGGGGAGGCATGTGCCACAGATACCACATTACCCTGGTCAATGCCCACTGTATGCTGTCCATCACCTAGGGACATTGGTGACAAAGGGTGTATTGGCAGGATAACTGTGCGCATTGATGGGGTCGACAGCTGTGTACTGTCAAGCAGCTGACCAATGGCGGACCCTGGCATACCTTCCTGTGCCATTACACAGATGTCATCATTATCAGTACCCACGGCACCTGATTCAGGATCCCTGCCACATGACACCAGAGCAGCACCAGAACCTGTGGGAGGGAAACAGGAAACACAGTTTACAATGTCTACACATTACCAGTGATGCACACATGCACACATGCACACATGCAGAGGTGCACACATGCACAGGTGCCCACATGCACACATGCACAGGTGCACACATGCACACATGCACACATGTACACATGCACATGTGTACACATGCACACATGCACACATGCACACATGCAAACATGCACAGGTGCACACATGCACAGGTGCACACATGTACACATGCATGGTGCACACATGCACAGGTGCACACATGTACACATGCACACGTGTACACATGCACAGGTGCACACATGCACACGTGCAGAAGTGCACACGTGCACACATGCACAGGTGCACACATGCACACGTGCACACATGCACACATGCACACATGCACACAGTTTCACACAATTGTACAGTACTCAGTATGCGTGATATCAACATACAGACACAGACACACCTACATGCATACAAAGAGCACTACTAAGTGAGCCAAATAGTACTATTACTATCAAAACTATTACAGGAATTGTTAATACACACTCACCAGCATGGAAAGGCTGCATTGCTGTTATACCAGAGGGACCTGCAGACATGAAGAAACTAATGTCAGTGGGCACAACTGTGCCATTGTTACTGAGTATGATACAGGTCAGTAGTACAACAGTCGCCTTTCACAGGTCAGCTGCTAATAATGAGGATATCACATTTGCACATTAAATACTATGGTGACAGCTACAAACCAAGGACACACCTCACACATGCATTAACTACCAGTGTACACAACAGTCAACTATACTTATGGCATATTACCTGCACGTTCACTGTCTTGCTGCTGCGTGGCTCCAGCCTCCATCATAATGCATGTCTGCTGCTGTTGTTGTTGCTGGTGGACTGGAGCCACTACACTCATGAGTAGTCCCTCCAGTCTGGTGAGTGGGGGATGTGTAGCCACCCCACCACCTGTGGTGACCTGTTGCCTGTGGATATCCAACGCACGCTGATGGACATGTCTGAATAAATCACTGCAGTGATGTCGTTCCTGCTCATATGTCCTATTATGTGTGCCTATGTCATTTACCCGACGGACAAGGTCTTGCCACAGTGCAGCCCTCTCCTGCTGATTCTGGCTGGTGCGGGAAAAGAGTATTGCATAATCCCGCACCAGGCTCTGGTGTATCTCCTCATCCTCAGCTGTGGAGTAAGTGTGATTCCGCGGGTGGGCCATGTACCTGAGAAAGAAAATAACCTGATATCAGCAATATATGTCAGCAGAATTTGGCACACATACTACACATGCTACTTGACTGTTATGATACAACATATCTCACATATATAGCATCTGTCTGTCTATTGGTGGATACACATGTAAATGGCCAGGTATCAGTGCTCAGCCAGCAACTGTGCAACAGTACCTGGCACACTCCATACAACATACTACCAAACCCCAGCAGTCAGAACACTGATTCAGGTCAAGAGCACCTCCTCACTCTGGGGTTTGTATCTAGGTACTGTATGGCCTACATCATCAACTACTGTGAGCTGACCACACACTGATTGCCCTGGATATACATATCCCACCTCCACCACCAGCACAAACAACTATAGTGAATAACATTACAGATGCAAACTTTACACTTTGTAACAGTGACATGGTATCCTTTCAGCCCACTGGGCCAGTGGCAGATACAACCCACAATGCTGACCCCTACACAATTGCTTTCTACAGACATCTCCGAGAATGCATGGATCATGCAATCCCATATATGACCAAGACACTCTCCACAAAGGGACAGCATCCTGTTTGGTGGACCCCAGCCATAGACAGATTGTATTACAGAAGATGGAAGCTACTGCAAGACAGAGTATAATTCCATAAAGGGAGGGCATGTCTGAGCAGTACTAGTAAGGATCTATTTTCTATCATACAAACATCCATGGGCAACTTTGAGAGGGAAATCAAGAGGGACATTACAGATAACCAGAAGGCCTTCTTCATTTATGTTAGCAACCTGGTCAGGATCCATCCTCTATGCCCATAGTTAGTACACAACAACAAATATTTCACTGACACCACAGATATTGACAACATTGTGGCAGACAGGTTCAGTGCAGGTGTCACCCGCCTCTCCCCAAAATAAGACATAGTTATCCCAGCTGACTGTAACCTCCCTGTCATCACAGATGTCCAGGTGAGAGCCACCCTCAGGACAGCAGAATACACAACATGAATGGGACCTGATGGTATCCCCAGTTGCATGCTACATAAACTCTGACAGGAGCTAAACACACATATAGAAGTGCTATGTAACACTAGCCTGACTACAGGATATGTACCTGTACACTGGCACAGCAGCAGTGGTTCCACTCCACGAAGGAGGCACCTCAACATACCAATACAATACAACACAATACATTACATTACAATACAATACTATACAATATGCTATTGCCCCTGGGACTACAGCAGCGTACTGTTCTGCTACCCTGACCATTGTGACACATGTGGTGTGATGGTACCTGCTGCTGTCACACAGTTACACAGGGTGACTCATATGGCATATTACCTATCTGACTAACATTCAGCAGGGGTATGTGTGACATTTACTCATGGGGAGTCTTGCTTCTTAACACTGTGTGGTTTATTGCAGGGTATGTCTTATCTGTGGGTAGGAACTTTTACCTCCACATGTGCACTCTATTGCAGTGGCACGGATGACACACAGCAGTAATTTAGGTTGTGGATGGTGTGAGGTGTTACTATGGTTGTTGGACATCTGTCATGGGTGTGACTTACATATGTAAATCCGGGAGTGGTAACCTCTATGTGGGTAGTATATGTGTACTCTGTGGTGTTGTCAGTCACTGTGCATTGGTAATGTGTTTGAGTGCATTGTCACAGTGTTGTACATGTCACTGTGTCCTTCTCCATATCTGCAGCTGTCATGTGAGGTCCATACCATGGCATCCATTATGTGGTGTGGAGGGGTACACCGACCTACATGTCCATAGCTGACACACCATGTTCGCTGACACATACCATGTGCAGGTATTCCAGGGATAGTGTGCCACTGTGAATATCATTGGGGCCACTATTGTACACATTTATGATCCTGTTCACCCCTGACACATGCAGTGGTGGGCAGCCAATCACATATCTGGTGGTTACTGGTGTAGGTGATTTGGAATGTGGTATGGTACTCTGGTTTTGACATTGGTGCTCACTCCATGCCTTTGTCACCAGGCACCTGTTGCAATACATCTGTACACATGTGCCTCACTCAGAATTTATATACATCTCTCTCTATCTCTCTCTCTCTCTCTATATATACATATATATATATAGATATATCTATATGTATATATGTCTGTATACATATACACATATATATATATTGATGTACATATATTGCTATGGATGTGGAGAGGGGGGGACACATAGGGGTTGAGAGTGACAGAGGGGGTGGGACAGGGTGTGTTGAAGGTCGTCATATGCAGTCATACCTGTAGATAGTCAGATCAGTCTGTCTATGTATATGTATCTACATATATCTGTATCTGTATGTGTGCATTACATATATATGTTTGTACAATATTCTATCTACATCTGTCTATGTATTCCTACATCTCTCTCTCTATGTATGTATACATATATGCATGTCATATATATATATATATATATATATATATATATATATATATATATATATATATACACATACATATGTTGACATACATACGTATCCATATGATAGACAGGTATATCAACATGTTTGTCTACCATACTGTATACACACACTAACATACTGCTAAACATACATAACTGTGAAGCCTACTTTGTACATGGCACTACAACCTACAATCAACCAACATTGATATGTGCACATAGATGCTCTCACATACAAATGTATGTACAGCCTTCACTGATAGTTGCTGTATGTCCCCTGCCCTTTACACATCTTCATATACATATGGATACAGACCAATGACACATATGGAGGGTTCACAGTATGTAGACCTTTATAGTATTACTTTACATTACCTGTGTTTGTCACAGCTGTTTGTTTTGCCATCTGGTTCTCTGTCCTGCTGCTCCACTTCCCAGTTGTCAGCTTTCAGGTGGCTGTTGCTGAACAATTTGTTTGTGTCTGCTCAATTGCAATTTTCTCTGTCTATGTCTCTCTCTCTCTGTCTGTCTGTCTCTCTCTCTGTCTGTCTGTCTCTCACATCCTTCTCAGGGTGCAATGAAAGTATTGCATGTGTGGACTGGGAGTACAGCATACTTTTGAAGGTATCTGCATATGCCCATGTGATGGCCTCTGCACCAATTGTTAGCCAGCATTTGCTAATTGCATGCAGCCAGTTGTGTACTGATTGCAGTTCTCACTGTGACTTCAGAACAGTGCCATAAAAAGGTATGTGAGATAGGCGTAGCCCTTTCAGATTTTAAGGGCAGGGACCATGCTGGTATGCTGTGGACAATGTTCTGTGAGTGTAAAGGTTGGTATCTCTCTCAAATTTCCAGCTGTGTTGTAGATTAACATTCCTCCATACATTTCTCCAGTTTCCTGTACTAACTGTGTATGTACACTGACACCTACAACTACTACTACTGTTAATGTGTGTGTGTGCTTTCCTTTCACTTTTGTTTGCACTTTGTTGCTAAGGCTTCAATATTTGCCCTTTATAGTCACTACTTGTATGCCTGCTAGGTGTCCTGACTGTAGTGTGCTGCTGTAGCTTTCCTATTTTCCATGTACATTCACACCTTGGAATGCTTGCTATATCTGCTAGGGTGTTACAGCATGCTGTGTGGTCTGGCCATGGTGTGGGCCTTGACATCTATTAGGGTATTTGAGTATGCTGCTGAGCAGGCCCCAGAGACTCTCAGGTTCATCTGTTATCTGCCTCATGGAATGGTACATATCAGTGGGGTACAACCATTAAATTATCTGGTATGCTGCAGTTGTGACTGTGGGTTAACATGAGCATATGCATTACTACACTTATTCTGCCATGCAAGTGGTGGATACTTTCAGGACTCCATAGTTACCATTGCATGTGTTGTTACACCTTTCTGCCTACTGTTTGTACATTGCACATGGAGTCTGTGGGGCATCCCTGTAAGTCATTCACTGTTGGTATGTCTAGGCTCTTAACTATTAAAATATGGTGGTGTCAGATCTCTCATGTGTACAATTATTTGCAGGTTGTCCACATTACTGCCTCATATTTTGGTCAATATCTCATGCACAGCTTTTTCTGGCAAATCACTCTGGGCTCAGGTCGGACTATAGTGTGAAACATTAAAGTTTCAAACTTCATACCCTTCCAAACATCCCACAAAATGCAGACCCTGTTACTCTCTGAACTGTCTGCATTTGTTGTAACATTATTTGTAATGTGTCCCTGGTTTGGGGCCTTTGCTCCACATATTTTATTACTTGGTCCAGATGTGTTCCTGTAAGAGGTTGTGGGGTATGGGCAGTGATTATCCTGCTGTGAGTATGTGTGTGGCTTGCAAGGTGCTATAGTGACATTATTCCCTACTAGCTACCAACTAGCATGGCTGTTTCTGTTCACACACTACTATTATGGAAATCCACTAGTTTTGATGGTAATTCTAAATGGCATGCTTTGTGTACTACGCATCTATATTCCCTTTACCTTCATTCCTACTATTACATGATATATTTATTTTAGCACAATGTTCGTGTATGAGATTCATGGCTTAGTGGTAAGTCATGCAGACTACTGTTTCCAAGGTCCTGGGTTCGTGACTGCCAGTGGGATTTTATTTTGCTTCTGAACTGACTACAAGACCTGTCAATCAAAGTGACTAAGGCACTTTTAAGCAGTTGTAACTGGGTTAGTGCTGGTTTGCGCGGAGCTCACACATGCGCACTGGCGTTTAGCTCCACGCACACAATCGCACACCCGCTTACAACCGCTTAAACGTGCTTACTCTAGCGCACACCCGCGCTATTTTCTTTGAAAGAAAAGAAAATGGGGAGACAGGAAAGTGGTGAAAAAGGGGTCACAAAGAGGGTAAGACAGTAGGGAAACAAGCTTGGGATGTGCAGGAGGGATGTAGGTAAGGCCCATAGCTGCCCATTTCTTCATCAGCAACAGCTGTGCATATGTATGTAATTTGGTGTGACATTTGAAACCTTCCACCCCTGAGAGAGGTGTCAGGACAATAATAATAATTGTTGTACAGCCAATTGTAATTGATAGGTTCCATGTCCAGCAGACATGTGTGCGGAATGGGCAGCTATGTATGGGCATAATTTTTTTGTGGGTACAGAGTGCCCTTTTTTTTTTTTTTTTTTTCAGGTGAGAGTGGTATGTCAGGTGAAGGAAGTCGGTACAGCTAGGGAGGTAGGTTGGGTAGGTAAACAGACAAGACAAACAAGATGCATACAGGGGCGGTGTATGACACGTGTGGGGGGGTTACACAATTGACAGGGACGGAGGTTTGGATATCCAGAGCCCATGAACCCACAGATGGCAACAGTGGAACTGATATCCCCACCCATAGGCAGTTGCCACTGTTCCTTCACTGCCCAGGACTGGGCTGTGCTGGGGGCTGTGTAGTCGGGGCAACAGGCATGCCCGTTAGTTGTGCCACCCGTGCCTCGAGCTGGCGTAGGGGCTCGAGAACAGAGTCCCGACTCTCCCTACGCACCACAGTCCGGATGCTACGGAGGGTGAGTGGTGGTTCTCCTCCGGCCACACTTGCAGAGGGGGGACGAGCCCCATCCCCTGCAGCGCTTCCACCTGCAGGTGGCACAGGGCCACCGGAGGATGGTCCGGACTCAGCACTAGTGCCAGGTGCACTCGCCAGCTGAGGTGGGAGAGGTGGGTCTGCTGGAACTCACCTTCTCTGTCATCCTATGTTTTGCATTATGTCATGACAGTTTGGGTTAGTGACATATAATACCATTCACAATTAGTTGTAACAGCATGCATTAGTATTCCCATTAACCAAACACCCAGATATTCACACCATTGAACAGCGTGCATAACACATGCATAATTTGAACAGAAATACACAGTCCAACAACATGCAGGGTTAATTGATGGCAACAGGCCATCAGGTGTGGATGTATGAACAGGGCAGATGCATCAACGGCCATGCAAATATATATGACCCAACAGGACAAACGTCCAGGGGTGTTAATTGTGATTGCACATACCATTTTCACGTGGAATGGGTTATATGTGGTTATAGGGTGGGGTAAAGAAAGTAATATTAACACCTTCAAATAGCAATACATATGCTGTACATTTCTAATAGCTACAGTTATATACACACTACTGTTCTGACTACAGTTTCCTATATGATAACTATTTCATCTTGGTGATAGGACTGTTACTGCAACATCAATATACATTTTATGGTTCTTCATACGCATTCATATCTAGCTTTGTTCAGCTACATCATCCTGCTACATTTGCTTTATATAGCTGTAGACAAGTGTGGATGTTTGGTATATCAGACAATCATCCTATCTGCATATTGCAGACTGAGAGCAACATATCCAGATTTTGGGATACACATTCCAGATGCAGCAACACTTTGAACAGATTTTGCTATTTGGTTTTGAATCTCACATGCATTTCATTCTGTCTTGACTGCAGTATACTTTATTCAGGGGTTATTACTACTGTATTGCTGGATTCATGACACTTTCTCACACTCTCTCACTTGCTTTCATTTTACTATTCAGGATGGTACTTACTTCTAGGCTTTATTGACATGTTTTGCCTGTAGTTATTACAATCCGTTCCAGCAGTCTCACTTCTGTCATGTTTCAGTATTTCCACAGGGATATATTTCACACATGTGATTCCATCATCTTCTGCAGCTATACTTTTCAGCCTGCTGCAGGTTGTGTACTATTTTCTTACAGGTAGGGCATTTTTATTTCAGAATATATGTCAGACAGTTTCATTTTTCGGTTTAACTTACAGGCTGAAACACACTTTTGTAATCAAGCAATACTTGCATACACTTTCACACTGTTACTTGCAGATTTTATTCCTTACTGACTACACTGCACTCTTTTGCTGACTGTCATACTTTTATATTTCTTTACAGTTACTGGTAGTGGATTACTGACCTGCCTGGTGGCACAACCGCACCAGCCTATCGCCATAGGCTCTGCGGTTCGCAGAACGGACACCTGCAGCTGTAATATAAATGAAGTAATATTGGAACACACATCTCCATAATATCAGCTAGTTTAATTTCTTACATACATGATTAAATGTTACTTACTCAGTAGTGGGACGTTGGGTGTTTGCCGGGCCTCCTGGATCCAAAGGTTCAGTTGGTCCTGCTTGCGTCTCTTCAGGTCCACATGGTGGTGACAGACCTGCTCACCAGTCCTTGGAATCCCTGTGACACTGGTGAGATCATGAGCCAACCGGTCACACGCCTTGGCCCTGTATGCTCCCCAGAGGACCTGGCCCTGCATGAGTTGGGCCTCATGACTATGGACTAGGAGCCAGACCATGTACCTGGACTCCTCAACACCCCACCTCTGTGCTCGAAAGCAACTACCTTCTCCTACTCCTGTCATTCTGCCTGCAGGTCAGTTCTACAGTCAGTTCTACAATCGTTTATGCTGTGTATTCCCACCTATGGGGCTTATATAGTCCATTCTTCCCACACATATCTGTGATTGGCCATTTTGGAACTGTATCAACTTCAGTAAACATGCATTGTCATGCTCCAGTTTGTATTCATTGCTATATATTAGCTATTATTGCATTTCTAGGTACTGCTGTCATGGCTTAGTGGTTCTGTACCTTGACTATGGTGTATAGTATCCTGGGTTCGAACCTGGCCACTGCTTTTTATTTTTCATGACTGTCTAGACATGCTGAGGGGTGTGTCTGTGTAAAGGCAGTTTTGATACGGCTTGCTCAACGTTGCCCGTCGGTTAGCTTGTTTGCACGATGCGCAGCTCCGCGCAAACGGGGTACGCTGCTTTAAGCCTCATTTGGCTATTGGCACGCATATTACACTCAGCTCAGTTAGGTGCACATAGATTTAGCGTGTTAGACCACTGCTCAGCTACGGGCACTCATTTCGCACCAGTTAAACCACTGCTCATCTACGGGCAGATGCACTCACTCTGTTAAACTGTAGCTCAGCTATGAGCACATCTGGCATTTTTTATTCTTTTGTTACCTCACATTTCTTCAATATAAATGGGCTATTTCATTACATTTTACATAAATTGTGGTTTTATGTGTACATATTTGTCAGGGACTTGTTTCCTGCTTATTTTGCAAAAAAAAAAAAATTGGTGTTGTGGGGGCTCGAGCAATGAATGCCTGCTCTTCAGCCAACATCTCTACCGCTACGCTATTGGTTCCTGGCTTATTTTGCATATTTAGTTCTTATATGCTTTCCCACTGACTGCTAACTGTAGCTGCGCTACTGGCACACCCGCGCAAATGAGCGCACTCACGGTTAAACATTTTTACAATTTAAAAAAAATATATAACATGTTCATTTATATATTTTATGTTCATAGTCTGTGGGGGCATGTGTTGTGTTGTGTTTATTCACTTTTCCGTGAACTCTGTTGTGGGTGTTTACTTTGGGCACTTTTACACTTCTGGGGGCGTGTCCGCTTGCAGGGCTCGGCCTACGGACACACCCCCTACTGTCTTACACGGACCGTGTTAGACTTAGGTGTGATTCAGCATGCTCTCATGAATATGCAAAGCATGCTGACATCACTCCGTTTAACTGCAGCCTCCGTGTAAGAGTTATAACTCTTACACGGAGGCTTCGTGAATCCTGCCCTATATGTCCATGTTTTCTCACAGCATGATCAATCAACAAATGCTTCATTGAATCTTTATGTCAAATGACAGATTCAGTCACTGTAACTTCTGTGAATCTACATTCATTACTGAGTATACAAGGTGAGTTTATTAAGTGACAGTTTGTCATCTTTTTATTGACAAAGCTGATCACTAACCATAAATATGAACGTTTGTAGGTGAAGGGGCACAGATGGAAAAAGGGTTACATAAGATTTGTCCATTTACTTTTTTAAGCATTTGTTGTTGCTTTTATTTGTGAGCATTGCGGAAGGGTGTATATGGCGGTATTTGGCTGATACAACTGTCTTTATTTATTTAATATTTGTTTACCGGGAAAGTCCAACTGGGATAAAGCCCATTTTCAGTGGAGGCCCAAGGAGAAACACTCAAAATACACATCTTTGGAATGTGGGAGGAAACCGGAGCACCCAGAAGAAACCCACACAAACACAGGGACGACATGCAGACTGCTCACCCTCGGCACCCTAGCCAAGAATCAAACTGGCAAACTTCTTGCTGTGAGGCAATAACTAACTGCTGCACCACTGCACCAATGTTGACATGGGTTTTCTTGGATTAGTTCACTACTCCACTCCAGTTAGTGATCTTAACAACTTGACATAACAAAATAAGTAAATAAATAAGCCTTCTTAGTATTCCATGCAGTGCATTCACTAAAGTAAGCTGTGGCAAACCATACTACATTCATCATGTTGAAATTGGACTTTCAAACAGGCCTCACATTCAACGACAACACACAACACAGGTGCCAACATTGTCTGAAGAGCTGCTGTCATACAGTCTATGTTTAGAAACCATGACTGCACCTCATGGACCCAAACATGTATACAAATACCATAGAAGGCATGCTGATAAGGCAGCCCCTTGGTAATACTGGGTAAATAAATTGTAAATGTTCGGGTGTATATCCCTACATCCATGTTATTAGTTGTCATCTTCTGACCTCTGTATCCCAACAATGACTCATTGATTTGCAAAGAATGGAAGCAATTTTGATGTTAATTCACAATTTGGGTTTCAGGATACATTGGAGGAATTCTGATAGCTTTGATAGAATGAGATCCTTCATGCTTACTCAGGCAGGGAGAGAGTCAAACCTTCATAAGGTAGTACCTCCAACATTATGGAAGGACAGTTTATGGAAACAATAAAGATACCCGTAACTACGTGACCAAGGGCGCCCGCAGGCAGGTGCAAGGGGGTGCACTTGCACCCCCCTGGATTTTGACTTGCTTGCCAAGAGTCTGTCACATTAGCTTTTTAATTTAAAAAATATATATACTGTTTTTGTTTATACAGACGTTCTTCTTTAAGAACGTTACAGTCGCGCACACACCTGTCACGTCATGCATTGTCGCACAAACAGTCTGGTATTCCTTTCCGCCCGCGCGCGCAATTTTAAATACAACATGACATTCGGTTGTGTGTGTATGACAGCAAGTAAATGGAGATCTGTAAGAGATGTGGAATTCTGTGGGACAGCCATAGTCACCATCTGCAGGTAAGTGTTGAACCCAACAGTGTTATGTTTCTTTGTGCTCATTACTTCAGATCGGGCGATTAAAGGGTGAGTCGTGCTGGCCTGCGGCAGTTGGGACTGTGCCTCGGGCCAGCAAATTAATACTAGGAGTCCCCTCAGTGAGTTGAGGCTTGTTTTGTCCTGCCTGTCTTCAGGTCTTACATTTCGGTTTTTTTTCATTCTGATCCCCCTTGTCTGGGCTTGGGCTATGCTGCAGAGTGGAATTAGGTCCAGAGCTCCAATATGCCAACAGGAAAGAAGTTCAAACTTAGCAAGTACATCCCCTGTGTTGGCAGCAATGACCTTCCTAGTGGGCACCACAATGCTTTTCTTTGTTTTACGTAAGTAACACTGCAGCTGTTCACTTTAATAACTGAAGTAGTAGTGTAGCTAATGATTGTTTTGACTATTGCATGTATTCACAGCAACAGGAAAGATGCAACAAGATGTGGGTCTGCGTTGCCAGGGCTGGGGAGTGAGCTCCTGTTATGTTGTATTATAGTTAAAAATATTATGCTCTTTCAGCTTAGAGAAACAAGAATGCTTAAAAGTAAAGAGTGGTTGATGAAACAGATGTTATTTTGGTGTCATTAGAATCCTACCCAGGTTAATGAATTCAAGTTATGTGTTTTAGTTGGAATTGGATCTAGATGTCAAGTCCAAACATGTTACACACGAATTGCTGACAACTTTTATTATAAAGCATGCATGACAAAATCACCCGTGCCAGTTAACATCTTGAGTGAATTGTTGGCCTAATGTTGCTAAATTGTGTTATAACTTCTTGAATGCGGTTGTTTAATGATTTGATCCTAAAAGTGGGCAGTAGAGACCAAAATAAGTACTGAATTAACTTTACCTGCATCAGGTGAGTTGGCTTTTAAACTGTAAAAAGGAAGCTGATCACATTTGGATACCTCTGTTTTCAGTTGTTTGACATATGCAGTTCACTTAGTGGCTAGTGTGCTTGTTAAGATGATCGACCGATTTACTTTTGTTAAGCATTATAATTCTTTTGGTGAAGGAAAAGTATGTAATCCTTTTGATGTTTAATGGTACAACCACAGCAGACCGTGTGGTAGGAACTGGACAACGAGTCTAAAACAAACCTTGAAAAAAACAGCTTGGCAGTGTCAGTTTAATGAATTGTGTATTAATGAGTGACATTACAGTAGAATATTTTTAACTGTGAAGTAATTTTGTTTAGATTTTCTTTGGTGTTAGAAGTTCCTTTTAAATGTAGCCTATTTACATGGATTTTCACTACTTATTTAAAACACTGTGAAGTATAACGTTTGTATATATTGAATGTATGTGATGTTTGCATTGATTAACACTCTGGTGTAATGCCTTTTTTCTTTCAAAGTCATGTGGCATTTGTTCCATCCACTTTTTCTAGCATGATACCAGGTGCATCGAAATTTGGTCTGCCAAGTAATGCTTTCTCCTACAATTCCTTGCTATGAACAAGCACTTGTGTACCAATTTTTTCAGAGTTTTTTTTTCTTTGTGTATTTTGCAGTATTCTGTACTTGTGTATATTTCTTATTTTTGTATCTCTTTTTGAATACACTCACTTTTGGTCTTGTTTTTCATAGTTTTTTATTTGTTGTTAGTATTTTAATTATATATCTCCTTGTGCAGAAATTGGATTCACAAACATGCTGTTGTCAAGTAAATTCTTATAGTTTCATAGTTTAGTACTAGGCTATCTGCCCTGGGGCATTTGCAAGCCTAGCCATAGAGATGTGGCTTTCGCCACCCCATGTAGTGGTACTATGGTGTACAGAATAAATTTAGAATACTGTGCCTTTGTCTAGTAGTGACACATTGAAGACCCCCTTACTTATTAAAATTAGTTTATTGTGCCTCTGTCAAGTAGCGACACAGGGGTGACCCCCGGGGTAAACCTACGATCTCCCATCCACTCATCAAGATTTCTCTTGAAGAGAGTCAGTGAGGGGCTCTGCCTAACATGAACTGGGATTCTGTTCCAGAGTATGGGAAGCCTCTGAGTTATGAATCTGTCCCTCCAGCATTTTCTATTCATGTTTGTACTGAGGTTTAAATCTTTGGCTCTCGTGGTTCTTATGGATTTGGATTTTTTGAGGTGGAGCATGTCCATCAATTCCTGGTTGGACATGGCCTTGTACGTCAGGCACAGATCACCTCTGAGCAGGTGGTATGCTACTGAATAGAGCTGGAGTTTCTTTAGCCTGGTAGCATATGATATATGTTGGAGACCCTTGATCCTCTTGGTGAGGTACTTCTGGGGTCTCTCCAGCTGTTGTAAGTGCTGGGTGAGGTACATACCAAATGGGGCATTGTACTCAATCATGGGCCTGATAAGGGAGGAGTACAGGGGCACAATGACCTCCTTTGATCTGGATGTGAACCCCTTCATGATAAGGTGGGTGAGGTAGAAAGTCTTTCTAACCACTTTGGCAACGTGGGTGTCAAATGAGAGGTCACTATCAACTTGGGTCCCCAGGTCTCTGATTACTTTTTCCGTACTCAGTGGGTTACTGTCTATGTGATAATTTGTGGGTACTTTGTTTTTCCCAAAGGGGATGACTATACATTTCTTGGCATTCAGTTTAAGGCCATGATTCTGGCACCAGTTGTCCGTTTCAGTGAGGCCTTTCTGTAGGATGTATGTGTCAGCTGGTGTATCGACTATGGCGCCTAGTTTGCAGTCATCTACGAACTTTGTCAGCCACAACCCTCCCATGTTTGCTTTCACATCTGAGAAGTAAATGCCGAACAAGAAGGGTCCCAGGACAGAGCCCTGTGGGACACCACTTGTGACTGGCTTTGAGTCTGACATGGCTCCCGCAATTTTGACTTTATGGGTTCTGTTCTTTAGCCAGTTTGCGACCCATCTTGTGACATATGGATTTACATTTAAGCTGTTTAGCTTATCTATGATCCCTGAGTGGGGTATTGTGTCGAAGGCTTTAGCCAAGTCCAGGTAGGCTGAATGAACTGCCTTGCCCTCATCAATGGCTCTAGTGACTGTTTTGAAAAAGTCAACCAGGTTCAAAAGGCAGGATCTGCCCTTTACAAAGCCGAACTGGGTGGGATCAAGTGTCTGTAGGTCCCCAATGTCGTTGTTTATGAGTTCCGTAATAATTCTTTCCATAGCTTTGCAGACCAGGCTGGTTAAGCTTATGGGGCGGTAGTTCCCAGGGTCTGTAGTGGAGCCTCCCTTGTGGAGTGGGACCACTGTTGCTGTACGCCAGTGTTCAGGTACATATCCTGTAGTAAGGCTAAGGTTAAATAACATTTTTATATGCGGGTTTAACTCCTCTTGGAGTTCATGTATCACGCAGCCGGGGATACCATCAGGTCCCATAGATGCTGTGTTTTTTGCTTTGCTGAGGGCGGTTCTCACCTGGACATCAGAGATGACAGGGAGGTTACATTCAGCTGGGATTAGTATTTCTTCTTTTGGAGGTGAGGGAGGGGAGAAATTTGCACTGAACCTGTCTGCCAGAATGTTGGCAATATCTGTGGGTTCTGTAAATTTTTTGCCGTTGTGTACTAACTCTGAGCATATCTGAGGGTTTCCACTCAGGTTTCTAACATAACTGAAGAATGCCTTGTGGTTATCTTTAGTGTCCTTGGCGAATTTTCTCTCAAAGTTGGCCTTGGATGTTTTTATGAGAGAACGTAGCTTTCTACTAGTGCTGATCAGAGATGCTTTCCCTTTATGGGATTTTACTCTGTCTTGCAGTAGCTTCCTTCTTTTGTTTTACAATTTGTTTATGGCTGGGGTCCACCAGACAGGACGCTTTCCTTTGGTGGAGAGGGTCTTGGTTTTATTTGGAATTGCACGATCCATGCATTCTTGGAGATGTCCGTAGAAAGCATTTGTGTAGGATTCAGCATTGTGGGATGTGATTTCCATTGGCCCTGTGGGCTTAAATGATACCATCTCAGTCTTGAGAAGTGTAAAGTCAGCTTTTGAGAAGTTTCTCACTGTAGTCTTTTGTGCTGGGGGTGGAGGTGGTAAATGTATATCCAGGGTGATTAGTTTGTGGTCAGATCTCACCAGTGATGGGAATACTTCCGGTGTGGAGCATTTTGTCCCCATGTTTGTGATGATCAGGTCTAGAATATTATCCCCCCTTGTGGGAGACGTGACTAGCTGTTCCATTGCATTTGAGTTTATGAATTCCAGGAACCTTTGGGCTAGGGTGTTAGGGCTAGAATAGTGCACCCAGTCTATGTTAGGGTAGTTGAAGTCTCCCAATATGATGGTATTTGGTGAGACATTCATATCTTCCAATGTCTTCAGGAAGGCTGAGTGGGTTTCTTGAGATTGGGAGGGTGGTCTGTAACATGCAACCAGTTGTATAGCAGTTTTGCCTACAGTTAGCTGCACCTGGATGGTCTCCGATGCTTCATGAGTTGCCACTAACCTGGAGGTGTGGGTATCCTTGATGAATATGGACACTCCCCTCCTTTGTGGTTCGCCTGGGTTTTGGGGCGAAAAGCATGATACGAGGTAAAGCCTGGTTGCTGGGTGCTCTCAGGGGCCTTGAACCAGGTCTCGGTTACAACGCAGACATCGATGTTCTCCATACTGAGGAGTGCTTTGAGAGCCTGCATCTTGTCACACATCATGTATCAGTCACACATCATGTTTTATGTTTATTTTTCTGCTTGCAGCTGTGTTTAAATAACTTGACAGGATTGATGCCTCTTGCACTTTAACTGCGTTATTTGTACTTTTTTGTTTGACTCTGCAGCCACATTCTAGACCATTTACTCTGGCTTCCCAATGCCCTCTCTCAACAACAGTGTATTGTTTTACATAAGGTATTTCTCATGGTTTTGTTTGAAATGGAGTGCCTGTCAGATGTTCACGTCTGTAATGTGTATCCAATTTGCACTTTAATTTTCAAAGTGTACATGCTACTTTCTTAAATGTAGTTGGATATTTTTAATAGTAGTATTGTGTGTATGTGGTATTTTAGACTTCATTCCTATCAGCATATGTGATCCAGAAGGAACAGACAGCAGAATAGTCTCCACTGTCTTTTGGGATCATGGCATAATGATGCTTGGTGTAAAAGTGAGCAACACACGGTCCTTTTTATGTATTTAGATATTTTATATAAGCAGAGTTAAAAGAAATAAATTGCCTGGCATTTTGTCCTGCAAAAACATAACTTTCTAATAAAAAATAATTGAATAGGTCCAATATACCATTTGTCCTTGTCTTCTGGTAAAATCTTTTGTTACCTTGATTTATTGACTCTTTCTGGGTTTCCTCCCATTTTTTTCTATCACTTTGCGATTCATTGTCTTATTGTTTATTGGCGTTTGTAACTTTTTAGTATTTTATGCTTCTGTTGAGTTCCCATAAGCTGAGACTCTCCTTTATCCCTCCTTCCCTCTGGCTAGTTGGCAGCAGTAACCTTGTTTTCTGCCCTCTCCTTCATTACTTTTCCTTAGCCTGTGTACCTCATTTTCCTTATTCACACTTCCCTCAGTTTTTTTTTCTTTTCATGTTTTTATTTTCTGTTCTTTATTTCCTCTTTATACCCTTAATTTATCCTCCTCTATCTTCATTCTCCCATTGTCTGTTGACCATGTAGCAGTCTATCTGTAGTTCTTAATTAAGTACCATGCATATTCTTGCAACCTGAACAAGCCTTTGATTTTTTTGTAGCCAACTAATCAGTGTTGCAGTTTGATAATTCCTTATATTGATGGTTATGCTGTTGTAGCCAACTATAGTATAATTAATACAATCAGGAAGGTGAATCAAAGAACTTTTGTATGGTTCTAAAAATGTGTGCAAGGAGCCTATGATTTGAAAACAGCCCAAAGGTAAACTTATCCTGCCACTGGCCAGATGCATTTTTTTTGAATGTGGGTTTCATTGCTGTTTCAGTGAATGTGGGTTTCAAATGTAGAGAAGTTTTAATGCTAAGTCTGTTTTCATTGTAAGGCTATTGCTTTGTTTAGGTTTAGTAAATGTCTATCAGTGTTTGTGTTATAACATTTGAAATAAAAGTTGTAAATTAAATCCAAATATCTGTAATCATTGTAGAAGTAAAGCATAAAACAGTATGCATGCTGAGAAATTTGAACAGTGTCTATGGCAAATAGGGAGAAATAGCCAAGTAATGGGACACTGGAATGGCTTCATGGGCGGGGCTGCGTGAGTGGGTGGAGCTGTGTGGGCGGGGCTCTGGGTTTGCACCCCCCTGCAAAAAATCCTGCGGGCTCCCTTGTACGTGACATACATGCTCTCTCAAGAACCTATTTGTGTGTCTCCAAAAATGCAGTGCACTGCTTGTACCCATACATCATGAAGAAATTCTGGCATTTACTCTTATTTTTGGTAACTTCCAAGGCTACAGCAAGAACCTTTTTGCAATTTATAGGATAATGTCATATTAGTCAGCAGTTCTATATCATAAGTCTGCTGACTCAATCAACCACAGGTTGTTAGTGAGTAAACATACACACACACACACGCACACACACGCACACACACACACACACACACACACACACACACACACACACACACACACACACACACACACACAGACACACACACACACACATGCTCACACACAGACAGACAGACACACACACGCGCGCGCGCACATACACACACACACACACACACACACACACACACACACACACACACACCAGTCAAAGCATATTGTAAATTGTATACTAGCTGCTGTCTTGCAAGGCTACACCAAATTACTTATCATACATAAATCATATACAACATTATTCCAACAACCAATTCAAAACACAGTGATTTGTTTACAAGATTTTCACCTGATAGAGAATTTGGCAAAGATAGAACAGTGAGTACACATTGCACTTAACACTTATTGCAATTTATCTAAAGAAACACATTAATAAATAAATTAATATCAACACCATGGAAAATGGAGCTGGTGAGAAGAATGACAAAGAAATATATATATTTTTTTTCTTGCAGAGTCAAATTTTCTGACTATGATTCTAGGGTTTCTCAGCCAAGATGGGAAAGGCACTGATAGGATGTTGGCTGCTTCCCTGTTTGTTACATATCATTCTGCTGTGAATTATTGCTCTTAGAAACTTGGGTAGTTGCTAGAATAAAAGTATTTTGTTATCATGTATTTTCTGAAGGAAATAAAGTCTGAAACTCAAATGTCTGTCATTATTTAGTGAAATCAGTCCTCACTGATATTTCAGAAAACCACACATTTTATGAGGTACAGACAAAAAATATGAGGCAACAATCTGGGCATTCTACAAAAATCTGGACTGTTGAGAGCTATGTAGAGGATATTATGTGACTGAAAGCATCTGATTGCTAGTACGGCATCATACATACAAGATTCTGTCTGAATTATTCTCTGGAAAGTGTCCAACAGTGAATTCTGTCATCTTAGCCTAGCTGGTGCAGAGGGAAGAAGCCCTTACTGTGTTTCCGTTTACCAGGGTTTGATTATCTGCCCTGGCACTAAAGGAACCAGGAAGGGAAGGTGAAGAATTACAGGGCATGGCCTGCTATCCTATCCCTGGGGGTGGGAGGAGTTTGCATGCAGTCAGAGGCGCACACACCGGGAGATTACTGCTCATGCTTTGATATGAAGGGCAAGCTTAATGGGAGGATCCCTTGCAGAAGTGAGAGGCATCCTCTATGACTGGCCCTCCATGGCACCTCTCTCAGTGTGTGTGGCTAGGGACTGAAATCAAAGGAAGAATATGAACCACTCCTGATGTCAGTCTGAATGACACTCCCTCCTTCTAAAGGGAATTGAATAGGCCAAGGGGTGAAAAGGGCTAATGGTTGATAAACAATAGGGTAAAAAGATGCAAGAAAACAGAATACTGTCATTTCTGTAATGCAATACAAACTTTTTTGAGAAATTAATTTGTCATCACAAGTACCGTACAATACTTTCACTTTGCTTACTTGCATTACTGTACTGTTTTTCTGGTGATATGAAAGAGTTTTTTCTTTGCTGCAAACGCTAGCAGTTATGGAAAATATAATGCCACATCATGGTTTGTTTACAGGATACAAAGATTGCTTAAGTGGTTTATATTATGACAGATCATAGACATATTAATCCTATCAAATATATCAATGTTTGTTCCAGTAGAATCTAGTCATGTTATTGTTGAACAGTGCTCCGAGAAATTAGGTTAAAGGTCTTATATACTCATCTTTCCCAAGTACAGTTCTTTAGCTGATTTTAGGGACTGTACTCAGTCACATTAATAAAAAAAGACATTATGAAATTAAACTCTTTCCTTTCAAACTATATAAAGTAATGCAGAATGAAATGGTTAAAGTTAAATCACACACACACACACACACACACACACACACACACACACACACACGCAAGCACATATGCGCAAACACAGAAACTCACACAATTATTTGACACTTAGAAAAATGCTTTGTCATCAAGGTACTACATTTTTTTTTTTTTTTTTTTTTTTTTTAAGAATAGCACTCAGTATGGGCTATGTTCAAGTAATATTATGATACATGATTACTAGCCATCCTGTTTTCATGACACAAAATCTGCAACTCATTTGGTATGCATAGCTAGTACAAAAGATGACAAATGATTTCACAAGGTTAGGAAATGGTCAGAAGTAAGACAGGTGAAGTCCCCCTCGATAAAATACAAATAAAGCATGTAGGAAATAAAAACTCAGAGACACAGTAAAGAAATGAAAGGAAATGCTACCCTAGCAACAACAAAAGCTGAGAGTGATCTGAAATGTTTTCCATCATTTGACCTAGAGGACTATCAGAACACAGCATGGAGGGTGGTGAGTTATAAAAAGGTCAAGGAAGAGACACCACCAGTAGGAACCAGAGGGCAGTGGTTCTATATAGACAATTGTCAGAGGCCCATGCACTATACTATGGGTAGCCATGGATAGCTACGAATCCTCACTGTTACAATGACACAGATAAAGCTCTGACCATACAAGGTAGGGCAAATTAAACAGTGTTGTGTATGCACATGAAGGCATATCAAAAGACAGACTAAATGAGCATACAAAGTTTGAGGTGACAATCACAGTACAAGAAGTCAGTGTCTGTAAGTGCATCTGATCTGCAAATGCAAGAGGTCACAACTTGATTTTACAGGGGAGGCTGTTCATGGGAAATGCGAGGAGGCACTCTTTTCACTCAGGTAGTGGTAAAGTATGAAAAAAGCATTCCTAAATAAATCAGAGAATCCAAAACCATTAAAAAACTGGAGGTGTCTTAAATAAAAAAAAAAATAAGAATGCAGACTTGTTAGATACCTTTAAATAGACATGGAAGCTTATAGAAAAGGTACAGAAAGGATTGGCCTCAGAAGAGCAAGCTTACCCATCAACCTATTTACACAAGAAGTCCAGACAAAACCTAAAATAATGGGGGGGTGGCAAAGGCCCAAAAATAGGGCCAGATTTTAAATATAGCTTTTACAAACTTAGAAGGTTGCTGGAATAACAAATGTTGCCATGCATTTTCTGAAGGATGTAAAGCCTGAAATTGAATTGTTTGTCATCATTTACTGACTTTGTCTTCAAGATTTGTTAGAAAACCATGAAATTTGTGATGAGCAAACCTAAAATATGAGCAAACATCTGGACATTCTGTGAAAATCAGGACAGTAGAGAGGTATGGGAGCAAGCGTTTCTTGTCTTGCTTTAAACCTTCAAGGACAATTCATATAGAGGCAACTGTAGCTATCTGAACAGGTCATCAAGCATTTATCTACATTTAATCATTCTTGTGTGTGTGTGTGTGTGTGTGTGTGTGTGTGTGTGTGTGTGTGTGTGTGCGTATATATATACATATATATATATATATATATATATATATATATATATATATATATAAATATAGGTGCACTTCAAAATACTGACTTTCAAACTTTCTAAAGCTCAAAATACTGAAAACACACAGGATACCAACACATATTATATTGCAGCACAAGTACATACTGAAACAAATAAAACAAAAACCATATTAATCTTCTCCAAGTTTAGTGTAGTGAAGTGCAATTTTTGAGTTGATATATTTAAGTAGCAGGGGGTGTGGGGGCACAGCCCCCCACATGGGTGATGCAGGGGGGCTTGCCCCCTGCTTATACTTGCAGAAGAGTAATATGTTTCTGTATGTAGCTCTGCTGCAATATAGTTGTATTCCTGCACTGTATTTTTTTTCAGTATTTTCAGTTTCAGTATTTTGAGCTTTAGAAATTTCGTCTCAGTATTTTGAGTTTAGGGATTTTGAAAGTGAGTATTTTGAAGTGGATCTATATATATATATATATATATATATATATATATATATATATATATATATATATATATATATATATATATATATATATATATATATATATATATATTTATATATATATATATATATATATATATATATATATATATATATATATATATATATATATATATATATATATTTATTTATATATATTTATGGGTCTAATTTACATGGTCGACTTTTCACAAAGTCGACTTTCATATGGCGGAGACCATATAATCGACTTCGGAAAGCCGACCATGTAAAGTAAACACAAAAAACACAACAAACACTTACCTAAAAACTGTTAGCAGGGGGACCCCCCTGCACCCCATGTTGGGGGCTATGCCTCCGACACCCCCCTGTAACTTAAATACACCAACTTTGAGATCGCACTACAGTGCAGAAGAGGGAGATTTTCCCATTCTGCACTGTACGGAGATAGCGGTTCCCCATGATCGGCTTTTCAAAAGTCGATCATATGGTCTCGGCCATATGAATTTCGAGTTTGTGAAAACTCGATCATGTGAAAAGGACTCATAGATATATATTTATATATATATATATATATATATATATATATATATATGTATCAGTGTCATTTTGTTGAAAATCCATTTCGCCGAAAATCCCTGACATAGGGTCCAAATCGCTGAAAATAGTACTGACAGTGTATATGCCCTTTTCCCCCATTGTAGTGCGATCTCAGAGTGAGAATATTAAAGTAGGGGGGTGTGGGGGGCGTAGCCCCCAACCTACTCAAGTCATAAAGTACTTACTTACCCTTTTCATAGGGACTGAACAATATAAAACAATACTAGAGAATATTAAACTGTACTGGGTGGGGGACTACATCCCTCACACCCCCCATTGTGGGGGGCTGTGCCCCCCACACTCCCACTACTTTAATATTCGCACTCCGGGATCACACTACAGTGGGGGAAAAGGGCATATACACTGTCAGTACTATTTTTGGAGAAATGGATTTTCGACGATTTGGACCCTCTGTCAGAAATTTTTGGCAAAATGGATTTTCGGTGAAATGACACAGATCCATATATATATATATATATATATATATATATATATATATATATACATATATATATATACATATATATATACATATATATATATATATATATATACATATATATATATATATATATATATATATATATATATATATATATATATATATATATATATATATATATATATATATATATATATATATATATATATATATATATATATATATATATATATATATATATATACATATATATATATATACATATATATATATATATATATATATATATATATATATACATATATATATATATATATATATGTATATATATATATATATACATATATTTATATATATATATATATATATATATATATATATATATATATATATATATATATGGATTTATTTAACTTTGTCGAATGGCATTAATATCAACATGCATAATGTCGACACCAAATGACCAGCATTATGCATGTCAACATGCTACTATGCATGTACAGAGAATGAATCTCAATGAATGCAAAAACTTTTAAACTAAACCAAAAGAAAACACTGATTTTTCATGGTGGCTTACACCTCCAACACCTCCCACTACTTGCATATATTAAGTATGAGATCATACAATTCTAAGAGAAAGCACAAATTCATCAGCCATGAGAATTGTCCTATCTGCTACAAATGTCAACCAAAGCACGATTTGACAAAGGTATCCGAATATATATATATATATATATATATATATATATATATATATATACATACATACATTCATATATGATTGCGTCATGAAAGGTAGAAAACTCAAAAGAGAAAATCACAAATGGTAAAAACAAAAAAGACAGAATCACAAAACACTGAATACTTCTCTCCCACTAAAAAGCCATATATTAGTAAATCTCAACTACAAAACTGAGGTCAAGTGTCATCTTTGTTGTGATACTGTTAGGAAATGGTTTTTTAGTAACATATTGTGTGGGATTAGAGTAAGTGGCAGGAGGAGGGTTAGGGTTAGCACTCATAACTAAGGCGGGCAGGGAGGCTCACCCAATCTGAAGACCCTTTTTCAGCCACAACCTGAGCCTGCAAGGCAAGAGTACAGATATTTTGATTTGACTGCAGAGTTATTCAGATATATATACTTGTTTAAAATTGCACATTTCAGTTAGTGAAGTTGAAAACTGATACTGCATTATGTTAACACAAAGTAGTAAGATTAAAATCACAGTTAAGATAATTACAGGGTACAGTTATTATTACCATAAAGCTGTTCAGAGCAGTTTAAACATAACTAGTAATGCTTACCACGTATATACATTTTATACAAAAATATGTAGACCTTAAGAGATTACATACATGATATGCAATGTTATTACACTCTATTCTATGGTTCAGAGAAAGTATGAAATTACAGTATTGTTACTCTCTGTTTATTACCCACATTAAGGTTGGAGTTCTGGAAAGATTTTGCTTGGGATGTGCATTGACTTGCTGCTAACCATTATCAGTGAAACACATGCATTCTACGTCACTGTGGAGATGTTCAGAAAGTGAAGACTTAAATCCTTGAAGGGCATTTTGACTTCTTGTCTCAGGTGAGACATTGTTTCAGAGAGCAAGGCTTAATTTGAAAAAAGGCACATTCTGCTATTGCTGTTTCATAATGGGGTCTACTTAATGTCATTATATTTTCTTGACTAATTATTGGGGAGTATGTCTGCTGTCTGAGCAATACATTTATTTTCAAAGGAAGGCAGTAGCCATAATTTAGAACTTAATAACTTTGTATATCACTGTGCCTATGACATAGGTTGAGATTTTAGTGGCAGTTCGTCAGTTTAGTATCTGGTGGAGGTTACAATGATGTGTATGAGGGTCTGCAAGTAATGCAAATCTAAAGATTTTATCTACAGTCTGAAGCCCATACATTTTGTATAGAAAGAGGAAAGCTAGTAAGGGTAACCCATATTCCATTTTTGGAAGAAGAACATTTTTGCAAAGAAAGATGTGAGCAACAGGAGAGAGAAGGTGTAAAATTCTAGAGCAAAATTTAAGCTGTTAGGACCTTGTTAAGTACATTGTCAGTGTGCATGCTGAAGTTAAGAGAGGGGGGTCAAAAGCAAAGCTTCATTAAGCTATTCTATATCAAATAAATGGTGCAGTGAATAGTACTGTCACCTCAGAGCAAGAAATTCCCCAGTTCAATTATCTGCTGAGGTCCCTTCTGTGTGGAGTCTGCATATCCTCTCTGTGTTCATGTGGGTTTCCTCCATGTCCTCTGGTTTCCTGCCATATTCCAATGACATGCAGTAGGTGGATTGAACAGTCTAAATTGGCCGTAGTTGTGAATGTGCATGTGAGTGTGTTTTGTGGCAGGGCTAGCTACCTGGTGTTATAAACTTTGGCTCTAGATGACTGTCACTGTTGAAGTGACACCCCAATCCCATGTGTGTAAAATGGGAAAAAGAGGTTGTGGATGAATTAATTAATTGATTATGCTAGTCTAAACAAAATGGAACTTATGAAAGACAGCTGATGTAGCAATTTCTTTCAAATGTAGTTGCAAACCTGTGATTTTTTTTTTGTTTCTTCCCTTGTTTATGCCCTCTTCAGTTAACATAGGTCACAGTTCCATAATATTTAACTTAAACTATACTCAAACTCAGTCATAAGTAAACAAAAATTTCCAGGTTTTATAAATGAAACTGTAATGTAGTTAGTTGCATATTTATGAAAATGGACTAGGATGTTGACATAAATCTGGATATTATCTCTGAGTTTGATGACATTATTAACTTCTGCATTCATGACCACATACTGGTAAAAAATAAATATACAGGTAAATTTGAAAAAACATAACAATGCTACAATCACAAAATGAATAAAGTACACATAAGAATAAAGAAGTGATACATAGATTTAAAAATTACCATTCTCATAAAAATAAATATAGATTAAACAGACTGTAAATTCATCCCGGGGGGTGCAGGCACCTATGTTCCTCTTGGACAAGGGCAGTCAGTGTTGATCATAGACTTGCTGTGCGAATAACAACCATCTAATAATCAAGGTCAGTTAGGAAACATGGATATAACATGGCTAGGCCTGTAAAGGCCATAGGGCCCTTAGTCTAGTAACATCCTATGAACCTATGAGGAATAAGTTATTTATCTTATCAGATCCTTCAGATTTAACTATGTACTCTGCTTGATCTCAAATGCTGAAAGCAAAAATAATGTATTTAACTACACCAGAAAACTGAAAGAGAAAATTATGAAGGCAATGTAGTGTCAAATTATCAATAAAAAAGTAATCAAAAGCATGATATAACTAACATGGTTTTAAAACTATTTTCCTGAAAACCTCACAATAAAGGAACATGTGCTAGAAAGACAAGGGGAAATCTCTCTTATAAAATCTCAAATATAATCATAACTGTAAAAAATAAAACTAAAATTCAAGTTCAACTAGTTCTAGGCATCATGCCTCTTATATTCTTACAAAGCTTCAAAAGCAGATTAACTAAATATGTAGCAGTTCTATTGAACAAAACTTAACTTTGTGGGCATGCACATGATCTATGGTGACAGGATACAGTGGTACCAGTCTGCAAAGAGGTGGTTAAGCCAGATGCAAAGAATATTTATATAAAGAATGATACAAGGAACATAACCCTGTTAAGTCTGTATGGCAATGGTTTGGTATAGGGAGATATCACATTTTGAATGTAATGGTATTGTGTGACGTGATAGCACTAAATAAAAGACTAGCAGTGCATGGTACTTAACTTGAACTTGCTAAGACATGTTACACTATTCTATATAAGTAATATGTGAGAAATTAAACATATTAAAGTCAATCCATATAGAGTATAATGGGTAAGTAATGGTGCAGGGATATGGGCCTTAAATCCTGCTCTGCTGGCATGATTTTGTATATGATGGACAGGGGCTATTGTTTCATGACTCACACCAGTAACCACCAATTAACATGAAAGGGGCAAGTGACCTTAGCAGTGCATGGCAAATGCATACTGCTTCCTTAGGCTATGACCAATACCTGCCATACCAAAATAAGCTTTGCACTGTACAACCACACAACAGACTTTAATCACTGACTAATCAGGATTTCATCTACCTCAGCCTGAGGCCAGTACCTTCCAATGCTGTTATATCACAATAACACCTCAGTTACTGAATACTTTTTCAGTGAGCAAAGAAGTATGCCAAATTATAGCACCTTATAGCCAGTCTCATTTTCCTTTCAAATCAGTCATACCAGTGCTGTGAGGTCACCATTATACACTAATATATAAAACTCCAGACTCTTTTGATAATAAAAAATAAAACACTTTACTTAAAGTCAGACATAAAATGGAAATAACAATTAAATATACAACTATTGACTACACAAGTAAACATAAAATAAAATATTTTTAAACAAACAACTGGCAGTGGAATTATACTAACTACATCCAAATAATCTCATTCCAAACTCCTTCCAGAGAATACTGTTGCCTAACTGCCACAACTAAATCACTAAAATATTCCACAACTGCAGATGATGAGGTACTTGCAGCTGGAGATGCAAATCCTTAATCAAAGCAGAAAAGCAGCACATTTTTATGACTGTACATTTCTATAAGTTTTTTTGGGAAAAATCCAATGTTTCCTGGTGTGGTAAGCATATAGTAACTAAATGTTTGGTGCCGTTTAATACTAGAATTCCAAGTTATGTATCCAAGTCTCAATTCCCACATCTCTGGAGCATATTAACAATAGCTAGGAAAATGACTACAACTACAAAGAATTGACAATATGGGATTATTCCTTCATTTTAAAAAAGATAATCCCCCAGATTTACTAAACTTCCGTGCAGGACTAGCTTAGTCCTGCACGGAAGCACCCATTTAGGAGCAGGATGGCAGCGTGCCATGTATATTAATTAGGCACGCTGCCCAAGCTCCTAGGCTTACACGGAGCGTGTAAGAGTGCAGGGAGCATGTCTGAGAGTAGAGCTTTCAGAATAAACACGTCCTTGCAATGTATAACAGCACAAAGGGGTAAGGAATGAGCGAGACCGCTCATAGGTGTCCGCATATTCCTATCAACAGTCCCCCATGTGTACAACAGCAACAGTACATACAAATAAAATGAAGAAACTCTGTTATATTTTTGTAAAAAATCTGATTAAAGCTAACCGTAGGTGCATGGGTGTGTCCATTGCTTAGCTACGGTTAAAGCAGCTTAAAAGGCTGAAGAGGATAACAAAGGAGATATATGCAACTGAAGCAGCATAGCAATAGTGTCGTTGGCAGAACATTCGCCATACGAGCATGCATTCCTAGTATGAGTCCCACTGCAGCACATTCTATTTTACATGGCAAAGCACGTTATGACCAATATTTTTGTTGCAAAACCCACTAAATAGCATATATTTATGAACTGGAGTACTGTAGGAAATGCACATGTGAAGTGTCAGTGTCATAATGAATAAGACACTGGTAAGCAGGTTTTTGCACAAATAAGCAGTAGTAAGCATATTTAAGCACTAGTAAGCGGGTTTAAGTCCGTTTGCGTGGGGGTAAGCAATGCCTACACAGCTAAGCAATTTTAAAGCTATCTCTCTGTAAGCAGATGTAACGGCAGGTTAGCAGTGCTTACCATTGAGTAAACCCGCTTACAACTGCTGAAAAGTGCCTTAATCACTCTGTATCCAACGGCACTTGTTCTGCCCATCAGCAAAATAAACAGCCATGCAGGTTTCGAACCTAGAACCCTTTACACAACAGTCCCAGTAGTTACTCACCAAGCCATCACAGAAGTACAGAAAAAATTGGGTAGTAGTAAACATGTCCTCACCATAGTATAACCAAACTGAATATGTGAAAGGTATCAGTATACAATCATATGTGCCATAATCCATTACATAACATAAATATGTGAACTGGAGTACAGCAGTAAGCCCAGAAGTGAAATGTAATTGTAATAGAGTGTTGAGGTCCCCAGTAAAACACAAGGACCCCACAGAGTGTATGTACACATCAATCAGGGATACTAGGCATACATATAAGGTGTAATGAATAATAACACAATGCCAAAAAGGAATTATGATGAATGTGTATTGTAGGCAACGCTAAGCATTGCAAAGGCCAGATTAGGAGGTGTGAGCAATGTGTAGATCAGCTAACTCTTTGTGGCCAGTGGTGTACCCCTTTAAACAATGCCAACCTTAGGTAAACAGGTTTGCCCATAGCTTAGCCTTTTCAAAACTGGCCAATCCCAGAAAAGTGTGGGAAATTGGCCCTACTTAAACCCAAGAAGTGGGAATACAGCTCATAACTGGTTGTAGCTTTCCCTTGCAAGCACTATGGCAGTAAGGGGAGAAGAAGTGCACTTCTGGGCACAGTGCTGGTGCATCCAGGGGTCTAAGGTCATGGCAGGACTCCTAGTTAAAGACCATGCACAGAGACTGCTGCAGGGCCAGTAACAGGGCTCCCAATATAAGGCAGAGGCCTGGGACCGCCTCACCCGTGACCTCACCAGTGCCACTGGCATACCCCAAACTGGAGAGCAGGTCAGGCACCACTATGCCGACCTGAAGTGGCAGAAGGGAGACCTCTTGGAGGAGTGTCTCCAAGAGGCTAGAGCATCAGTGGATGTCCCAGCTGTGTGTAAGTATCACCCCAGTATGTGTGTAATAAGTGCCAGCTCAGGTTTATCATGGATAGGTATGGCTAAATATTCCTCTCATGTCCCCCACAGTTGCAACGGAGTGGGCCAAGAACCAGGAGGCCCATATCTGCTGGCTGGCACAGTTGTGATATGAGGCAGATCAGTAATACTCATGCTTTTACTGTCATAGGAAATAAAAATAAAAGTACTAGTAAATTAATTTCTAGTATCAAACCTGTATTGTTCAAGGCAAGTACTGCATACACTAGAGAATATGGCATGAAGAGTCTCATATTGTTTGAATGGCAATAAAAGTGTAATATCCTGACAAAACAGGTCTAACTGCTTGACTGCGTGTGTATATTCCGGTATAATATGGTAATGTAGATTTGCAATCATGTAATAGTACTGTAGTATTAATCACTGTTACCCACACCATGCACCATAAATTGAATGTGTAGGAATGCCTGTATATGACAGGTGTAATCCCCAGAGGCCATTTAGTACAACTGAGAGGCACATAGAAGTAAACAGGGAAAACACAGACAACAAAAACAGAATAGCACATGCAACTGAGATGTGAACTGTTGCTTTTTAGCACACACAACCAAGGTTCAAATCCTGCCAGTGGTAGTAGTCTGCATACAGAATAATACCCCACAACTGTCCAGAATATCTATTAATGTGGCCCATATCTAATGCCTATCAAACTGTCCCCCTGGGAAATCAGTGGGATGATCCCAGACGTATAGGCAGCAAACAGGAAATACAACTGATTGGTGCACATCTATGACAACAAACCTGGCACAGTAGCAACTCCCCAATACCTTGTGTGACTAAGAAGCCAAGGGTTGGAAGGGTGGCCTAATGGTTAAGGTGTTTGCCTTACAAACACAAGGTGCAGGGTTTGAGTCTCATAAGTGATAATTGGCTAGGCTTAAAATGGCTCACAAGGGCAGTTAGCTTAGTACTAATCTATGAACCTATGTCCCATTTACACCCCAACTTGTTAAGCTGTGGTCAGAGTGTGTACAGTAACAGAGTGAGATGTATGTGCATAATAGTAATGTGGAACCTGGTACTGTGTGTGGGAACAGTCAGGTAGTGCTAATAAACATTTCTCCCACAGGTCTGTCAGATACCAACACTGTGCCCAGAAATACAAGAATGATATGCAGTTGCTCTGAATAATGAGGTATTACACACCACTGTCACCCATACTGTCCTACAACATATAACTGTTTAGGAATTCTGTATAAGAGTGTTGTTATACAAGGTTCATAGGTTGGTGCTAGGCTAACAGCCCTAGGGCCTATACAAGCCTAGCCATAACAATTCCCTGGCAATTTCATCCCACACTATTTACTTCCCTGGACCCCTGTCTAGCAGGGCAACTGACATGATTCCCGGGGTGAATTTCCTTTCTCCCATCCAATCATCAAGGTTCCTTTTAAAGAGGCCAGAGAGGCACTCTGCTTGACATGTATGGGCAATCTATTCCAGAGTCTGGGGAGTCTCTGGGTCAGGAACCTATCCCTCCAGCATGTTTTGTTTATTGTGATGACAAGGTTTAGATCCCTGGAGCGTGTGGCTCTGAGTGATTGGGATTTCTTTAAGTGTAGCATGTCCAACAGCTCTGGGTTTGACATGGCCTTGTATGTTAAGCAGAGATCGCCTCTGAGTAGACGATATGTGACAGAGTATAGCTGGAGTTTTTTAAGGTGGTCAGCATAGGGCATCTGCTTTAGGCCTGTGATTCTTTTAGTGAGGTATTTCTGCGGCCTTTCCAGTTGTTGCAGATGTCTTGAGAGGTACATACCAAATGGGGCATTGTATTCTATAATGGGTCTAAAGAGGGATGAGTACAGTGGGACAATGACCTCCTTTTTTCTGGATGAAAAGCCCTTAGTGATGAGGTGTGCCACATAAAAGGATTTCCTGACTGTTGTGGCGATGTGGTTATCGAAGGTGAGACCACTGTCCACCTGTGTCCCTAAGTCTCTTATCACACTTTCGGTGTTTAGTGTACTGCCACCTATATGGTAATTCACGGATACATGTTTTTTCCCAAAGGGGATAACTATACATTTCTTGGCATTGAGCTTGAGTCCATGGCTCTGGCACCAAGAATCTGTTTCTGTAAGGCCCTTTTGTAGGGTATCCACATCATCTGGGGATTCAATAATGGTTCCCAGTTTGCAGTCATCTGCGAACTTTGTTAGACAGAGTCCCTTAGTGTTGGCCTGTACTTCAGAGAAGTAGATGCCAAACAAGAGCAGTCCCAAGACTGAACCCTGAGGTACTCCACTTGCTACTTGTCTGGAGCTGGATTTGGAGTCGGCTACTTTTACAGTGTGGGTTCTTTCAGTAAGCCAGTTAGCAACCCATTGGGTGACGTAGGGATTAATGCCCAGTTTAGTAAGTTTATCTATGATTCCAGAGTGGGGGATGGAATCAAAAGCCTTGGCAAGGTCTAGATAGGCTGTGTGGACCACCTTACCCTTGTCCATGGCTCTGGAGACTGATTCAAAGAAGTCAATCAGGTTCAGGAGACAAGATCAGCCCTTCACGAACCCAAACTGGGTGGGGTCCAGTGTTTGAAGGTTACCAATGTCTTTGTTTATAAGTTCCATGATAATACGCTCCATGGCCTTGCAGATAAGGCTTGTCAGACTGATGGGACGGTAGTTTCTGGGATCCAAGGTGGATCCCCCCTTGTGGAGTGGGATAACTGTAGCTGTGCGCCACTCAGTGGGCACGAATCCTGAGGTGAGGCTGTGATTAAACATGACACTTAGGTGAGGTGCCAGTTCATTTTATAGTTCATGTAGTACACAGCCTGGGATGTCATCTGGTCCCATGGATGCTGTATTCTTAGCTTTGGAGAGTGAGTTTTTTACCTGTGTGGCCATTATTACCTGAATTTGGCAATCTTCCAGTATTGAGATGGGCCATTTAGGGGGTGAGAGGGGGGTGAAGCTGACACTGAATCAATCTGCCAGGATATTGGCAATATCCTTGGGATCAGTATATTTAATGCCATTCTGTTTTAGCTCAGAGCAGATCTGAGCATTGACATTTAGATTCTTGACATAGTTATAGAATGCCTTGTGGTTGTCTTTGGAATCTTTGACAATTTTATTTTCGTAACTAGCTTTGGAGGATTTTATGAGGGATCTCAGTTTCTTACTGAGGCTTGTAAGGGAGTTTTTTGCATCCTGGGATTTTCTTCTTTTCTGCAACAGTTTCTTCCTTTTGTTGTAAAGTTTGTTTATGACAGGGGACCACCAGATTGGCTTTTTTTTTTGGATTAGAGCACCTTGGTTCTATTTGGGATGGCCCGATTCATGCATGAGTGGATGTGCTCATACAGTGCCTTAGTGTAGGATTCAGCAGTTGAACTTTCAGTTCCCGTCCGCATGAGTGTCATGCAGTTTGTCACTTCTGACGTGAGTAGTATGAAGTTAGCTTTGGAGAAGATTTTTATGGAGGTTTCCTTACTGGGGAGTGGCGGTGGGTTCTGGATGTTACCGGTGATTAGTTTATGGTCAGACCTGACTAATGAGGGGGTAACCATAGGTGTGGAGCATCGATTTCCCATGTTGGTAATGACCAGGTCTAGAATATTGGACCCCCTGGTGGGACTATGGATTAGTTGATACAGGGCATTGGAATTTATGAATTCCAAGAACTGTTGGGCAAAGGTGTTGGTACAGGAGTAGTTTTCCCAGTTAATGGCAGGGTAGTTAAAATCACCCAGTATTAGGGTGTTTGGTTCTATCTTAATATTTTCCAGTATGTTTAGAAAGGTGTAGTGAGAATCTTGGGGTATGGTGGGGGATCTGTAGCAAGCTACAGTTTGGATTACAGTCTTACCTAGTGTTAGTTGCACCTGGTGAATTTCAGACACATTGTGTTGGGCAACTAGCCTGGTGGTGTGAATATCCTTGGTGAATATTGACACTCCTCCACCTTTAGTGTTTCGGTCCTGGTTTGGTGGCCAAAAAGTGTGGTAAGAGTTGTAGCCTGGTATTGCAGGGGTGCTCTCTGGAGCCTTGAACCAGGTCTCTGTTACTGCACAGATATCGATGTTCTCCATTTTTAGGAGTGCCTCGAGAGAGTGCATTTTGAGGTTTAGACTTCTAGCATTGAGTAGCATTACCTTCAGATTTTGCATGCTTGTACCTGTTACGGTGGTGGTTTTGTCCTTTGAACTTTGCCTAAAAAAGGCACTATAGGGGTTGCAAGAGCCTTAGCCAGTAACCTGAATCCCAGGGGCGACAAGTGCAGACCATCTCTGGCAAAGCATAGTGGTCTGTCAATCATGTCATCCCAGGCAGACAGATACTGGATCCCCTTTGATTGACACCAGAAGCTTAGCCAATTGTTGAAGTCAATCATTTTGTCCTTATATTATGGTATCATTCCGGGCGAAGGCAGGATGCTACTCAGGGCTAGGGTCATACCTGCCTGGGCCACATGATCTGAGAGCTCTTCCATGTGCCCTTTCATGTAGTCCAGGGAGGTATGTCTCAAGTCATTCACTCCAACATGGACAATGACAGAGTCATATTTGTACTTGTTGTGGAGTGACTTGAGTGCATGCATTATGTGGCGGATCCTGGCACCTGACAGGCAGCTGACTGCAATTTTCTCCTTGTTCAACCTAGTGAGAGGGACATCAGTGTGCCAGAGTATAGAGTCACCTATGACTTAGAATGCATAAGCACAGGGGATTAATAAAACAGAAAACAGATTGGAGATATACAGCAATATCAATATAGCAGACACAATTGTGATGGGCAGTGTTTAAGTTTTAGCAGCCACAGCCATGATCTGAATCCTGGGAGTGGAAGTAGACTGCATACAGATTTATACCCACAACTGTACACATGAGACCAGAATGTCCAGTATATGTGCCCATATCTACTGCTTGTCCCCCTGTCCCCCTGGTAAGTCTGTGGAATGATCCCAGATGTGTAGCCAGCAAACTGGGAATACAAGTGTTTGTAACCATCATGAGAACACACCTGTCACTATAGCAACCCCCAAAACTGTTAGGAGAGTAATATTTCAAGTATGGCCTATCTACACTCTCATGTTGTCAATCTGTGAGCAGAGTATGTACAGTAACAGAGTGAGATGTATGTGCATAATACAAATGTGTAATCTTGAACCTTGTGTGGCAACAGTCAGGTAGTGCTAACAAATATTGCTCCCACAGGTACATTGGATACGAACACTGTGCTGAGAAATACAGAATAATATAGCTTGTACTGGTACTGTCCATCCTGTATTGTAGGGGATTATGAATGTTGCAGTTTCTCTGAATAATAAAGTATGACTAGCAACTGTCGCCCACACTGTGCTACATAATATAACTGTATAGGAAAGCATGTATATGTGTGTGTGTCAGGTCACTAAAGGTGGAAGAGGGCAATATTCTAGATATGTCCGGGCACACCAGCATGTGGTCAACACATGGCCAGAGTCTGTGCAGAAAGAGTTGGATAGAATAGTGCAAAACATCAACCCAGAATCCGGGCATATGTGTACAAACAGTTAGTCAGTGTTAACAAACATTTCCTCCACAGGTATACCAGGTAAGAGGTGTATACTGCAGGTAAAACCGGTTCATGGGTAATGATGTTGACAGCCATATCAGTGTCCAATATAGGTCTATAGGGTAGTTTAGTAGGATGTGTAAGGTGCAGATAACAGCACTCACTAGGAAAGTAATGTGGAGTACAGGAATATACTACTTGTTAATTGACATCTTTCTCACCACCCCCACCTTATCTCCAACAATAATCACCATACCCACCTCAACTGGTATGTGCTAACTCTGATAATGTGCAATTGTTTTCTAAATATTTTAATGGTTCCCATGCATGTGCCATAGTGAATTATTCCAACATTATTGGCATGGTGCAATCAATGTACCTGCATGCTGCTGTTATTACCACTGTGGTCCCATATATGCATGTGTTTTGTTTGCTGTTCTGTATCTGGTGTCTGAGTTAATGGGAATATCTATACATGCTGTTATACCTAACCCTGGAATGTGTTGACTATTACTAACTCATATATGATGTTGAAATCTAAACACTATTGCACGTTTGGGAAGGCCGGTCCCAGCGGACCCACCTGTCCCACCTCAGCTGGCTGAGGCACCGGGCACCAGAATGTCTGGGGCCCAACCCTGCACATCCCTGTCCTTTGGTCCTGCACCCCCTTCATGTTGAACCACCTCAGGGGATGAGGCTCACCCTTCCTGGGAGTGGGCGCAGACAGGCACCTGTCAGCCGTCACCAGGTCGGGGTTGTGGTGCATAGAGCGATCGACAAGCAGGTCAGTGATCTTCTACACCAGCTTGAGGGCCGCATGTCACCATTAGAGAGTCAGCCTGGCTCTGCGGCTCAACCCCCAGCACAGCCACCTTTGGGGCTGTGAAGGTGCAATGGTGACTGCCCATGGGTGGTGACCTCAGTCCCACTGTTACCACTAGGGGGCTTGTGGGCTTCCAATATCCCATCACCCCTCCCCATCAAGATGTTCACCCCCACGTGTCATATACCACCCCTGTATGCCTCTTGTGTGTATTGTCTGTTAATCTACCCAAACTACCTCCCCAAATATACCTACCACCTCTCCTCAAGATCCCACTCTCACCTGAAACAAAAGGGCAATCTGTTCCCACAAAAAAATCTCGCCCCATACATAGGTGTCCATTTCACACACATGTCCAGTGGACACATGTAATGCAGTCTAATTGGCATCACAACTTATTATTGTTGTCCTCACCTCTCTCCCTGGGGATTGAGTGTTCAAATCTACCTCCAAATTCAGTGTATATGCACAGCTGTTGCTGTAGAAGAAAAGGGCAGCTATGGGCCTACCCTACACCCTTCCTGCACATTCCTAGCTAATTTCCTTACTGTCTTTCCCTCTTTGTGCCCCTTTTTTCACCACTTTACTATCAACCCCTTTTTCTTTTCTTTTAAAGAAATTAGCATGGGGGTAAGTGGCAGTAAGCACTTTTAAGCAGCAGTAAGTGGGTTTAAGCCTGTTTGCGCAGGGATAAGCAATGCCTACACAGGTTAGGCAATTTAGAAGCTAACTGAGTATAAGAAACTGTAACGAGAAGTTAGTAGTGCTAGTGCTTACCTCCACATACACCTGCTTACAACTGCTTTAAAATGCCTTAATCACTCTGTATCCAATGGACCATGTTTTGCCCAGCATCAAAATAAACAGCCTCTGCAAGGCTAAAACCCAGGACCCTGCACCCCATAGACAAAGTGATTTAGCACTAAGCCATGCCAGATATACAAAAATCTGATGTTTCAGAAACATAACATCCAGCCCAGTCATGAAACAGTACAGAGAATGTATACCAACATCTAGATGTATGTATGTATGCATGTGTGTGTAAATATAAATATATTAATATCTGAACAGATACAACATATCTATATATGTATATATGTATATCTATATATATATATATATACATATATATATATATATATATATGTTTAGAAATATATACATAAATATATATATATATATATGAACATATATACATGCAAATGCCTACATCGACATATATGTCTACACCTATATGTCTACATATACACAGCAGGTTACATATATGTACGCAGATATATATCTATGTAGGTGTATACGGACATAGTTATATATATGTAAGCAGATATGTATATGTATATATATATATATATATATATATATATATATATATATATATATATATATATGTGTGTATAGGTATATATGGCCGCACATCTGTAGATAGCAATGGTAGATTAACAAAAACAGATATGTCCACATGCATTGTTAATGGGGTCGAGAGACCACAAACAATATACGTCTTGTACGAATAGGCACACCCCCCCAAAGCCAAACACGTCTGCACAGCAATACACTACCAAGTGTTACAGATCCCATAACCAGGACCTGACATGACATGGGCACAAGATGTTTTGCCAGTACTACAACCCACCTGTATGATGTCAGGCTGGTATTGGTAACATATTATGCAGTACAGTCTGGCTCCTGTAGAAAATGTAAAATGTGGAAGCTATCAAAACCCCCAGGATACATATGCACAGACACATATATGCAGATACAGATATATATATATATATATATATATATATATATATATATATATATATATATATATTTATACATGTGACCACAAATACATATGCAGAGATATGTACAGTAAGATACATATGTAGAAGGTGCACACAATATGGAATAGCCACTATGCCTACAATTCACACATGAACAACTGTACACCTTATGGGACACCCATACAAATGACAATCATTGCCTGCAACATCTACCCACAGAGAGGTCATAGAAAAAAACACCACACACAGGTTTGCAGAAATGGAAAACCTTTATTTGTGTACTATTACAGTTCTATATGCCATGTCATACAGCTGTTCAGACACTGACATCCATATAAAAAGAGTAATGCAACTGTGAAACAGTTATACTAATACAGTAGTCTGGAAAGGTTCACAACTGTTGCTGTCCAGGCCAAGGCCTTCAAATTGTACAATAGTAAAGACAGACTGGGCCACAGTATACCAAACAATCAACAGTATGTAATGCAGGTCTATAGTTCAGCAGATTCTATCTACACTCTGTACAAAATCACTAGGTGGTAAAGACTTCAGTTGACCAAATGGGATGTGACTTGTACAGACAAGGCATAACTGATACCATCACAAGCACACTGACAAATAGAACACTCTGTATTGCAGGAGGCAGTAGGCCTGCATTAACCCAATTTATGCGAGTAATGTAAATATAGGTGAAGTATATGGTACTTTACATCCAGATACCTTAAGGCAGCTCACCCCCGATACCCCCACATTTTGTAACAGTCTAGGTCATTTATGGTGCATCCCCCCACCTAGACTCAATAATAAAGGGCCATATACTACTGTTACATGCAGTGACCTCTGGAGTGCATACAGGCACACATGTATTGTGTAGGAGAAGCCCACACATATATGGCCCCAGCCCCAGTGTATGTGTGGGGGATACAACAGCAGTGGACTAATGGCAGCAATGGCAGTGAGCTATACACATAGCCCACTACAGAACAACCCCTGACAGCATGTCATATGTGCAAAGCTTGGCATGTAGGTGGAGGAAAGAGGCTGGAACACAGGCCCATATGTGGAAAACTGTTGCCATACACTAAGCAAGCCGCTTTTGTTACAGGATAGTGTGCAACATACCATTAGCCAGGGAATTGAGGTTAGAAACATAAATGGATGTAGCCATGTACTGATAGCACAAAACACACACACTGCCAGTGAAATATCTGACACAGGACCTGTGTGGTGGACAGACAAAACATGATAGGCACACCTCTGGCCACCAAGAGGATAGGCCCACACTTGGGAGCTATGCAGACAGACTGCATTCCAAGGTAAACTGGTATGTACACACACACCCTGTAACACCAGTACTATACAAAGCATAACACAACTCTACTCACACTCTGTAGTTTTGGAACCTCCTACAAATGTGTAGCTGGCCTAAGTGTGGCAGTTCCCATGGAAGAGGTATTGCTACCTGCTGTCTGTAACACTGATGCCCACACACATGAAGGATGTCCATCACACAGGAAAGGTAAAGGGACCACACCCACATGATGTAGGGATTTATAGTAGGTGGTTGCCATGACAGTGGTAATTGGAAGTACTACACAGCAAGCTGCATGCAGTTAGCAAGTGTAGAACACTGACTGGTGCAAAGGCCATCACCTGATCAAGTGCATCACCTACTAAAGCCAGGCTCAATCCATTCACTGGAGAGAGAGAGAGAGATTGAGAGAGAGAGAGAGAGAGAGAGAGAGAGATCCATTCAAGAGAGAGAGAGAGAGAGAGAGAGAGAAAGTACAGCTCAGCAAACACGGGCATTTAGGCAGCTGCCATTTATAAATACATCATTCCCACAACAGGTATGTGAAGTATATGTACATGTATTAGAATGTAGTACCTGGTCCATCATAATGGGATAGATGATGTGGAATGAGTTATATGTGCCATCAGGTGTTGTGATGATGTTCAACTGAACAACTGCTATGGACAATAGTGTTTGTCCCTGTGGGTAGTGGGCAATAGCTGTTAACTGTGCAGGTCAGCATTGACAGACAAGCTGTTAGCCATCATAGTGTGTGTTGTGTAATGGGAAGTATGTATATGATGTGGTCAATAGCTGGTGGTGGAAGTAATGCCATTGTGAAGCACATGTTGGAGCCACAGCCCACCACTGGCAGGATACTCAGGTGAATCTGTAATGTAGCATGCCAGAATGCCGTACGTATATAATAGGCTTACCTGCAAACAGGTCCCACATATACCCCACTAATGTCAGGCCATGTCCATATGTGGCACCTGTCTGTGTTGTAGCAAGGCAGAACAATGCAGCTGTGCAGGAAGGTGTTGTGCGATTGTGGATCTGATGTCTGAATGTACCCCACATATAGGTATGCATATGTGTACATATGTCACATTTATAATATAGAAGGATAAATGTATATCAGCATGTATGTCCAGAAATATACTTATACCCATGTGTAGACATATATATGTGCACATATATATGACATCACATATATCTAAACATATATAGCTATATACCTATACGCACATGTCTACATATATATGAATACACACACAAACATATATGTATGTAAATACATATCCCTATAGCACTATCACAGTGATGTGTGCTATGTGTGAGGCAGCAGTACACATAGCAATACACACAGATATCTACAGCTGGCAGTGTGTGTGTACCATGGATGGGTATTTCACATGTTAGTCCCTTCTTAGCACCACATTGCCCCCATCTGTGAAGTATGCAATGGGAATATGGGGAAGTATGGCAGATACACATGTGGAGGTGGTCAGGATTGGTAGATACAGAGGACAGCCTATGGGGTGGTATGTGACACATGTGGTGGGTAAACACCGTGGATGGTGTGTGTGATCTGTGATGTGGATGCCCCATGGTCCTCAATATAGGCACAATGGGAAAAAGCCTCCCATCAACTGCCACTCACAACAGCAGTTCACATCCTAAAGATGCCTGGTCTGGAGGCTGAGCAGGAGAAGCATGTTGGCCATGTAAATGTGTACTGGGTGCTTCAGACTGATGTAGCACATCCCTCATGTATCTGTGGAGCCCAGTATGGAACAGACCCTAGACCTGAGCTCAAGAGACAGGAACATGTTGGTGTGTGCCTTGAATGGGGGCCAACATCCCCTGGGTGGCTCCACCTGATGGTATTGCTGTAATAGTACACGAGGAGACCCCATGTTGGCACACACATTTGATGTGTCCAGGTATCATGGTCAGATGGGTGAGGAGAGGTGGATTAGCTGGCCAGTAGAACATGTACATGTTATTGTGTCACTGTTATAGAACATTTGTTGGTAGTAATAGTCTACACAATCACGGTACATATCCAACAGCATGCATAGATCTCCCCAATAACACAGATTCTCAGATGTGCAGCAATCTCAGAGCAGCCATACCACTGGCATATATGTAACTGGATCTAGGACTTATGCATGAATGTGCAAAGTCCAGAATCCATAATCACTGAACATATATTAACGAAAGCGCTTTCACTGAAAAAGCGTTTTCTTTAATATATGTTAAAAAAAATAAATAAATCTAAGTTTATGCAGGGGGGCTTTGTCCCCCTGCATCCCCACGTGGGGGCTGTGCCCCCCTCCCCTCTACTTTAATATTGTCACTCCAAGATCACACTACAGTGAGGAAAAGGGAATGTTCCCTTATCCACACCATAGTGCAGTCTCGCAAACAGGCATAATTACGCGAAAGTGCTTCTTCGGTGAAAAGCACTTTCGCACAAGTATGCCAAACCGAAATTAGTTTCGGTGATTTTGTCTTGAGGGATCTGTACGGATCCCATGTAACTATAGTGGCCCTGACAATGTCATGCAAGTGTATAGTCTGTAACAGGCCAGCAATGATAGTGTCCACACAGGGGACATGGCTACAATCACATAGCAGAAGGTGCAGTACAATACACAATCTGTCCAAACGGTAGTTAAGCTGTAGCCATACCTAATGAGTTGTGTGTACAGTCTGTTGAAGCTGATATGGTGTGGGGGTGACAGAGGTGTGTATTATGAACTGTAGTAACCTTGCCATTTGAGTTACTCAGGCCTGTTTCCATCTTAATGTCTTTCAGGCAAGATATCACACAACAGGTTACCTGTGTATTCAGTGGATGAAAATGAGGTCATCATCAGCCACCTGGTACAGCACTGCCAGGTTCTCTTTGGCAGGACAGCACATGACCAGCAGCAGCGGACCACCCTGTGGAATGATCTAGTCCACAGGGTCAATGATGTTGGCCTGTTTAACCGGAGTTATGAGCAGGTCCGGCGTCATTGCAAAGACCTGCTTCACAATGCCCGTCAGCATGCTGCTGCTGTCTGGGGGGATCACCACACCACAGGGGGAGCCATGCCATCCATCCCCCCTGACACGTTTGGAGGAGCTCATGGACAGCCTCATGGCACCTGCCTGTCTGGAACACCAACAACCACTGGACCCCTTCGTGGAGGTGGGTGTTACCCACACACCAGCTGAGGAGTGTGCAGGTAAAGACACAGGGCACATCAGTAGACTACTGTTGTGTAAATATCCACAGTGGAACAGGTAGATCATGCATATCTGACATGTCATAGATATATTGTGTTGCTGCATTGTAGTGATAAACAGATGTCCAGATGTGGTAGTATTGTGGACATTTACTGTTGATATATGGTAGTACTGTACCCAGCCTGTAGCAGTGCCACAGGTGTGGCCACTGACATTGCATCTCTCACCCTCTTATGTAAGTCCCTCTGGGGTAACAACAAGGCAGCAGCCTGTAGCTGATGATTATGTCTTATGTAGATGCATGCCAACACACCAGACATGTAATGGTTATTGTATACTCCATGCACACATCTAACACACATACCCTGAATGCATGCTGTACATGTGCATGTATTGTTGGTGTGAAATGCACGGTCTCACAGGGGCAACCAGGATGGGGTATTGAAAGGGTATGCTGCACACCTGCATGAAAACTAACATCCTGTCATTATGAAATTTGTCCACAGGGAGTAACATACTGTTGGTAGACCTGGCCTACTGTAGTGACATGTTCTGAACAACAACCATATATAGTGCAACACCAGTGTATATACCTGTAGGACAATGCCAACTGCTCCAGAGATACACTATGGCATAAGGCATTACAGTAGCCTACATTATCAGCTGGGTCTAGGCTGCAACATGTGGTGTTCAGTGTATGGGACACTGCAAGGTGACACAAATGTATAGGGCTTACCTGTCATGCATCTGCATAAAAGCTGAGGGAGGGGGTCACAGCATGACACACCAGTGCACTGCAGCAGGGATCCTAAGGAAGGTAAGAATGGCTCTATCTGCATATAGTCAGGTTCAGGACCTGTGGCAGCCATAACCCTACCCATAATGCAATAGTGAAGGTATTGTGTGAACACCATGGGGTGTGCACATGAGCAGACCTTGCAATCATGCAGAATAGTGGGACATGTGTAGGGTAGACTGAACATACACTGGCAATTGCAGAAGGCCCACGGTGGTATACCCCTGCCATGAGCAGTGACTGCTATAGTACACACAACAAGAGGTGTGATAAACTGTCATGATAAGGGTGTGCACACATATGCCCACATGGTGTGTATGCATTGTGGTCAGCAGCTGCACACCTAACACAATCTGTAGACACTGCATGTGAAAGTACAGGACATATGTTACATACCAGGCTTGTGTACTGCTAAGATATGCAGTGCTGTGGTCCCATAGCAGATCAAGGATGTGTGTGTAAAATCAATAAAGGTGTGTACACCCCCCATAGCCACAGTATGCTCTGATGGTTGTCAGTGTAAGCATTTCTGCAGTGGTCATACATGATCTGTTGATGTTGACAGGTGTAAATCATGCATCAGGCATTCACCAATGACAACAGTCCACATATCATCAAAGGTATGTGTTGCTGAAACATGTAGGGGCTGTGAGAAGTAAAGTTGACATAACTGACACAGTACTACACATTCCGCAATGGGTTGTATACCTGTGAGTTGTGGTGCACAGTACATGGCAGGGTGTAGAACAGGTGCACAGCAATACTGTGTACATGGGTGCAGTGGTATCTCGGGGAAGGGGCATCACCTAGTCACAGCACATGCATCACACACATGTATACTGTTGCTAGCATGGATTGACTATAGCTGAACTGCATGCTGTTCTGTACCATATGTTCTGCATGTTGGCAGATGGGTAATAGGAGGACTGTCTGTACGATCATTGTGCAACCTCACAAGTGTGTGTGTGTGTGTGTGTGTGTGTGTGTGTGTGTGTGCATCCTGATGATTAGTTAGTTTGCCTGCAGGGTCATTCTGGTGAAGTGGTGGGAAGTAGATGCATGCATGATGCGTATGTGCATGTGTGTGTTTGTTTGTGTGGCCTTGTATGCACATGTGTGATTGTGGGGTCTTCATATGGCTGTATCCCCCTTTGGGACCATGCAGTACATGGACATGGACTGCCACATTACACACCAGGAATACCTGTCATGTAATCACAGGACAGCAAATAGTATAATATGGTCTGTAGCATGGAACAGGCATACAGAGGGAAGGTAGACTCCAGGTACACACTTAATATTGCAGTCAGCAGAGAGGTCACCTACAACCCACATATGCAGCTCTACAGATGCATTGGGGAAGTAATAGTCAACACCAGGGAGTGTATCCAAATATTACAGTTGACACATAATGGGCTGACAGAGCAGCATATCTGGCATGTACTGAGCAATACATACACATGACACACCAGTGGGAGGCATTATGGATACAACATAGTAGCCCACACATATAGGGGCCATGCACATCATTTCGGCCATACAGAGGGTGCATACTGAATGACAGCAGTGAGGCCATGTAAATCCACTACACACAGGTCAGGCAGGTAAAGTAGCAACAGGCATTGTGTTGTGGCCACTTGTGTGGGCATTTAGAGGACTGTGATGTTGATGAGTGGCATCAATGTGTGTATGTTAACAAGTGTGATGCAGGAATGGGTAACACATGGACATATATATGGGACTGCCTGTAAAGCCATGGACAGGTAGGTATTATGGAGATGTGTGTATGTGTGAGTGTGTGCATGTATGTATGCCTGTGTGTGTGTGTGCGTGTGTGTGTGTGTGTGTGTGTGTGTGTGTGTGTGTGTGTGTGTGTGTGTGTGTGTCTGTGAGTGTGTACTGTTAGGCAATGCTATACAGGTTTTAAAGTGCGTTTATTGTTTTCTCCCACAGGTGGCGAGGTGGATCAGGGTCCCTCCTGCATGCAGTCTGATGTAGGTGTCCATACAGACACTGATGATGATAATGATGATAATAATGTTGAGGCACCGGTGGGGATGTCAGGGGCCAACACTGTGCCAACATTTGAAATCCTCCTTTTAGCCACCCCACCCCTGCACACAGTTACAGTGCCTATACACACCCCATCACCAGTGGCCATAGCAGAGGACAGGTGGCATTCAGTGGCAGTGCACAGGAAAGTGTGGTAACCATGCCTACTGTGTCCGGTCACAGCAGGCATAGCTGGATGTCTGGCAGGCTGCCACATAGGCGGATGTCCTAGAGTGCTCGTGGTAGGGCCACTGGACATCATGCCCCTGGCAGAGGTGGCATAGCTGCAGTTAGCAAAAGCATGTTTCAGGCTGTAATGGCACCACAGGCACGTATTGAGCCTTACACCAGAAAGGGCCTTAGGCTGTAAAGGGCTGCTATCGCAGCTGTAAGTGACAACATCCGTGAACTGTTGGGTGTCATCTGTGCTTCTACCGAGCAAGTGGATAGATGGCATGATGGGATGATGGCCGTCATTGGCCGTGGTGTGTCCATGCTTCAACATGTGGTGGGGATGCGGTGATGCCCACGTGGACGTGAGCCAGCAACACCAACAGCTGGCAGTCAACGTGTGCATGCTAGGACACCAAGGGGCTCCCGTAGTAGCAGTAGCAGCCCTGGCAGTGTGGAAGGTGTGCTATCCACACCACAGCAGGCCACATGCACGTGATTCTGGCCAGTCCCAGGATGGACCTAGTACCAGCGGACAAATGTCATCAGAAGGTGAGAATAGCACAATGACTGTACCTGGCCATGCACGCGGAACCCCTGGTAGGCACAGCCCACGTGTCCGTGGTCGGAAGCAGTGAACTGCACACCCTGCCAGGTATGGTTTGCAGCTGTCCATAAACACCTGTGTAGGGCAGCAATATGGCAGAACTGTGTGCATGCATACCCACACACTATGCAAACACACCTAGGGCAACCTCATACCTACACATACCACATCACCTCAGCCAGCTCCCCAGAGTACACTCCACACCCACACACATGGTGTCAAATGTATGGCCTACCCTCAGCCTCTGGCAAACCAACACCAAACCCAGTGCATATGATGATACCTGTGCCCTATCCCTGTCATCCATACCATCAATACAGGGACAGGCTGATATGGTTCTGATGCACACGTTGACTGTACAACAGTGTACCACAGTCCTGCAGTGTAACATGTTGTAGGGAGTAGAGTGTGAGGCATATTTGGCAGGTAGTGTAGCCACCCAGCAATTATGCCTTCTAGCTGTTAATAACACTGCTTCATTGTGGTCCCTAAAATGTTATCCATGTGTGTTGTAGGTGAACATGTGTCAGCACGAGGATAGTCTGCAGTCATATTGCACAAAAGGGGATGTCACCGTGCTGACACCATGGCAGTGACATATCTGGGGTATAGCTGAACACATTTCACAGGTTACTATACCGGGTATTGTCTGTGCCACATGGACAGGTGGCCCACTGAGCCGTGTATACACTGCAACCTGATGTAGACCCATCCACATAAACACACACTTTTACTTGCCAACACTGGGAGTAGACCCCTACCTAGCAATGTTTCGATACTGATGTGTGTGGCTTACATTGCACACACTGCACAGTGTTTAGGGTGGGGTATGTCTCAGGTTACATGGTATATGCAAAACATCCCCCGGCATGTAGTGTATGCTGATGGGGGATGTAATGGGTGTATTTGGATGATACGTAGTGTGGCATACCATCATATACACAGCTGCTAACTACTTTGACCATGTTTCCAATGTGTTACAGGTAGGCTGCACACATCACATGTGTAACTGGCTTGGATTGTGGTAACAGTTATCTGTATGATTGACAGTGACAGTGGTAACCATAACGTGGTACATGACACATATACCTGGTGTACCTTGGTGTAATAACAGTGTACACAGCACCCAAATCCCCCACTGGATATTGTACTCCCTGAAACCCATGATGATACAATGCCATACCCACCATCACACATTGGCCATGACTGTGATACAACCCATAGTATACCCTAACATTAGTACTACAGGGATATGCATGTCATGCACATGCCACATGCGTAGTAGGGCATCAATCAAGAGTAAGTTACCTGTACATATCCCAGCTGGATACCTGCCATCTGCCCATCTGAACAGGGACTGACAGTCATCAGCTTGCTAGGCAGCTATGCAGTAGCATGAGTGCATTGACAGACCAGTAAGGGGTATATACTGTGACACAGCTCACACACCAGGGATACAACAGGAGGTCGTTATTGTTCAGCCATGCTCGCAGGTGTGCCTGTTGTCAGTACTACATTAAGCACTCTGTTCTTGCCTGGGTTAGCACTGTCAACAGTAGTACTGCCATGATACACTACATGCCAGTGTGACAGCACATACCCTGGGCTACTACACTTGTATGTCACACATTCACAAAGATAACAGTGCTGTATATGCCTCATATATGTCTGTGTCCAACACATGACACTCACACCCCTTGCTACTGTAATGACAGCACATAGATGCATGTATTATACATGGCATTACATACACTTATTACAGGTTATCAGACTGGGTTGTTTGTCCTGGTTACCACTGCTAAGCTATGCTTAGCAAGTATCAACATTGCTGCAATATAACAGTTAAGCTGATTTGCACACCGATAAACTCTGCCTACACTGTGTAAGTGCTTGTATGTTTACCCATAGCTCAGTACTACTTAGCTTCATGCAAACCCGTGCAAACGTGCTTAAAACTGCTCAAAATGGCATTAACCACTCTGTATCTGACAGCCCTTGTTCTGCACAGCAACAAAATGAACAGCCCTTGCAGGTCTTGATTTCAGGACCCTTTACACTTAAGTCACAACACTTAACCACTATGCCATGACCAATGTGGAGACAGCTGTTGTTTTACCAATATAGCTGTCAATACACATATTGAGTAGTATTGAACAATTGCTTTTACTTCATAGATTGTGTAGTCCTTGTTATTAATATGACTGATGCATCACATATGTTGTTTTATCATAATGTACACATAGCAGATACATATGGTGAGATACATGTGGGAGGGTATACACAACCGTGACGTTTACTCATGACAGGAATATGGTTGCATACATATCATAGGTGTATATATGTCTACATGTACTTACACATGCATACTCATACATATGTCTGCATACACATCTGTATAGTGCTACATATATATAGCCATGGGTACATATCTTTGTATGTACATATGTATACATATATATACATATATGTATATATACATATGTGACTCTATAGGTATATGTATATGTACATATAAATATATGTGTATATAGCTATATATGTATGCACATCCTATGTGTACAGATATGCCTTGTTATGTTGGTATATATAGATATCTATAACTATATGTGCATGCATATCTATTCTGATATACCTACTACTGTCCATATGTATATGTGCATATGTATCACTATCTGTATATGTGTAGACATATATTGCTCTGTGCATGTATACATCTAGGTATGTATATGTATATCTATGTATATATACATACCCATCTATATATGTCGAGATGTATATGTGTAATCATATATATAGATATCTGGATAATTATGTGTACATATATTTTTACCATATGTCCTGGACATAAGAGTTTAGCCCTACCCCAGCCCCTATAGTTCCAACTTTATAGTGCAAGGGAATGTCAGGTATGTATGACAGGTATATTAGTAGACTATTCATACTGTAACTAGGATAGTCTTCACAGACATGGTGTGTGTGGGAGGTCACATCTGCTTTCCATGTGTGCCATTGGCTACTGACTGATATCCTAAGGACATCATAGTAAAGTACTGCTGCTAGCACGTAATGCCCCTGTGTACTGCAGCAGAGATATTGGCCAATATATGTGGACATCCTGAAACACTTTGCACAGTCCAGAGGTATACACAGAACCCTTAGTGCAAAACATGTGTACCATGCCTGACAATATGGATGTTAACAGCCATGTAGATGGGTATAACACATAACTACTGGTATACATATGCCACCATAGGTTATGCATTCACACACCCCTGTCTGGGCTGACACATAATAAACAATGGTACAGGGGTGCTATGGCCACATACTACCCACTAGATATTGACTTACATCTGTACAGCATCCCACTACTTTGTCTGACATACATGACTGTTAAGGGAGGCCTGGCAGCAGTATATCTGGCAAGTATCTGCATATAACTTCTCACTGGGTAAGTATACTAAGCTGCTAGGCATGTAATAATGCACTGTGCAGGCTATAGGCAGACTGGCTCAACACTGGCCTACATCTCCTATGGGGGAATGCACATGTACCTGCACATATAGCAGGCTCTGCGGGAATGTCACAGCACATGGTAAGATGCACATGTGTGAAAGTGCATAACCACAATCAATGTGAACACAACCACAGCCACATATGGTCAGCTAGCATAATATTACAGTATATTGACTATCTGTTCAACACCATCCTCATATGTGCCACTCACACACTATACTGGGCTGCTACACAGTTTGGCCTGCTGGCTGTCTGTAGTATGGGACATGTGTGTGTATGGCCCTACAAACATGTAAGTCAATATGGTAACATACAGTGGAGCAGCATGTGACATCAGATAGGACGGGACCTATAAGAATGACATCTACCACAGTCTGTACACAGGCTAAAGTACATATTAACAATATACACACACTGTTGACATTCACCATAGGTACACAGACCTCATTACTGTACAAACAACCACAAAACATCCAGGTTATGTCATCAAATATAACCCCTACTGTAAATAACATGTGTAGCAGTCTGATATCTCACTGGCTTGTTATCAGATATGATGACACTAATGATGGTGTACAGCACATATGCACCTTTTAATGCATGACATATATACACAGGTTGACAGAGTTGTGGCTGGAAGCACATACACAGGGTCAATATTGACATGTTGCTGTGATAACATCATACATTTACTGTTGTAACAGGGTTTGTTGCAACATATGTCCTATGAGGGATATGAAGTCAGTAACTGTCACGGCTTTCACCTTCTACAGACTGCAATCCTCACATTACCTTCTACAGTTCACAGATACATGCTCTGTGGGTAACACATGAAACCAAGGGCACAACACACTGCCCAGTATGCAGATTACCCCACAGATGGATATCCCTCATAAGCATAGAACTGAAATGGTAGGTATTAAAACATGTAGGACAGCCATATCCACACACACACACACACACACACACACACACACACACACACACACACACACACACACACACACACACACGCACACACACACACACACACACACACACACACACACACACACACACACACACACACACACACACACGCGCACCTGCACACGCACACACACACACACACTGTTAAACCAACATTACTCCAAATGCAGTATAGCAGCACTTACCGTTTGTAGTCAGGTCAGGCACATCCCCCTCCTGTGTGTTGTCCTGTTTCCACAGTGTATGTTGTTAGAGGTAAATCCCCAGTCCATCTGAGATGCTGTTTGCCAAATAGCAGATCTAGTTCCTGCTCACAGTGAATGAAAAGGGCCAACACCAACATGATGTTCCAAGATATTGGAAAGTGTTTCCATGCAATTGGCTATGGGAATGTTGCCACAGCTGTTCCACATGCAATCAGCTAGGGGAGGGCTCCAGTTTGTGCAGAGGCCATCAGCTGATCATGAGCATCACTTAAAACACACATGCTGCTGCCTAAACAAAGCAGGTGTAGTCTCCACATCCACCAGAGATGGAGTGATAGAGGCAGACAGAGGCAAAGACAAGTCAGGGAGGGGTAGGAGAGTAAAACCTAAGCATGTTTGTGTCACACACCTATCAGCACAGGGTATCAAACCCCTGACAACTATGTACTGCTATCACATTTCTGTGCAGTTACTGGATGCGCCACATTACATGTTGTGGAGCCCTCAGAATGTATATGTGATGGTGAGTGCCATCTGCAACAGGGATATGGTAGCTATACGGTAGGTGTAGTACATGTACCTGCCTGCATGAACAGGTGTCAATGTCAATACAGCCACATTCTCACATGGATACACAAACACTGACACACTTGGCAAGGCCAGGATTTTAACTCATCACTAGTGAGATTGCCACAACACATTAATGTGCAGGTATCACATGCACCACATACAGAGGTGATATGGGAAAAGTGTATGGGGATGTAGGGTATGGGGAGGTGTCTGACATCAGACAGCATTCTTCAGTATGCCAATGGGGGTTGTAGTGAGTGTGGATGTGATCATACGCATCATACGACACACACTCAAACTCACAGGGTGCTAGTACTGACATGCATAGGTGCATTTCTGCATGTGTGTGTGATGCTGACTGTGCCAGATGGGTATACAAGGCTAGGTGATGGGTATACCTTGGCATCAGGCCACAAGACAATGGTCAGCATTGTGGATCAGGGCTGTAGTTTCTGCATTTGCCCACACAGGTGGGTATTGTATCCCACATCCAGTCATCTGGGTGACTATTGTGTGTGGCCGATGCTGTGCATCGCTTGCCATGTATGTATTCCTTAGTCCATGATATGAGATGTGCACATCTCCCACATGCATGTTGAACTCTGGGGTGTCTGGCCATGTTGTGTACACAGATTATCATCAGATGTGCCAGTCTTGGCCACCTGTGGCAGGAACTGGTAATGGACCGCAGCATGCTAATGGCATTTCCTGATGTCCAGTGGCATCTGTGCATACAGGGCATGTTTTCAGGCATGGTATGTCCTTTGTGGGTCACATGTGATGGCACCAGGGGTGTTCAGTGGGGAACATGCACTGTCTGCATGCACGTGCCTATTAGACAGATGAACAGAGTGCCATGTCCACTGCAATCACTCCATAGTTACTATCAGTGGGCAATATGCAGTGTACTACCCACATATTAGCTGTTGCCTAGGCATATGTGTGTGTGTGTATGAGACATGGGTTAAGAGTGTACTCTGGGTAATACTGGGGTTGCTAACTGTGACACACATACAAACACACACACACACACGCACACACGCACACACGCACACACGCACACACACACACACACACACACACACACACACACACCTGGGAGTAGAACCCCTTCCTAACTAGTTTATTACACTACAGCAGTACACAGTTACAGTATGTGCCATGGAGATTACTGGAGTACTTCTCCCCCAAAGGTGTATATAACATTGGATGACATCAGCAGGATTGGCACAGTAGGACATTCAAATTGTAGAGAGTGTGGCTAGGCTAAAATGCATTGCTCACTAGACAAACAGTGACACACACACAAAATATCCATAACTGACATGCGTGAGTATAGAACCCCTAACAGATGTCTATATCAGTCAACAGCATGGAGCTGTTATAGGCCACACCACGTGGATTACTGGCAAACTCCCTCCCCAAAGGTGTATTTCATAATGAATGACATCAGCAGGATTGCCAAAGTAGGGCATTTGTAATGTATTGAGTGTGACTAGCCTAAAATGCATTGCTCCCCACACAGACATTGAAACACACACAAAACATCTGCAACCAACATGTGTGGGTATAGAACCCCTAACAGAGGTCTACATCATAGGGCTGTTATAGGACGCACCACAGGGATTAGTGGAGACCTTTTTCCCCAAAGGTGTATTTCACAATGAATGACAACAGCAGGATTGCCAAAGTAGGGCATTTGAAATGTACTGAGTGTGACTAGCCTGAAATGCATTGCTCCATACACAGACATTGAAACACACACAAAACATCCAGAACTGCCATGGGTGGGAATAGAACCCTACCAGAGTTCTACACCACACTACAACAGTATGCAGTTACAGGATGCGCTATGGAGATTACTGGGTTATACCTTTCCCAGAGGTGTATTTCTAGGTGGATGACATCAGCAGCCTTGCCAAAGATGGGCATTTGAATTTAGGGAGTGTGACTACCCTAAAAACCATTGCTCTATACACAGACAGACACACACACACACACACACACACACACACTTGCCAAGTCTAGGATTAAAAAAGCTACCTAACTAATTTATCACACTACCGCAGTACGCAGTTATAGCACGTGCTGTGGAGATTACTGGGCTACAGCTTCCCAGAGGTGTATTTCTAGGTGGATGACAGCAGGCTTGCCAAAGTTGAGCATTTTAATTGTAGGGAGTGTGACTACCCTAAAAAGCTTTGCTCTCTGTACAGACAGACAGACACACACACACAGTTGCCATGTTGGAGATTTGAACTCCTACCTAACTACTTTATCACACTACAACAGTATGAAGTTATGGTATGCATCACAGAGATTACTGGACTAAAACTCTCCCAAGGGTGTATTTCACAGTGGATGACCTGAGCAAGCTTGTCATAGTAGGGCTATGGGGAGGGCAGTGTGTGTGCATGAGCCATAACCCATTCATCTAGAGGTTGACACGCCGCATGCGGACACGCATAGGGTCATATTCCACAGGTACGTGCATACAGCTGCTAGATGACTACTTCCTTTTATAGTCATGTTTCATAGCTGGCACATGCACCAATAGACTGTAATGCTGACAGATACTGGCGGCTAGTATCTGCAATGAGTGACATCTGAACCTCATGTGGTTGGGGCCCTTTGGCTGTGTGCTGGGTGGGACAGGCCTGGATGGCTCCTTGTCATAGTCACCCTCTTCCACACATCTATGTACGTCTACCTTTGGCTTATTATAGTGTGTTGTCCTTACATATATGTCTGTATTCCTATCCACTGTGTGTGCAAGGCATGCGTAGTGCATACTGACAAGTGTCTGGACTAACAGCTCCAACTGCCAGATATGTCTGGTTCACTGGTGTTTGCAGACACGGCCTTCATGTGTTTGTGTGAGCATGCCCAGTATGGCCTTCTGTATTTAATGTGTGGATCAAGTCCAGATACTGCAGTGCTGACATTGGTTTTGTACACTGACAGGTGGCATGCTGTTTCTGTAGAGTATCCATCAAGCATTTGGCATTGGCTGTTCCTACATTTCTGCATAGGATGGGGGGGGGCTCAGACGACTACTTCTACATTTCTACACAGGATGGGGGGGCACACCTGTCCGTTATTACATTACTACATGGGGGGGGGCACACCTGTCTATTTCTACATTTCTACACAGGGTTGGGGGGGGCACACCTGACAGTTATTACATTCCTAGGTTCATAGGTTCATAGTTTGGTACTAGGCTATTGGCCCTAGGGTCTATACAAGCCTAGTCATAACAATTCCCTGGCTATTTCTTCCCACACTATTTACTTATCTGGACCCCTGTCTAGCAGGGTGACTGATGTGATCTCCGGGGTGAATTCCTTTCTCCCATCCAATCATCAAGGTTCCTTTTGAAGAGGACCAAAGAGGCGCTCTGCTTGACATGTATGGGCAGTCTATTCCAGAGTCTGGGGAGTCTCTGGGTCAGGAACCTATCCTCCAGCATGTTTTGTTTATTGTGATGACAATATTTAGATCCCTGGAACGTTTGGCTCTGAGGGATTGGGATTTCTTTAAGTGTAGCATGTCCAACAGCTCTGGGTTTGACATGGCCTTGTATGTTAAGCAGAGATCGCATCGGAGTAGACGATATGCGACAGAGTATAGCTGGAGTTTATTAAGGCGGTCAGCATAGGGCATCTGGTTTAGGCCTGTGATTCTTTTAGTGAGGTATTTCTGCGGCTTTTCTAGTTGTTGCAGATGTCTTGAGAGGTACATACCAAACGGGGCGTTGTATTCTATAATAGGTCTAATGAGAGATGAGTACAGTGGGACAATGACCTCCTTTTTTCTGGATGAAAAGCCCTTAGTGATGAGGTGTGCCACATAGAAGGATTTCTTGACTGTTGTGGTGATGTGGTTATTGAAGGTGAGACCACTGTCCACCTGTGTCCCTAAGTCTCTTATCACACTTTCGGTGTTTAGTGTACTGCCACCTATGTGATAATTCACAGGTACATGCTTTTTTCTCAAAAGGGTTAACTATACATTTCTTGGCATTGAGCTTGAGCCCAAGGCTCTGGCACCAAGCATCTGTTTCTGTAAGGCCCTTTTGTAGAGTGTCCGCATCATTTGGGGATTCAATAATAGCTCCCAGCTTGCAGTCATCTGCAAACTTTGTTAGCCAGAGTCCCTTAGTGTTGGCCTGTACTTCAGAGGAGTAGATGCCAAACAAGAGAGGTCCCAGGACTGAACCCTGAGGTACTCCACTTGTCACTTGTCTGGAGCTGGATTTGGAGTCAGCTACTTTTACAGTGTGGGTTCTGTCAGTAAGCCAATTGGCAATCCATCAAGTGATGTAGGGATTAATGCCCAGCTTAGCAAGTTTATCTATGATTCCAGAGTGGGGGATGGTGTCAAAGGCCTTGGTGAGGTCCAGATAGGCTGTGTGGACTGCCTTACCCTCGTCCAAGGCTCTGGACACTGATTCAAAGAAGTCAATAAGGTTCAGGAGAGAAGATCGGCCCTTCACGAACCCAAACTAGGTGGGGTCCAGTGTTTTAAGGTTGCCAATGTCTTTGTTTAGAAGTTCCATGATAATACGTTCCATGGCCTTGCAGATCAAGCTCATCAGACTGATGGGGCGGTAGTTCCCGGGATCCAAGGTGGATCCCCCCTTGTGGGGTGGGATAACTGTAGCTGTGCGCCACTCAGTGGGCATGAAGCCTGAGCTGAGGGTATGATTGACCATGACACTTAGGTGAGGTGCCAGTTCATTTTGTAGTTCATGTAGTACACAGCCCAGGATGTCATCTGGTCTCATGGATGCTGTATTCTTAGCTTTGTAGAGTGCGTTTTTTACCTGTGTGGCCATTATTACCTGAATTTGGCAATCTTCCAGTATTGAGATGGGCCATTTAGGGGGTGAGAGGGGGGTGAAGCTGGCACTGAATCGATCTGCCAGGATATTGGCAATATCCTTGGGATCAGTATATTTAATGCCATTCTGTTGTAGCTCAGAGCAGATCTGAGCATTGCCATTTAGATTCTTGACATAGTTATAGAATGCCTTGTGGTTGTCTTTGGAATCTTTTGCAATTTTCTTTTCACCCCCCTCTCCCCCCCTAAAGGAGAGATAACTATCCCAGCAGAGTGTAGCCTCCCAGACATCTCAAATGCGCAGGTGAAAGCTGCTCTCTCTAAAGCTAAAAACACAGCATCAATGGGACCGGATGGTGTCCCCGGCTGTGTGCTACACGAGCTAAATGAGGAATTAAACCCGCACATAAGGCAGCTGTTTAATCTCAGCCTTACCACAGGATACGTGCCCAAGGAGTGGCGTACGGCAACTGTGGTCCCACTCCACAAAGGCGGTGCCTCTACGGACCCTGGTAATTACCCCATAAGCTTTAACAAGTCTAGTCTGCAAAGCTATGGAGAGGATCATAATGGAGCTCATAAACAGATATATAGGGGACTTGCAGACATTGGACCTGACCCAGTTTGGCTTCAAGGGCAGATCATGCCTTTTGAACTTGGTCAACTTCTTTGAAACAGTCACCAAGGCCATTGGAGGGAAAGGCAGTCCCTACAGCCTACCTTGACCATGCAAAGGCCTTGACACAATACCCCACTGGGTATTGTAGAAAAACTTACCAGCTTAAATGTAAACCCATATGTCACAAGATGGGTTGCAAACTGGCTTAAGGACAGAACCCACAGGGTTAGAGTTGCTGGAGCTATGTCAGACTCCAAGCCAGTCACAAGTGGTGTCCCACAGGGCTCGGTCCTTGGCCCCCTATTGTTCGGCATCTACTTCTCAGAAGTACAGGCCAACATGGGAGGACTTTGGCTGACAAAGTTTGCAGACGACTGCAAACTGGGCGCCATAGTGGAAAGTGCATCGGACACGTATATCCTTCAGAAGGGACTCATGGAAACAGATAGCTGGTGCCAGAGCCATGGCCTGAAGTTAAACACCAAAAAATGTATAGTCATACCCTTCAGGAAAAACAAGGTAACCCCAAGCTACCATATAGGTGGCAATCCACTAAGCACAGAAGAGGTTATCAGGGACCTGGGGACCCAGGTTGACAGTGGCCTTTCATTTGACACTCACATTGCTAAAGTGGTTAGAAAGACCTTCTACATTGCCCACCTGATCATGAAGGGATTCACATCCAGATCTAGTGAGGTCATTGTTCCCTGTACTCTTCACTTATCAGACCAATGATCGAGTACAATGCCCCATTCGGGATGTATCTCACCCGACATCTGCAGCAATTGGAGAGACCCCAAAAGTTCCTCACCAAAAGGATAAAGGGACTCCAAAATCTGTCATATGCTGCCAGATCGAAGAAACTCCAGCTCTATTCAGTTGCATACCGTCTGCTCAGAGGTGACATGTGCCTGACATACAAGGCCATGTCCAACCCGAAATTAATGGACATGCTCCACCTCAAAAAATCCAAATCCACCAAAACCACTAGAGCAAGCGACTTAAACCTTAGCATGGATATAAATAGGATGTGCTGGAGGGATAGATTTATCACTCAGAGACTCCCTATGCTGTGGAATAAAATCCCGATCCATGTGAGGCAGAGCACCTCGCTGGCTCTGTTCAAGAGAAATCTTGACCTGTGGATGGGAGATCATAGGTTTATCCCGGGAATCATCTCTGTGTCACTGCTGGACAGAGGCACAACAAACTAATGGGCACAGTATTTTTTCATATAAGGGGTGGCGTAAGCCACAACAATTTGGGCTAGGCTTATAAATGCCTTAGGGCAGATAGCCTAGTATAAACCTATGAACCTATAACTAGCTTTGGGGGATTTTATGAGGGACCTCAGCTTCTTACTGAGGCTGGTAACGGAGTTTTTTGCATCCTGGGATTTTCCTTTTTTCTGCAACACTTTTTTCCTTTTGTTGTAAAGTTTGTTTATGGCAGGGGATCACCAGGTTGGTTTCCTTTTTTTGGAGGAGAGCATCTTGGTTCTATCTGGGATGGCACGATTTATGCATCAGTGGATGAGCTCATACAGTGCCTTAGTGTAGGACTCAGCAGTCAAACTTTCAGTTCCTGTCTGCATGGGTGTCATGAAGTTTGTAACTTCTGACTTGAGTAGCAGAAAGTTGGCCTTGGAGAAGTTTTTTATGGAGGTTTCCTTATTGGGGGGTGGGGGAAGGATGTGGATGTTAAGGGTGATTAGCTTATGGTCTGACCTGACCAACGAGGGGGTTACCATAGGTGTGGAGCATCGATTTTCCCATGTTGGTAATGACCAGGTCGAGGATATTGGAGCCCCTGGTGAGACTATGGATTATTTGATCCAGGGCATTGGAATAGATGAATTCCAAGAACCGTTGGGCAAAGGTGTTGGTGCATGAGTAATTTTCCCAGTTAATGGCAGGCTAGTTGAAATCACCCAGTATTAGGGTGTTTGGTTGTATATTAATATTTTCCAGTATGTTTAAAAAGGTGTAGTGAGAATCTTGGGGCATGGTGGGGGATCTGTAGCAAGCTACAATTTGGATTGCAGTCTTACCTAGTGTTAGTTGCACCTGGATAATTTCAGATGCATTATGTTGGGCAACTAACCTGGTGGTGTGAATATCCTTGGTGAATATGGACACTTCTCCACCATTAGTGTTTCGATCCTGGTTTGGTATCCGAAAAGTGTGGTAAGAGTTGTAGCCTGGTATTGCAGGGGTACTCTCTGGAGCCTTGAACCAGGTCTCAGTTACTGCACAGATATCGATGTTCTCCAATTTTAGGAGTGCCTCGAGAGAGTGCATTTTGAGGTTTAGACTTCTAGCATTGAGCGTATTACCTTCAGATTTTGCATGCTTGTACCTGCTACGGTGGTGGTTTTGTCCTTTGGACTTTGTCTAAAAAAGGCACTATAGGGGTGGCAAGAGCCTTAGCCAGTAACCTGAATCCCAGGGTTGACAGGTACAGACCATCTCTGGCAAAGCATCATGGTCTGTCGATCATGTCATCCCGGGCAGATAGATACTGGATCCACTTTGAATGACGCCAGAAGCTTAGCCAATTGTTGAAGTCAATCATTTTGTCCTTATATTGTGGTATCATTCTGGGCGAAGGCAGGATGCTACTCATGGCTAGGGTCATACCTGCCTGGGCCACATGATCCGAGAGCTCTTCCAGTTCTCTTTTCATGTAGTCCAGGGAGGTACATCTCAAGTCATTCACTCCAACATGGACAATAACAGAGTCATATTTGTACTTGTTGTGGAGTGACTTGAGTGCATGAGTTATGTGGCAGATCCTGACACCCGACAGGCAGCTCACTGTAATTTTCTCCTTGTTCAGCCTAGTGAGTGGGACATCAGTGTGCCTGACTATAGAGTCACCTATGACTAAAGTGTTAGGTATGTTGTCTTGTCTTAGGGGCTGTTGCTGGGTGGCACACTGGTGTTGTGCGCTATGTGACACTTTGCTTGTGATTGGTGTTTTATTGCATTTCAGCTTCAGAGGTCTTTGTTGCTTGGGCAGGTTACAGTTAAGGGCCTCCGCATATGTGGATTTAGTGTTGCTATGTGTGGGTGTTGGTGGTGTGAGTTTAGAAGGGCTATGTGTTGCTTGAGGTGTAGTGCAGGAGTTAACCTTCTTCTCTTGACTGCCTAGCACAATCTTGGGTGGAGAGAGCGTTGCTTCCAGTTGGCTATGTAAGTGCATCTCTCACAGGTTGTAGTGTTGGATGGTAGGAGGAGAGGGTTGTCTGTGGTAGGGTGGGGGGGATCACCTGACTATTTCTACATTTCTACACAGGGTTGGGGGGCACACCTGACTATTACATTACTACGTAGGGTGGGGGGCTCACCTGACTATTTCTACATTTCTACACATGATGGGGGGGGGGGGCACACCTGACTGTTATTACATTACTACATTGGGGCTGTACACCTGTCTATTTCTACAGTTCTACACAGGATTGGGGGCACACCTGACTGTTATTACATTACTATGTAGGATGTGGGGGGGCATCCCTGACACTTGTACACATTTGCTATGACTGTACTGGTATGTCAGATACTCCATTTCATTCTGTATTGCTAACTATCATGCTGACTAGAGGCATACCAGTGTACTACAGATCGTGGCTTTGGTTGCCCTACATATTATTATCTGACTTCCTACCCTTCAGAACTAAAATCCCGCTACCTGCCCTGCTGTAGTCTGTCTATGTAGCCCTGGGGAGGAGGTTAACCATAGCCATCATTCAGGGGCCATAGCACAGGCTCTGTTTGGGTTTGTCTACACCTGTCATGCTGACTGAGACTGTTGTTGGTTATGTGAACCGCCCTGACTAGCATGTGTGGGTCATATGGACACACATGTCACTCAGCACATTTCCTGCAGTGGGTTTTTTCAGCCTTTGCAGTACTGGTTACTATGGTGACTCCAGTATGTGTTACAGATGTCATGGTGCCACTATGGGTGTCTACTGTCTGCTGCCATAACATTCAGCCACCCAATTCCCTTGAATGCTCACAGCCATACCACAGATACAGGTAATGACACATTCTACTCCATTTGGCAATTGGTAGGTTGATTGACTTACCTTGAGGGTGTTCCAGACTTGCGGATGGTGATGGAGGGCTGCCTATGTCGAATGCACATAGTACACTCCCTATACATAGTTGAGCGCAGGTAGTGTCATGTTTGGCATCCCTTTTACTGTATGTGCGAGTCGAGGTGTCATTCCCTGGGTCCCTACTGTGTCAGTATATGTGCTATGTGCTGTCTCTTTGCCGCAACCTCAGCATACTGGGCATGCCTCCATCTGCCTGCTGTGGCAGGCTCAGGTTGTTCCTCCTCCGAGTAACTCTGTGCCTGTGCAGGCCTTGGCATGGGTGGGGGGCTGTGTGGCCCTGCCCCATGCTGTTCCTGCTGCAGCTGTTTCTGCAGGATCATATTGTGTAGCATAGCACATACCATAACAATTTGGGTACATGTAGCTAGTGAGTACTGTAAGGCTCCACTGGATGTGTCCAGGCACTGTAACCATGACCTGATCATCCCAAATACATGCTCTATTATAAGTCTGGTCTGTGCGTGTGCCTCATTATGGCGTTCTTGTTCAGGTGTGTGTACATTTCTGATGGGTGTCATCAGCCATGGCTCCAGTGTGTAACCAGCATCCCCCACTAGGTGACCATAGGGGATGTCCCCACTGGCAAATCTCTGCGCCAGATGCCATATGTTGGAATTGTCATAGCTTCCAGGGCAGCCAGCATACACATTCATTTTAATGCCCTGGGCATCACACAAGACCTGGCAGTTGATGGAGGGAATATCCCTGCGGTTGATTTAGCCATTACCCTGATAACTGGGTGGTGCTTTGATGCGTATGTGCATGCAGTCTATAGCACCCACTACCTCAGGGTATTCTGCTATTTGGTGGAGATGCATATTGCTGGCCAACACCTCAGGGGTGTTGAGGAAATATACGTGCTCACTGGCATGTGCTGACATGGCATCCAGGAACTGGTGGAATACTCTGGATGCTGATGCCTGTGAGATCCCCATGATATCCCCAGTTGAGCTTTGGGAGGTACCTGTGGCTAGTATTCCTAGGCCTACACATGCCTTGGTATCCACTGGGATGGGTTCCCCTTGATCAGGTTGGTGTGTCAGGTGTGGCCGGCACAGCTCAACAATTTGCTGTAGGAGGTCTCTGTCCACCATATAGTGCTCCACTATCTCCAGCTCATGTAGCCCCTGGTAGGTTACCCTGGGTCGGTGCACTCTTCCCCATTTCCTCACTGTGGGTTGATCGGCAGCATTCACATCCTCACCACCCTCAGCCTCTTGCACATGTTGTTCTATGTTGCCTGCTGCAGCCCTGCTCATTTTGTAGGTTTGTTTGCTAAAATTTCACCACTTGTATACACTGGTGGTGTAGAGTGTGGGAAAAACCAGAGTGGAGGGTGTTTGCTTAGTTTACAGTAGTGGTCTTGCCTGGGCTGGTCTGCTGCCTGTGTAATTGGCTGATTCTGATACATTTCACCTGACAGCTAAGTTAGTTCTCCTTGATTACCTTCCTACTGCTGTTTTCCCTTCCCATTGCCTTCCTGTTTAAGCCCATGTGTGTGCCGCACAAACAGAGTGCTCAAATATGCTCACTACTGCTATTTCCTGGTTTAACTTCTTTTTTCTTCCTGTAAAACCCGGTGTGTGGCACGCACACCCGCTTAGGCTTTGTAGTGAGTGCTAAGCAGGTTTAGACATACCCCCTAGCTTAGCTGTGCTAAGCTAGGAGCAAACCCGCGCCACAGGGCTCCAATCCACTTACAGTATACTTGACACCCCCCCATGATGTCACCTAACTCCCAGCCTTGTACCAAGCTATTCTTAGTCTTACACTGTTGGGACCTGACTCACATGCTAGGGAAAATTGGGATTCACTATCCTTCCCCTCGTTTACATAGGATTGCCTGCTAATGCATAGTTACATGTCTCACACTGAGCCTCTCCCTTTAGCAACCACTACTCACTGGCCATGTTGTCTTCTGCCTGCCATTGACTTCCATGGCAGCATACTGATTTTAGTTGGAATGCTTAATTTAGGTTATTTTTTTTTTTTATTTTCCCCCAGATCCCATTTGCGCGTCGCTGCCCTACGCTTAAACAGCTGAGATCGGCTAAAAAAAAATAAAAGTTGATTTCTGTATTTTTTTTGTTTGCAATGCAAGTGGCCTTATACTTGGCCATTGGCATGCTTACTTTATAATATGCAGCCTTTATATGGGGCTGTCACAGCTCTGTTCTGGATTTTACAGAAATGTACTCAGTTACTAACCGAGTACATTTCTGCAGATAGCACTAGTCTTGCACGGACTGTTGCAAGCTTCCTGGATTGGAAAATCACCTCATTTGCATAGATTTCTCCTGCAAATCGGGTGATTTGCATACCAGGGCTTAGTCTGTGCAAGATTAGTGCAGGAGCGCTCATGCATGCCCCAGCAGGCTGTTCCTGGATCGCACAGCAGACATATTGCCTGCTTGAGCTCCTGCACCAATCTTGCACTCCATGCAAGCTTTTGAGAATCCGGGGGACTGTCTGAAACTAAACCAGTCACAGAAAGAAAAGAAACATGCTCTTTTGTGAATGGCCATCTAAGAAAGGAAAAAAATAACTATACCCAAACATAATTTGTCCAAATAGTGGCACTATTAAGAAACCAGTATTTTTGTAAGGTTATATGTAGGGCTTGGGCAGATTCAGGGTTAGGGTTAGCACACCAGTAAGGACAGACAGAGGACTGAGACAGTTTTTACTTTTTACTCTGTAAATACACAATGTCATCGTGGGTCTGAAAGACTTTTTTTGTCTTTAAAGTTCCAACATCAAGTCACTTTGACTTTCTCCCTTTTTTTTTTTTTTTTGGTAATGTCAGTTGGCTTAACATTTTCAGGTTTACTTTTGTATTTCTCAGTTCTTACCTATACAGAAAGTTCTGAGTCTTTTGAACAGGCAGACCATCTCATTTACTCTTTTCCTTTGGTACATCTATTGCTAGTCAAAGTCAGTCAACAATCTTGAAAAATTATTTTCATTCTCAGGCTCTGTTAGAAAGTGGGAGCTTATAAATGCTCAACAATGCATGATACAGTTTAATATATATATATATATATATATATATATATATATATATATATATATATATATATATATATAAATATTTATGGGTCTACTTCAGAAAAATGAAACCCCAGAACATCGAAACTCACATCACTGAGACGACATGAATGAAACCCCATTACACTGAAAGACCAGAAGAGCGAAATTCAAAATTCCAGTATTACAGGATTTTGAATTTCGCACTTCTGGTGTTGTAGTGCAGGTAAGTAATGTTTGTGTAAGTGTATGTTTGAGGGTTAGTGGTGTGTGTAAGTGTGTGTTGTGACTGTGGTGTGTGTGTGTGTGTGTGTGTGTGTGTGTGTGTGTGTGAGGGACTGTAATGTGTGAGTGTGAGTTTGCCTTGTGTGTCTGTTTGTGCAATCTCGGAGTTAGAATATTAAACAAGGGGGGATGTGGGGGGTGTAGGGGGGCTTGCCCCCCCTGCCTATCTGTATTGTAGGATGTTGTGATAGGTAGTTTTGGGCAGTTGTGTATGTGTGTGTTATGTATGTGTTTTAACGTGGTTGTGTGTTTTCGGTGTTATGGGGTTTCGTTTTTGTGAAGTAGATCCATATATACATACATATATATATATATATATATATATATATATATATACATATATATATATATATATATATATATATATATATATATATATATATACACATATATATATATATAACTATATATATATATATATATATATATATATATATATATATATATATATATATATATATATATATATATATATATATATATATATATATATGTAGATAGATACATATATATATACATACATATATATAGATATACAAAACGAAAAATGCACTGGGAGCTCACCAATAAGAGGAACGAGTTGAAGGTGTTTAATGAAGCACAAACACAAACGTAACAGAATGTACTGAAAGACAGGGTTCAAACTTTAATAAGGAAAAACAGTGAATGAACGTGTATGCGAAGTTTGAACCCTGTCTTTCAGTACATTCTGTAACGTTTGTGTTTGTGCTTCATTAAACACCTTCAACTCGTTCCTCTTATTGGTGAGCTCCCGGTGTACTTTTCGTTTTGTGGTTCTAATTTCACTGGCATCTACTTGTTTTTTTGGTATATATATATATATATATATATATATATATAGGTTTACTATCATAAATTCGAAAGTAAAAATAAATAATGTCTTTATTTTCGAATTTATGCATCGAAAATGAACATTTTCGAATGATAGTAAACTCGAAAACAAGGGTGTATTGTCAAAAATGTCACTTGCGACATTTACAGCGATACACAGCACGCCCACCCTTCCCATAATCACCTACCTACCTAACCGAACACACAGTTATGCAGGGGGGCTACGCACCCCTGCACCCCCCCCCCCTGTGGGGGGCTGTGCCCCCCACACCCCCCTAACTTAATATTCCAACTCCAAGATCGCACTACAGTGAGGAAAGGGATGCATTTCCCTAACCGCACTGTACCGTGATCCCCTCCCATGACCGAAAGTTAGAATTGCGAATGCACAGTTCATTCGCAATGCAAACCTTCGCTCATGTCACCTGCGTAATATGAAGTATTCGAACATCTGATGTTGAATACTTCATAACCGTCTAAATGCGTCGACATAATGATAGCAAACCATATATATATATATATATATATATATATATATATATATATACACACCCTGCATAAAACCCATAGAATGCAAAGTGTTCCATTACATTTGGACAGGATGGCTAGACTTAAGAAGGCCCTTGGTTGTTAGCCTAGTAATTACTATGATCCTATGAGCCTACAATAAATTATCTGTCTCACCATTGCTAGGAGTTCCCTCTGCTTAAAGACAGTGCCTCATGGTCCTATTTTCACGTTTAATGTTTGAATTGCAAAGTTCTACAGTGTTGAGAGACAGTCTCATTTCTTTTCTGTTGATTCTGGATAGCTCTTAGTTGCACAAGTACATTTGTTATTGCAAGCTCCATTGCTCTAAAAGTAAGTTCTGCTCTTCTGTGATATCTCTTCCAGATTTCCTATAACTTTAACTGACAGAATCAATGTTTTCAGCTAAGATTTTATTTGCATGGTTACAACACTGGACTGCAAAACATGCATTTTATCATAATATTGTGATGCAATGCATTTAATTTTGCTGAAACATAGCACTGTGTAACCTAAACTGATTGCACATTAATTATATATGTTAACCATCAGGGTATGACATCAGTTCACATATTATGATAGCAACACTGATACTGTTTGCTTATTGTCTTTTTACCTCCCATTTTCAGTACTGGCAACACAATCAGTTTCAAGTTTGCACATACTATTTCTTATGTTACACATCAGTAAACCCCCATTTCACTCTCAGGGTAGTTATCTTTTTAGAATCAATACTTCTTTATTGTTTTATACAACAATTAACCCTCTTTTCTTTGTCAGAGTTTTGTTTCAGAATCAACACCTTTTTGACAGCAATATACCCACTTTTCCCTGTCAAAGGGCTCTACTTACAAAAAAAAATAAATAAATAAATAATACCTTAAATCAACTTTAGTTTCACAAAATGCCACCAGTGTTTTAGCAAAACTATTTTACTAAGGACTTCTTTTGCTGCAAGTCTTTAGCATAACAACAACAAAGAACTTTTTTCCTGGCTATCCTTTGACTATCCTGAAGACCTACCTTCATTGCTGGAGCAAGCCCCTGTATGGGCCCAAGGCAAACTTTTTTGTTGGCATTGTCTTTCTTTAGTATTAACAATTCTCTACTGAGAATACTTGCTTTTCACTTACGTATCTCATACCCTTACATTTCTTATAATAATTTCTTACAACAGTTCAGTGCTGTATAAATGTATACACACTCCCATAGACAATACCCAATAAAATTTAGTTCTGTATATACATTGTCACTGAGAGCATCTAGTGATGTCTCAAAATTAGTTTTAAGAAATGATTACCCTGCATGCTGTAGGGTGACAGCTAAGAAAGTGCCAAGCTAATATATATCCTTCCTATAGTAAATCTTAGTGCTGGCGATTTATTTTTCATCACAAGGTTTACTAATAACTAAATTAAGGCAGATGGTCTGCTGAAAGTTAGTTATGTCTGAAAAAGGCTAATTATTATTAGCAACTTCCAAATTATAGATAAAAAGTATGACAGCTGTTGTAAATATGTGTACTTTCTCATTCAAAAATACATTACAGCAATGCATGGGCCAATACTGTACTCTTGGCAGTACAACCACACTTGGGATGTATTTTCTTACTAAATAAGAACACATTAAGCTGAAGCACAAACTCGGGTAGTTATAACAAAAATGCAAAATTGCTATTAGGAAAGTTTAATTTCACAGACAGTGACGTTCTGTAACTCCTTCATACTTCACTGTAGTACAGTCATATATTGTCTGTTCTGGTACATTCAACAGATTATAACCACTGATCTGCATTTCTAATTTCTCAGTTTTGCAAGGCATGCTGGGACATGTAAGGGTACACATTCTTGGTATACACAATAACTGCAAAATCTTGGTGGCTCATAGTTCATAGGTTCATTGCTATATACTAGGCTAATGACCACCAAGGCCTTTATAGATCTATCCATGCATTCCAACCCAATTGTATCCCTAGGTATCATGGGCATTTATTAGGAGGGGGTATGTTAGTTTGGATGTTTCTTGAGGTTATGGGGGTATGTTAGTTTGGGCATTAATGTCTGCTTCTGTCTTTCAGACACATGGGGACCAGACTCCGGGTGAATTTTTGATTTCCCGTCCATTCATCAAGGTTACACTCAAATGGAGTTAGTGATGGTTTCTACTTTTCATGGATGCAGATCCTGTTACAGAGCATGAGGATCCCCTGAGATACATATCTGTCTCATCAATGTATCTTACTTAGGTCACAAGAAAAATTTAAATCCTTGGATCAAGTGGTTCTGATGCTGATCATTTTGCAGATGTGTAAAAGGACTGTCAGAGCTGGATCTGAGGATGCATTGTATGCCAGGCAGAGCATACATTTCAGTAACCTGTAGGAGACAATAGAGATAAGGCTTTAAGGAGATCCATATAGGACAATATGTGTTTATACCCTAGATTCTCCTTGTAAAGAACATTTGTGGGAATTTCAGCTGTTGCATATGTCTGGTTAGATGCATGCTGAAGGGGACATTATACTCAATGATGGGTCTGATAAGAGCCAAATAAAGTGACCCCATGGCTTCCATGGACCTGGATGCCTTGCCCTTACTTATAAGCTGGGCAACATAGAATGATTTTCTTATTACCTTGGCCAAATGTTGGTCAAAGGCCAGATTACTGTGTATATATGCTTCCAGATCCCGGTCTACCAGGTTGAGTCTTATGGATGTCTTATCGATAAAGTGATTAGCCTAGGTGACAGTTTTCCCAAAGCACTATAATGCTTTTCTTGGCATTGTGTTTTAGCTCATGATTATGGCACCAGTCATTTGTCTGTAAAGAATTAAGATTGGTGTAGCCTGCCCAATACACTTAGCTTAGCTCTCATCTCTCCTGTTAAGTACTAGAGAAGTAACATCTTCTCATATACATTTTTGGGAAGTCTGGTAGACTGTTGTAGCCTGTTATCCCCATTCATACATTACACCATACCCACTGGGATTGTCAGTAGTCAATACCCTGGAAATACATACTGTACCGCTTTACAGAAGGTTTCAGTGTTCCATGGTCATTTGAAACCTGGCCTTGGTGATGAAATTTGCCATCTAACTTCCACAATGTAGCAATGAAAACTGTTCACTTTCATCCCAACAGTTGACCCTTCCAGTGTTTTCAACTGGCATTGTCTAGTAATATATTCAGAATCACCTTTGAATTTGATGGATCAGTCCAAGTTCCAGAAGCTGTTAGTGCCTGTGTGCTTGTGTATTTACGTGGTACATAATCCAGTGGGCCATCTGCATTGCTTCAGAAATACTTTCAGACATTTAAATGGTTTTAGATAGTTAATTCTGTTCAATGTCTCACTAACATCATTCACAAAATGCAACTGACACAAAAGCCAGCCTCAAAAATAATCTCTCCATGTTGGTATAAAAAATAGAATAAGCAGTGGCAAAACTTTAAGGCTAAGGTTGTTTATTTTATGCCAAATTAATAAAGACAAATATGGATAGCAATACAAAATACATTTAATTCTAAACTTGAACAGTATATGCTCTAGAACTGAATGTCACCTTTTGAAAAAAAATTTCATTAGAAAACTGACGCTGTGATACTGGATGGAGTCCCGTTATCAACACAGCCTAAGTGAACTCAGATCATATTCAACAATGAAACATGGGCCAACTACTAATGTATTCAGTTCCTTGCTACCAGTTAATCTTTCTACACCTTTAGTGTACATGTTATTACCCTGCTATTTAAAAAAATAAAGTCAAATCTAAGCATTTAATTTAATATTTGTGGTCTATATAAAACAAGCTGAAACAATAGCAGCCTTTCTTTTCAGCAACAGTAGCAGTATAAACAATACAAATCCCATGAATCCTAAAAATACGGTTCTGAACCAACAAATACAAAAGCTGTTTGCTAATAAACTGGCTTTGCTTATTAAAGGCATTCTTTTTACAGCAGTCATGAGATAACATCTGATAAATGCTTTTCTGTTACTCATACCTTGAAAGCATTTGATTTCTGCCCCATGTAAAAAAGAAACAAATACAAAATGCCCTCCAACTCATCGATTCTGTGGTATATTAAGTGAAATGCCAAATCCTAGATATGTTGAAAACGTTTATAGATATAAAAATGTCTCTGTGAACTAAACATTTTTACAATGTAAACAATAAATGTTTTTGAATCATAAGATCATAGGAGATTACTAGGCTATCGACCCATAAGTCATTTTAAGCCTAAACGTTCCATCCCAATGTAATACCATGAAAATGCTAGTCAGTACGCACAATTGCATTTAGTGATGGCTGCCCATGTCCAGGAGGGTTGTGAGCACTATTCCTGGTAAGAATTGATGGTGTCCCATCCTCTTGTCCAGGTTCCTCTTGAACAGTGTCTCTGTTTTACATGAATTAGTAGCCTGTTCCAAGGACACGGCAGTTGCTGGAAGATAAATCTGTGCGTCCAGCACAGGTAGATCCTATTTAAGTTGCTGGCCATATTTAGGTCCCTGGAGCAAGTAGCTCTAGTCCAATTTGATTTACTGATATGCAGCACATTCATTAGGTTTGGGTCTTGAAATCCTCTGTAGGGCAGGCATAAGTCTCTCCTAAGAAGTCTGATACAACAAGGAGTATAGTGACAGGGGCTTTAGCTGGTCTGTGTAAGGCACATGCTAGATCCCCTTGATCTTCATTGTTAAAAACCTCTGAGGTCTCTCTAGTTGCTGCAGGTGCTTTGTACAGTACATGCTGACATTGGCGTTATACTCAATTATGGGCTGGATTAGTGCTGAGGATAGAGGGGTTATAACCTCTTTTGCTCTCAAGGCAATGCCTTTACTAATCAAGTGTGCTATGTAGAAAGCCTTCCTCAATACAGTAGATGCATGTTGGTCGAAGTTAAGGTTGCAGTGAACTTGTGATCCCAGGTCCCTTACCATTTTGTGGATACTTTGGGTATTGTTGTTGGTTTGATAGTGTGAAGGGCCACTGTTTGTGCTGAAGGGAATGATGATGCATTTCTTTGCATTCCATTTGAGACCATGACTAATATACCAGTCGTTGGTCTGTGTGAGACCCCCCTGGAGTATACTGATGTCATTTGGGGATTCATGATTGCACCTAGTTTGAAGTCGCCTGCAAACTTGGTCAGCCACAACCCCTTAGTTTTGATCTGAACTTCTAAGAAGTATATCCCAAACAGTAGGGGGCCAGCACTGACCCCTGAGGTACCTTGCTGCTAACAGTTCTGCTGGTGTATGTGGAATCATCCACTTTGATAATTTGTGCCCAGTTTGTGACCCAGTTAGCAACCCATCTTAAAAAGAAGGGGTTTACATTCAGCTTGCTAAGTTTGTTGGTAATGCCTGAATGTGGGATTGTGTAAAAAGCTTTTGCCAAGTCAGGGTATGCTGTGTGCACAGATTTGTCCTCGTCAATGGCCCTGAGCATATTTTCAAAGAGGTCCACCCGATTTAACAGGCAGGATCTGCCCTTGATGAAGCCAAATTGGGTAGGATCCAAAGTTTGGAGGTCCCCTATGTATTTATTTATGAGGTCCATAATGATATGTTCCATGGCCTTACAGATGAAGCTTGTCAGGCTTATGGGTCTGTAATTCCCCGGGTCTGTTGCTAGGCCACCTTTGTGAAGGGAATAACTGTTGCCATTCTCCATTCTGCCAGAACAAAGCCAGGTTAGGCTATGACTGAAAAGGGTTCTTAATGGTGATGCTATTTCATGTTTTAACCTGTTTAGAAGACAGCCTGGGATATCATCAGGTCCCATAGAGGCTGTTTTTTTTTTTTGCATTGGACAAGGCTTTGAAAACCTGCTGTTTAGATATGTAAGGTGGCGGAGGAGTATGAGAGAAGGCTTGTGATAAGTTAGAAGTGGATAATGTGAAAATGTTGCCAGACCTATCTGCTAGCAGGTGTGCTATCTCTGTGGGGTCAGTGTGTGTGATGCCATTGGTAGCTAGTTCTGCACATGCTTGAGTCCTACCTTTTAGGCTATGCATGTAGTTGTAAAAGGCCTTATGACTATTCCTGGCTGTACTTGCTAAGTTTCTCTCAAAGTAGTCCTTAGAGGACTTGACAAGTTGTCTTATTTGCCTTTTGAGGCTGAGGAGGGTGCTTTTCCATTGTTGGGACCTTGCCTTTGTTTTTTTGGACAACAACCTCTTGCATTTATTAGAAAACTTGTTGACTCTGGATGCCCACAATAGCAGCTTGTTTTTACTAGGGACTCTAGCTTTGATTCTTTATGGTACAGCCAAGTTTATACACTTATGCACATGATTGTACAGGGCGTTAGTGTAAGCTTTGGCATAGTTACCACTTCCAGCTTGGGGAGGAGCTTGGAATGTATTTACTTCTTTGCTAGGAGGGTATAATTTACCTTGATGAAGTTTTTTAGTCTGATTTCATCTTTTGTGAGTTCTGGTGTTAGTGGCAGCTTGAAGATGACTGTTTTGTGGTCAGATTTAACTAATGAGTTTCCGACGGTTGTGGCAGTGCATCTGTTTGACATGTTAGTGAGGACCATATCTAGAATGTTGGTTCCTCTTGTCAGAGTATGAACAGTTTTTTCCATAGCATTTGAATTAACAAAGTTAAGGAACATTTGCACTAGCGAGTTGGGGCTAACATAGGTTTCCCAGTTGATGGTGGTATAATTGAAATCTGCCATAACCATAGTGTTTGGTAAAATTTGGATTGTCTCCAGTTTGGTCAAGTAGGCTTCATGGACATCATGACCCATGGAGGAGGACCTATTACTGGCTATGACTTAAATGGGGGTCATACTCACCATAACCTGGACCTGGAATAATTCCATGGAGCTGTCCAGTCTAACTAGATGGGAGGTGAATTTATCTCTAATAAAGATAGAAACACTAGCTCTTTTGGTTTTCACATGCTCATTTTGTGGTCTAAAGGTGTGGATGACATTGTAGCCATGCAAGGTCGAGTTACTCTGTGAGGCCTTGTACAAGGTTTCTATGACTGCACAGATATCTACATCTTCTAGTGACAGAAGTGTTTCCAGGGAGTTCAGTTTTTGGTTTAAGCTCCTAGCATTTAGCAGCATGACCCTTATTTTGTTTTGGTTGGTTAATTTCATGTCAATAATGTTGTTTTCAAGACCTTGCCTAAAAAAGCCACTATGGGGGAGACAAGAGCCTTTGCCAGCAGCCAAAAGCCTAGAGGTAGTAGGTGCAAACTGTCTCTGGCAAAGTAGTGAGGTTTTGTCGACCATGGCTTCCCAGGCTGACGGGAACTAGATCCCCTTTGAATGCCACCAAAAACTAAGCCATTTATTGAAATCAATAATTTTTTGTTTGTACTGCAGCATCATTCTAGGTGAGGGTAGTATGCTGCTCAAGGCTAGGGACATCCCTGCCTGGGACATATACTCAGAGAGCACAACCATGTCTCTCTTCATATAGTCCAGTGAGGTACTTCTCAGGTCATTCACACCGACATGAACTATGAGACAGTCATAATGGTAATTGTTGATGAGAGACCTTAGTGCATGTGTGATCTGACAAATTCTGGCACAGGACAGACTGTGACTTTCTCCTTGTCCCACATGTTGAGTGGGACAAGGAGAAAGCTTTTTTAGATTTTTCAGTTTGCTTGCCTCAATGAAAAAAATAACAACAAAGTAATAAATGCATACAATTTTACAGAATGCGTTTATACCAAAATATACAGGATATGTACAGGTTGTATGATCCTGACTGTAAAATCTGTTTCTTCGTCCAGCTTTACAAAAACGCATGGCTGATAAATAAAATAGAATATTTAAGTTTTCATAATGTACCTATACCAGAAGCTGTCAAGCCTCTCTCTCATTTAGTTACCATAACACCAACAGTCAATATCAAACTTCAATGAATCAGGAAATCCATCTTGGATTTCTATTCTTCTGGTGCGTATTTATATGAAAGTTAGTTCATTCTACAAATGTATTCATTTTTGCATTTTCCTTAAAGCAATTAGCCATTTGATCTGTCCTATTTCTACATCTATTCTCAAACTAATATACTTAACAATATTCTGGGAGGTAATGTCTTGCATGCGAGTACAATAGTCCCCCAGATTATAAAAAGCTGGCACGGACTGCAAGATCAGTGCAGGAGCTCAAACAGGCAATATGTCTGCCGTGCGATCCAGGAGCAGCCTGTAGGGGCATGCAAAAGCACTCCTGCAATGGTCCTGCATGGACTAAGCCCCTGTATGCAAATCACCCCCATTTGCAGGAGAGATCCATGCAAATGAGGTGAATTTGTGATCCAGGAAGCTGGAAACCAGCCATGCAGAACTAGTGTAATCTGCAGAAATGTACTCGGTTAGTACATTGTGTGGTGCTTTAGTGTAATAAACTAGTTAGGTAGGGATTCTACTCCCCGACATGACAGGTGTGTTTGTGTGTGTGTGTGTGTGTGTGTGTGTGTGTGTGTGTGTGTGTGTGTGTGCGTGTGTGTGTGCGTGTGTGTGTGTGTGTGTGTGTGTGTGTGTGTGTGTGTGTGTGTGTGTGTGTGTGTGTGACTCGTATCCTGTGTGGAGGTGGTTGTGAATGTGTGGCCAATGTGTAACAGGTTTTGCATATTTCTTATATGGGGGCCCTACTATATATCACAATGTCCACCACGCAGGGATAACAGATGTGAAATAGCTGAGAGGCTGGGGTGCAAAGCCATACCCATACATGTGATATCAAGTGCAGGCAATCACAGTTAGCAACCAGTATTACCCAGAGCACACTCTCAACCCATGTCTCATACACACACCCATGCTTAGGCAATATGTGGGTAGTACACTGCATATTGGCCACTGATAGTAACTATGGAGTGATAGCAGTATGCTACAGAGGGCATGGCCCCCTGTCCATCTGTCCAATATGCATGTACATGCAGACAGTGCACCCCCCCATGTTCCCCAATGGACACCTACAACACCTGTGGTGCCATCACATGTGACTCACAAATGACATACCATGCCTGACAACATGCCCTGCATGGACAGATGCCACTGACACCAGGGAATGCCGTTACCATGCTATCAATGTAGGTGCAGGGTAAACCTGCTGCCCATTACCAGTCCCTGCCACAGGTGGGCAAGACTGGCACATCTGATGATAATCTGTGTTCACAACATGGGCCAGACACCCCAGGTACAGTTCTACATGTCACTGTACATGATTGTGGGAGGTGTGCACAACCCAGACACCGTCCATGTCATGGACTAAGGAACACATACATGGCAAGTGATGCACAGCATTGGCCACCCACAATAGTCAACCAGGTGACTGGATGGGGGATACAATACTCACCTGTGTGGGCAAATGCAGAAACTACAGCCCTGAGCCACAATGCAGACCATTGTCATGTGGCCTGATGCCAAGGTATACTCATTTCCTAGCCTTGTATAGCTGACTGGCACAGTCAACTACCACACACCTGTGCAGACATGCACCCATGCATGTCAGTACTGGAACCCTGTGTGTTTGTGTGTATGTTGTATGGTGTGTATGTTCACATCCACACTCACTATAACCCCCACTGGCATACTGAAGCATGCTGTCTGATGTCAGACACCTCCCCATACCCTTAGCCCATACAACCTCCGTATAACCCATGTAGTACATGTGATACCTGCACAGTGATGTGTTGTGGCAATCCCAGTACTGATGAGTTGTAATCCTGGCCCTGCCAAGTGTGTCAATGTGTGTGCGTCCCTGTGGGAGTGTGGCTGTGTTGACGCTGGCACCTGTTGATGAGGACAGGCATGTGTACATCACCTACCACATAGCTACCGTATCACTGTTGCAGATGTCACTCACCATCACATATATGTTCTGAGGGCTCAACAACAGGTTACCCATGTGACGCATCCAATAACTGCATAGAACTGTGATAGCACAACATAGTCGTCAGGGGTTTGATACCCTGTGCTGGTAAGTGTGTGACACAAACATGCTTAGATTTTACTCTCTCACCCCTCCGTGACTTGTCTTTGCCTCTGTCTGCCTCTCCCATTCCCTCTCTGGTGGATGTGTAGACCTACACCTGCTTTGCTTAGGCAGCAGCATGTATATTTTAGTGATGCTCATGTTCAGCTGATGGCCTCTGCATGAATTGCAGCCCTCCCCAAGCTGATTGCATGTGGAACAGCTGTGGTAACATTCCCATAGCCAACTGCATGGAAACACACTCCAGTATCTAGGAACATCATGCTGGTGTTGGCCCTTTTCATTCACTGTGAGCAGGAACTAGATCTGTTGTTTGGCAAACAGCATCTCAGATGGATTGGGTATTTACCTCTAACAACATACACTGTGAAACAGGGCAACACACAGGAGGGGGATGTGCCTGACGTGACTACAGAATGTAAGTGCTGCTATACTGCATTTGGAGTAATGTTGGTTTAACAGTGTGTGTGTGGATATGGCTGTCCTAGATGTCTCAATACCTGCCATGTCAGTTCTATGTTTATGAGGAATCCCCATCTGCAGGGTCATCTGCATACTGGGCCGTGTGTTGTGTCTTTGGTTTCATGTGTTACCTACAGAGCATCTGTCTGTGGACTCAGAAGGTAATGTGAGGATTGCAGTCTGTAGATGGTGTAAGCCATGACAGTTACCGACTACATATCCCTCATAGGACACATTCTGCAACAAACCCTGTTACAACAGTAACTGTATGAGGTTATAACAGCAATATGTTAATATTGGCCCTGTGTATGTGCTTCCAGCCACAACTCTGTCAACCTTTGTACATATATTGTGCATGACGAGGTGCATATGTGCTGTACACCATAATTAGTGTCATCATATCTGATAACAAGCCAGGGAGATATCAGACTACTACACATGTTATGTACAGTAGGGGTTATATTTGATGACATAACCTGGACATAGTGTGGTCGTTTGTACAGTACTGAGGTCTGTGTACTTATGGTGAATGTCGACAGTGTGTGTACTGTTAATATGTACCTTGGCTTGTGTACAGACTGTGATAGTTGTCATTGTCCTACGTCCTGTCCTATCTGATGTTACATGCTGCTCCACTGTATGTTAACATATTGGCTTATATGTTTGTAGGGCCATACACACACTTGTCCCATACCACAGTCAGCCATCAGACCAAACTGTGTAGCGGCCCAGTATATGTAGGGTTAGTGTGTGAGTGGCACATATGAGGATGGTTTTGAACAAATAGTCCATATACTGTAATATTATGTTAGCTTGTCATATGTGACTGTGGCTGTGTTTTCATTGGTTGTGGTTATGCACTTTCACACAGGTGTATTTACCCTGTGCTGTGACATGACTGTACAGCCTGCTATATATGCAGGTACATGTGCATTCCCCCATAGGAGATGTAGGCCAGTGTTAAGCCAGTCTGCCTGTAGCCTGCACAGTGCATTGTTACATGCCTAGCAGCTTAGTGTACTTACCCAGTGAGATGTCACATATAGATACTTGCCAGATGTACTGCTGCCGGGCCTCCCTTAACAGCCATGTATGTCAGACAGAGCAGTGGGATGCTGCACAGATATATGTCAATATATAGTGGGTAGTATGTGGCCATGGCATCCCTGTACCAGAAATTATTACGTGTCAGGCCAGACAGGGGTGTGTGAATTCATAACCTATGGTGGCATATGTATACCAGTTGTTATGTGTTACACCTATCTAGATGGCTGTTAACATCCATATTGTCAGGCATGGTACACATGTTTTGCACTAAGGGGTTATGTGTATACCTCTGGACTGTACAGAGTATGTCAGAATATTCACACATATTGGCCAATATCTCTGCTGCAGTCAACAGGGGCAGTAAGTGCTAGCAGTAGTACTTTACTATGATGTCCGTAGGATGTCTGTCAGTAGCCAAAGGCACACATGTGGAAAGCAGATGTGACCACCCACACATACCATGTGTGGGAAGACAATCCCAGTTACAGTAGCAATAGTTTATAGAACTGTAATAGTACACAAATAAAGATTTTCCATTCCTGCAAACCTGTGAGTGGTGTTTTTCCTATGATCTCTTTGTGGGTATATGTTGCAAGCAATGATTGTCGTTTGTATGGGTGGCCCATACAGTGTCCAGTTGTTCTGGTGTGAACTGTAAGCATAGTGGCTGTTCCATATTTTGTGCATCTTCTACATAAGTATCTTACTGTACATATCTCTGCGTGTGTATGTGTAGTCACATGTGTATCTATATATATGTAATTATATATATAGGTATACCTGTATCTGTGGATATGTGTCTGTGTATATGTATCCTGGGGATGATGATAGCTTCCACATTTTGCAATACCTATGGGAGCCAGACTGTACTGCATGATATGTTACCAATACCAGCCCGACATCGTACAGGTGGAATGTAGTACTGTTAACATCTTGTGCCCATGTCATGTTAGGTCCTGGTATGGGATCTGCAACATTTGGTAGTGTATTGCAGGGTGGAAATGTTTGGCTGGGGGGGTGTGCCTATTCGTACAAGACGCATATTGTTTGTGGCCGCTCAACCCCATTAACGGTGCATGTGGACATATTTTGTTTTTGTTAATCTATCATTGCTATCTACAGATGTATGGCCACATATACCTATATAGCTCTCACTCTCTCTCTCTCTCTCTCTCTATATATATATATATATATATATATATATATATATACATATATATCAGCATGAATATGCATGACTATGTCCGTATATACCTACATAGCTATATATCTGTGTACATATATGTACCTTGCTGTGTATATGTAGACATATAGGTGCATATATATGTGTTGATGTAGGCATTTGCATGTATATATGTTCATATATATATGTAACATATGCAAATATTTCTAAACATATATATATATATATATATATATATATATATATATATCTACATATATAGATATGTTGTATCTGTTTAGATATTAATATATTTACACACACACATACATCTAGATGTTGGTATACATTCTTTGTACTGTTGCATTACTGGGCTGGATGATATGTTTCTGAAAACATCAAATTTATGTATATCTGTCATGGTTTAGTGGTAAATCACTTAGTGTATGATGTGCAAGGTTGTGGGTTAGAGCCTTGCAGAGGCTATTTATATTGTTGCTGGGCAGATCTATATATAGATATGCCTCTACAGATATATATATATATATATATATATATATATATATATATATATATATATATATATAAAATAGAGAACATAACAAAGACATATATGAACACAGGCACCGTTAATGGGGGAAAGGGGGGGTCAAGCAACATAAGTCTTACACATATTGATATCCCCCCATGCAGCAAAACAGGTCTTCCCTGCAATACAGTAAGAACTGTCGCAAATGCCATAACCAGGACCTGGCACTACATGGCCACAAGATGTTAACAGTAAGCTATATATATATATATATATATATATATATGTAAATATATATATATATATATATATATATATATATATATATATATATATATATACACACACACACACACATATATATGTAACTACACATACACACACAGGGGTGTGTCTAGGAAGATACATAGTCAGAGGGTGCACACCATACTGAACAGCCAGTATCTCTACAGTAGCAACCTCATCCGATGGACAGTGTATGAGTCACCCATACCAATGACAATTGTTGCCTGAAACATATACCCACAGAGAAGTCAAAGGATGTAACACAACATACAGGTTTGTATACATTAGAAAGGTTTATTTGTGTACTATTACAGTTGTATATGCCATGTCATATAGCTGATTATGCTTTGAAATACATACAAACAGAGTAATGCAACTCTCAGACAGATAGATAATTTATTACAGTAATCCAAAAACATCACATCTGTTGGTGTCCACGCCAAGGCCTTCAAGTAGTACAACAGGAAAGACAGACTGGGCCATAGGATAACAAGTAATCAACAGTATGTAATGCAGATGTATAGCCCAGTGGCCTCTAAACACACTTTGCACACAATCACTAGGGTGAAAAGACCTAGGTTGACAGAATGGGTGGCATCTGTTACATAACAATGCATAACTGAAATCATCACAATCACACTGATGGCAGTAAGCAGTAGGCCAGCAATGCTCACAAGGTGAAATGTATGGTAATGTACATCTGCATACCTTAAGGCAGCTTACTGCTGGTTTTCCTCACATGTTATAACACCTTAGGATACTTATGGTGCATACCCCCCATACACTGACTTACAGGGGCATATAACACTGTTACATACACTGACCTCTGGACTGCAGAGGTGCACACATGTGCTGTGCAAATGAAACCCGCATATATATGGTACATATGTTCTGTACACCATTATTTATTGACATCATACCTGATAACAAGCCAGTCAAATAACAGACTGCTGGACATGTTTTGTGTAGTAGGGGTTGGTTTTGAGGACATTACTTGGACATTCCCTGTTTGTGTGTACAGTACTGTGGTCTGTGTATGTAGGGCAGGGCTCTGCAACCTTCACTATCCAAAGATCCAGTCCTGACCCCTCACCCACCAAACTAAATTCATTGAGAGGCACAACAGCTATCTGAATCCAAAAATGGAGACAGCAGAGCATATACCGTTTCATATATATAGTTATACTAGATAGAAAATAACAAAGTGTATAACAACAATACCTAACATATGTCCATAATTGTGTTCCTGTGTTGGGATTGGTTGATCACTGTGTGTGTGTGTGTGTGTGTGTGTGTGTGTGTGTGTGTGTGTGTGTGTGTGTGTGTGTGTGTGTGTGTGTGTTGTGCTGTAGAGTGTCCATTGATCCTCAGAGGTACAGGGAGCCAATACAGCAGGTTGCAGACCCCTGAGTTAGGATGATTGACAACAGTATGTGTATTGTGCTTACGAACCTTGGGCTCTGTACAGACTGTGGTAGATGCCATTGTTCTTGGTTCTGTTCTATCTGATGTTACATGCTGCTCCAGTGTATGGTACCCTACTGGCTCACATGTCTGCAGGGCCAGACACACATGTGTTCCATACCACAGACAGCCATCGGACCACACTGTGCCATGACCAGTGTATGTAGGGTTAGTGTGTGTGAGTGGCACATATGAGTATGGTGTTTATCAGACAGTTGTTATAATGTCATATTAAGCTTGTGTATCATATGTGGCTGTGGCTGTGTTGACACTGGATGTGGATATGCATTATCTCACAGGTGTCTGCTACGCTGTGCTGTGACCTGCATATCGAGCCCGCTATAATCACAGGTAGAGTCCAGTGTTGTGGCAGTCTGCCTGTAGTTTGCCCAGTGCTTTGTGACATGCCTAGCAGCCTACTGTAATTACCCAGTGTGCTATTATGTCCAGTTATTTGCAAGCCAGGCCAGCATAACTGTTGTGTATTTCTGACAAAGCATTGGTATGCTGTACAGATGTATGTCACTATCTACTGGGTAGTATGTGGCCATGTGAACTCAGCAACACCAGGTATTATGTGTCTGGACAGACTGGCGTGTGTGCGTGCATACACTGTGTGGGCATATGTACCCCAGTATTGTCGTGATATACCCATGTACATGGCTAGTAACATCCACATTGGGAGGCATGGTCCACATGTCCCGCATGAAGGGGATATGTGTACACTTCTGGACTGACCACAGAGTATCAGACTGTCCACATATATTGGTCATATTCCTGCTGTAGTCCACAGGATCATTACTGTGCTAGCAGTGGTACTATACTATGATGCTCTTAGGATGTCTGTCCATAGGCAATGGTGCACATGTCTACAGCAGATGTGACCTCCCACACCCAATATGTCTGTTAAGACACCCCTATGACAGTAGCAACAGTCTACATATATACCTGCAATACATCCATGACATCCCCTTGTACTACGGGGTTGGGACTATTGGTGCTGAGGTAGGACTCCACTCCATGTTCTGGACATATGGTAAACATATATGTGTACACATATATCCGCATATCTATATAGATATATACACATATACATATCCACATACATATATGGACATATACATATCCACATACATATATGGAGATATATATATATATATATATATATATATATATATATATATATATATATATATATATATATATATATATATATATATATATATATATATACATATAAACACTCACACATATACATATACACAGCAATGACTTCAACAAGTGGCTAAGCGTCTGATGTCATTCAAAGGGGATCCAGTATCTGTCTGCCTGGGACGACATGATTTACAAACCACGATGCTTTGCCAGAGATGGTCTGCACCTGTTGCCCCTGGGATTCAGGTTACTGGCTACAGCTGTTACCACCCCATAGTGCCTTATCTAGGCAAGGTTCAAAGGACAAAACCACCACTGTAACAGATACAAGCATGCTAAACTGAAGATAATGCGACTCAGTGCTAGAAGTCTAAACCTAAAAAGGCACTCCCTTAAGCCACACCTACAAATGGGGAACATCGATATCTGTGCAGTAACTGGGACCTGGTTCAACGCTCCAGAGAACACACCTGTAATGTCTGGCTGCAACCCTTATCACACATTTCGGGCAACAAACCAAGATCACAACACTACAGGTGGAGGAGTGTCCATATTCACCAAGGTTATTCACACCTCCAGCCTAGTTGCCAACACAATGCATCTGAGAATCTCCAGATGCAACTAACACTAGGTAAGACTGCAATCCAAATTGTAGCTTGCTACAGATACCCCTCCATGCCCCAAGATTCTCACTACACCATTATAAACATACTGGACAATATTAAGATATAACCAAACACCATAATACTTGGTGATTTCAACTACCCTGTCATTAACTGGGGAAACTACTCAGGTACCAACACCTTTTACCAATGGTTCCTGGAATTCATACATTCCAACCCCCTGGATCAACTAATCCATTGTCCAGCCAGGGTCTCCAATATCCTAGACCTGGTCATTACCAACATGGGAGAAAGATGCTCCATACCAGTGGTCACCCCCTCATTGGTCAGGTCTGACCATAAGGTAATCACCGTTGACATCCACATCCCACCCCCCACCGCCAGTAAGGAAACTTCAATAAAAATCCTCTGCAAAGCCAATGCCATGCTACTCAAGTCAGAAGTGACAAACTTCATGACACCCATGGAGATAGGAGCTGAAAGTGAAACTGGTGAATCCTTCACTAAGGCACTGTATGAGCACATCCACTTGTGCATGAATTGTGCCATCCCAAATAGAACCAAGATGCTGTCCTCCAAAAAAGGAAGCCGATCTTGTGCTCCACTGCCATAAGGAAACTATATAACAGAAAGACAAAATTGTTGCAGAAAAAAGGATAATCCCAAAATGCAAACTGCTCCCTTACCAGCCTCAGTATGAAGCTGATATCCCTCAAAATCCACCAAAGCTTGTTACATAAATATAATTGCCATTGTTTCCAAAGACAACTACAAGGCATTCTATAGTTATGTCCGGGATTTAAACGGCAATGCTCAGAACTACTCTGAGCTACAACAGAATGGCACTAACTATACTGATTCCAAGGAGTTTGCCAATATCCGGGCAGATCAATGTAGTGCCACATTCACCCTCCTCTCACCCCCTAAAGGGCCCATCTCAGTACCAAAAGATTGCCAAATTCCAGTAATCACGGCCACACAGCTGAAAACCACACTATCCAATGCTAGGAATACAGCATCCATGAGACCAGATGACATCCTGGGCTGTGTACTACATGAACTACAAAATAAGCCTGCTTCTCACCTAAGTGCCATGTTTAATCATAGCCTCACCTCAGGCTTCGATCTCACTGAGTGACACACAGCTACAGTTATCACACTCCACAAGAGGGAATCCACCTTGGATCCTGGGAACTACCATCCCATCGGTCTGACAAGCCTGATCTGCAAAGACATGGAATGTATTATCATGCAACTTATAAACAAAGACACTGGCAACAAGCAAACACTGGACCCCACCCAGGTTGAGCTCGTGAAGATCCAATCTTGTCTCCTGAACCTGATTAACTACTTTGAATCAGTCTCTGGAACTGTGAAAGAGGGTAAGGTGGTCCACACAGCCTATCTGGACTTGGCCAAGGCCTTTGACAACATCCACTACTCGGGAGACATAGTTAAACTTATGAAGCTGGCCATAAACTCCTGCATCTTTTGATGGGTTGCCAACTGACACTGACAGAACCCAGACTGTAAAAGTAGGCAAGTCCACTCTCAGCTCTAGACAAGTGACAAGTGGAGTACCTCAGGGTCAGTCCTGGGACAGCTCTTCTTTGGCATCTACTTCCCTGAAGTACAGGCCAACACTACAGAACTCTGGCTAACAAATTTCACAGATGAGTGCAAGCTGGTAGACATTATTGCATCACCAAATGATGTGGATATTTTACAACATGGCTTTACAGAAACAGATACTTGGTGCCAGAGCCATGGGCTCCAGCTTAATGCCAAGTAATGTATAGTTATCCCCTTTGGAAATACCATGTACCCATGAATTACCACATAGATGTCAGTACACTAAACACTGAAAGTGTGCTGACAGACATAGGGACACAGGTGGACAGTGGTCTCACCTTCATTAACCACATTAACACAACAGTAAGGAAATCCTTCTATGTGGCACACCTCATCACTGAGGGCTTTACATCCAGAAAAAAGGAGGTAATCATCCCTCTGTACTCATCCCTCATTACTCCCAGTATATAGTACAATGCTCCATTTGGTATGTACCTCACAAGACATCTGCGACAGCTGGGAAGGCAGTGGAAATACCTCACTATAAGAATCCCAGGCCTAAAGCAGATAGCCTATACTGACCGTGTCGAAAACCTCCAGCTGTACTCTGTGGCATATCATCTACACAGAGGCTATCTCTGTGTAACATAGAAGGCTATGTCAAACCCTGGGAAATGATATCTGTGATAAGTGTATGTACTGCCATGTACAGTACATGTGTCTATGTGCTGTCATTACAGTAGCAAAGGGTTTTGAGTGTCATGTCTGGGACACACAAGTATATGAGACCTGCACAGCACTGTTATCCATGTAAATGTGTTACATGCAGGGATAGCAACACAGGGTACATGCTGTCACACTGGCATGTAGTGCAACATTGCATTACTACTGTTGACAGTGCTGTCCCAGGGAAGGGTAGAGTGCTAACATTGCTACTGAAAACAAGCACACCTGCGGGCATAGCTGCAGTCTAAGGCCTCACTGTCATGTTCCTGGTGTGTGGGCTGTGTCACCATATATATTCCCTACTGGATAATAATCAGACATGTGGAATGTAACTGTAGAGTACCGTCTGTACAGCACATGTTAATGAGGGCTTACAACATGTAGTAATGACATACATATTGTTGTCAAACATCCATCTGTTGACACATTCATCCTACTGCATAGCTACTCACCAAACTGGTGTCTGTCAGTCCCTCTACAGATGTATAGATGTCAGGTATCCAGCTGGGATACATACAGACAACCTATGCTTGATTGACACTGACATGTCTGGCCAGCTGTGTACTACCTGTCACATATAGGAGACAACAGCCTGTATGGGCCACATACCATGCATACCTACACTACACTACCACAGTCAACTGAACATGCTTGGGTACAGGTCTTCATCACAGACACTAACCATGTGTTGTAATACATGTTGCATACATGTCAACTGGATCAACTCAGTGGCCATGTGCAGAAGGCACCCAGAGGATTGGCTGATGCATGTCACTCTCACCCTGATGGTCACTAACTTGGTGTCTGTCGATAGATTGCCTGCTGGCACATGGCAGGTGGCATGATACCAATGTACACACACCCTCTACACATCCAATCCCTAAACAGACAATAGCCAGGTACACAGCTATGACCACCTGCAGCAATGCACCACAGTACTGACACATGTACGTGTACATTACTGAGGATAGCAGTGTTTGTGTGTTAGTACATCTGTAGTTGGGAATTCCATGATGGCCTTCACAACCACCTCAACCCCCACTGCCATAGTCAGATGTGGCCCCTGCTGTATTGGACATGACATGTACCCTGTTACACTCCTCTCCCTAACAGCTACATGTGCCTGCAGTACCAGCATAACAGTGTTGCACAAATGAGTCGATAGGCATAAGAAACCCATTGAGGTCTGCCAAGTGTGTGTATGTGTGCATGTCTGAATATGTGTAGTGTACACCATTCCGAGGCCACATACTCCTATTACACTACACATTGCCACACAGTAGTACAGATAGTGTTGTCACTGCCCATAGGTGAGGCATTGCAATGCAACACCCTACTATGCCTGTGGCATGTGCATTAGATGCATATCCCTGTAGTACCACTGTTGTGATATACAATGGGTTGTATTGCAGTTGTGGGCAATGTGTGATAGTGGGTATGTCAGAGTGTCATAATGGGATCCAGTGTGTACAATATCCATTGGGGGATGTGGGTACATTGTACACTGTCATTACACCATGGTATACCCAGTATATGTCCCACTTCCCACTTTCTGGTAACAACTGTCACAATCAACCATACAGGTAACTGATACCACAATACAGCCCAGTTATGCATGTGCTGTGTGCAGCCTACCTGTAACACATTGGACACATGGACTAGTTAGTTAGCACCAATAAACCCAGGTCTCTAAGATGTGTGTCTGCCTGTTATGTGTGCGTCAATGTGTATATGATGGTATGACACACTATGTATTCTCCATATACAACCATGAAATCCCCCATTACCATATTGTACATGTCTGTGGTTGTTCTGCATGTAACATGTAACCTGGTACACACCTCACACTAAATGTTGTGTGGTGTGTGCAATGAAAGCCACACAGTTCAGTAGCACTACATACCTAGGTAGGGGTCTAGTCACAGTGTTGCCAAGTAAGAACATGTGTGTATGTGAATGGGTTGACATAAGGTTGCAGATTATACATGTCCAAGCGGGTCACCTGTCAGTGTGGCACAAGCAATAACTGTTATACAAACCTGTGACATGTGTGCAACTGTACACCAGGTATGTCATGGCCATGGTGACACCACAGTGCCATAACCCTTGTGGAATATGACTGCAGTCCATCCTCCTGCTGACACATGTACACCTACAACACAAATGGATAACATTATGAAGATCACAATCAATCAGTGTTACTAATAGCTGAAATCCATCATAGCTGGATGGCTACACTACCTGACATGTATGCATTACACATTACCCCTGACAACATCTTACACTGCAGTACATTGCAACACTCTATTACAGTCAACATGTGCATCAGAACCATATTCGCCTGTCCCTGCATCGATGTTATGGATGACAGGGATGTGGCACAGGTATCATCATATGCATAGGGTGTGTTGCTGGTTTGCCAGAGGCCAAGGGTGGTCCATACATTTGACACCATGTGTGTGGGTGAGGGGTTTAGTTCTTTGATTGGGGTGTGGTGATGTGGTATGTGTCAGTATGGGTTTGCCCTAGGTGTGTTTGCATAGTGTGTGGGTATGCATGAACACAGTTCTGCCATGTGGCTGCTCTATACAGGTGATTTTGGACAGCTGCAGACCATACCTGGCAGGGTGTGCAGTTCAGCACCTCCAGCCATGGACATGCTGACTGGGCCTGCCAAGGATTCCATGGGCACATGCAGGTACAGACTTTAATGTGCTACTCTCCCCTGATGATGACAGATATCCACTGGAACCATGTCCCGCCTGGGACTGGCCAGGGCCACGTGCACGAGGTCTTCTGTGGTGTGGACAGCACCCCAAGTGGTGTGCTGGGGCTGGTACTGCCACTACAGGAGTGACTTGGCACCCTAGCATGTCCACGTCGACCACCAGCTGCTGGTGTTTCTGGCCTATGTCCACATGGCCATCACATCCCTCCCACCATGTTTTCAAGCACAGACATACCACAGTTGAGGAGGCCCACCATCTCACCCCACCATCTATCCATGAACTCGTTATGCTCACAGATGGCAGCAGCAGGTTCACAGATGTTGTCACTTACAGATGAGAAAGCAGCCATTTGCAGCCTAAGGCCCTGTCTGGTGTACATTTTCATACTTGCCTGTGCCTCCATGACAGCCTGAAACATGCTCCTGGTGGTAACAGTTGTGGCGCCTCTGCCAGGGGCATTATGACCGGTGGCCCTCCTACAAGCATCATAGTACATCTGCCTATGTGGTGCCCTGCCGGACATCTGGCTATGCCGACTGTGACCCGACACAGTCGGCATGGAAACTACACTTTCCTGCTCACTGGCATCAACCGCCAACTGTCCCTCTGCTATGGCCACTTGTGTTGGGGTGTGTATGGGCACTGTAACTGGGTGCAGGCTTGGGGTGGCTAGGAGAGTGATTACAAATGATGGCGCAGTGTTGGCCTCTGACAAGCCCACCTGTGCCTCAACACTACCATCATCATCATCGTTGGTGTCTGTATGGACACCAACCTCAGATTGCATGCAGGAGGGAGCCTGACCAACCTCGCCACCTGTGGGGGAAAGAAACACACACTTTAAGACCTGTACAGCATTGCAAAACAGTACACACATTTGCACACACACACACACACACACACACACACACACACACACACACACACACACACTCACACACACACACACGTACACCCACACACACTGACAGTCCATCTTACTACCTCCCTGTCCCTGGGTTTACAGACAGTCCCACATTCAGTTACATATGTTCCTCTTCCTGCATGGCACTTGCTAACATACACTCATTAATACTACCCATTAACATATTATTCCTCTCCATGCCTATACATGTGTCACAACACATGACCTGTTACTCCATCACCTCCCTGACTTGAGTAGAGTAGGTTGTACATGGTCTCACTGCTGTCATCCAGTGTTAACCCTGTGTATGTCCAGTTACGGTGTACATGGCCCCTATATTGTTGTGGCTGCTACATTCACTACATATGTCACACACCGGAGTCTCATACTACAGTCTTGCTCAGTCCATGCCACATCTGGTGCACAATCAACCTATCATGTGGACAACAGTAATATCTGGATACACTCACTGGTGTGCTTTGGTAATTCCCCATTGCATTAGTAGTGCTGCATATGTGGGTAGCCGGTTATCTATCTGCTAATAGCAATATGATGTGTATAGCTGGTGTGTGCTTTCCCTCCCAATGCATGTTCCATGCTACAGACCTTGTTATGCTATCAGCTGTCCTGTGTTCAGATATCAGACAGGTTGTCTTGGTGTCTCGTGTCACTCCATGTACATGTACGGCACAAGCCCAAGGAGAAGTACTGCCATGTAATCAACCCCACAATCACCTGTGCATACATGGACACCCACACTAACCGATACACATGTACACACACATCTGACATGCATAAACCACACTCCACTCCACCAGATTGCACTTACAGACACAATAGACACCCCCACCCCCCACACACACCTACATGTGAGGTTGCACAACTTTTGTATACACAGTCCTCCCATTACCCTTCTGTCAGCATGCATTACATATGGTACTCAACAGCATGCAGTGCAACGACAGTGACTTCATTCTAGCACCAGTATACATGTCTGTGATGCATGGGCTGTGTTGTTAGGTGATGGCCCATCCCCTTGATAACACTGCACCCATATACAAAGTGTTACTGTGGACCTGTTCTGAACCCTCCCTTGTACTGTGCACCATACCTCACAGGTGTACAAACCATTGCTGCATGTGTAGTACTATGTCAGTTATGTCAGCTCCAATGCTTACAGCCCCTATTTGTTAGAGCAACTCATACCTGGGATGATATGAGAACAGATGTCATTTGTGAATGCCTGATGTCTGCTTTACAGATCACAACATCAGCTGTGCATGTATGACTAATACAAGACTATTACACTGACAACCGCCAGACCTTACCATGGCTATGGGGGGTGCCCTACACATGTCCCACAACTCTGCATGGTTGCAAGGTCTACTCATGTGCACATCCCTTGGAGTTCACACACTGCTGAGACTATTGCTGTGGAGTCAGGGTTACATCTCCACAGTTACTTAACCTGATTGTGTGAAGATATAGCCATTCTTAGCATATGTAGGATCCCTGCTGCAGTGCACTGCTGTGCCATGATGACACACACTCCCCACCTCCAGCCTTTTTGCAGATGCTTGACAACTATGGCCTACACATGTGTCAGTTTGCAGTGTCCCAAAAATGGGACACTGCGTGCAACAGCCTACTAACAGCTAATTATGTGGACCACAGTACTATATTATGATATAGTGTTGATCTGTAATGGTTGCTACTGTAATACAGGTATATTTACAGTTGTAGCTCCATATGAGGGTGTTGTTTCACACATGTCCCTACCGTAGGCTGTGTGTCCTGCCATTCTTCTCATCCCTGTGGACACATTTCAAAATGCAGGATGCTAGTTATCTTGCATGTGTCTGATGTACCCTTACAATACCCCATCATGGTCTCCACTGTGATGCAGTGCATTTCACAGCAATGAAATGTGAATGTGTACAGCATGCAGTATGGGTAGGTGTGTTAGATGTGTGCATAGAATATCCAATAGCTATTACATGCCCGGTCTATTGTCAAGCATGAACATGAACCATACGCACTGGCTACAGGCTGCTGCCTTGGTGGTATCCTGGAGGGACCTACATAAGAGTGTGAGAGAGTTGATGTCAGTGGCCACAGCTGCGGCATTCATAAAGGGTGAGTGCAGCATTACAGTACATCAACAGTAAAAGTCCACAATACTACAGCTTATACACAACTGTTTATTACTACTACACAGCAAAAGACAATGTATAGGACATCTCAGATATGCATGCTCTGCCTGTACAGATGTGGATGCATACACAAGAGTGGTCTAATGATATGCCCTGGGGCCTTACCTGCACGTTCCTCAGCCGGTGTGTCAGTGGTACCCATCTCCACAATGCTCCCTGCCAGTTGTTGGTTCTGCAGGCAGACAGGTGCCACAAGGCTGCTGAGAAGCTCCTCTACACAGGTCAGGGGTGGATGGATGGCATGCCCCCTCCCTGTTGTGAGGTGGTCTCCCCATGCAGCAGCTGCATGCCGACGTACATGGCAAAGCAGGTCAGTGCAATGATGTCGGACCTGCTCATAACTGTTCTGCAGGCCATCATTGACCCTGTGGACTAGATCATTCCACAGGGCGGTCCTCTCCTGCTGATCATGGGCTGTTCTGCTGAAAAGTAGCTGATAGTGCTTTATCAGGTGTTCCACTATTACATCCATTTATGCAGCACAGAACGCTGGCAGTCTTGCATGAGCCATCTTCCCTAGAAGACATAAAGATGGAAACAGGTCTGAGCAACTCATTCAGCAAGGTTACCATAGTAATTAGTAGACATCTCTGTCTCCCCCCACCATATCAGCTACAACAAACCGTTCACACAATGCAAGTGGTATGTTGACAGCTTACCTACCATTGGGACATATGTTGTATTGTACCACTCTTTGTGCTATGTGTTAGTACCATGCTTTGTGTTATGTGTTTGTAGCCATGTTCCCTGTGGGGACACTATCTTTGCTGGCCTGTTACAGACTATTTCACTTGCATGCCATTGTCAGTGCCACTATGGTTCCACATGTGTGTGTGGTATGCATGCTGTGTGATTGCTGCACATCTGCCATTCTGTGTTATTGGGGATATCTGTGTGGGGACACTATCTTTGCTGGCCTGTTACAGACTATTTCACTTGCATTCCATTGTCAGTGCCACTATGGTTCCACATGTGTGTGTGTGGTATGCATGCTATGTGATTGCTGCACATCTGCCATTCTGTGTTATTGGGGATATCTGTGCATGGTGTTGGACATGTCCCAGGAATGTGTGGACTATTACAGCCCACATATGTTCCATAACAGTGACACAATAGCATGTGTAGGGGTTAGTTGCCAGCAGAACCACCTCTCCAACCTCATCTGGCCATTTTACCTGGCCACATCGCATCTGGGACCCACCATGGGACACTATCATCTACTGGTCCTGCACTACCTTCAGGTGGAACCACCTCAAGAGATGGTGCCTCCCTATGAGCACACACAGACACAACCCTGTCACCCACAGTCAGGTCCAGGGTCTGGTGCATAGAGATCTCCATAGGGACATGGGGGGGGGCTTGATACATCACCTGGAGCCCTACAGTACACATGCACAGGGTGGGCATGCTTGTTCTTCCTGCACAGCCTACAGCCCAAGCACCTTTATGACCATGTAGATGCTGTTGTGACTGTCCATGTGTGGGGACCTTGGTCCCATTGCTTCCATATGGGGCCTAAATGGCATACACATTACAAACAACACTCCCCATCTGCGGTGTTTACACACCACATGTGTCATATACCAGCCCTGTATGCTGTCTTTTCTGTCTGCAGACCCAACCTACATACCACAATTTACCTACTAGCCTTCACCAACATACAAATCCCACCTTCACAAACAAATGTGATGTGTTCTCAACATGGGTTACACACCACATGTCAAAGTCTATTTTGCACCCATGTACTGCTGTATATATATGTTGTGTACTGATATGTGTAATATTCTCTCACACATATCATGGAAGGGGACATGTATTTACATATATATGTATATATATATATATATATATATATATATATATATATATATATATATATATACACATATATATAAATATGTAGAAAAATTATGTTTATATATATATATATATATATATATATATATATATATATATATATGTGGTTTCACTTGAAACCGTCAAATTACCACTTAGTCGAACCTGAAATCATCGAGACCAGACCGCCGTACTGTCAGATCAACGAAAACTGAAATCATCGAGTTGCATAACGTCGAGTATAGTGTACAGAACTGTGTATACTTTTGGATGCCTCGCTAGTTTTGTAATTCCCGCTATAACTATACATTTAAAGGCTTTTGTCACTTTAAAAAACAGATCTTAGCTAATCAACATGGCAGAGAACACAACATTTCGACCTGGAATAATAAGCACATTGTACTCAGTTACAAAATCCCAACGTGGTAAGGATGTCCTTATTATCGACGGATTTGTTTATAACTTGGAGCGTGCTGTGGATATAAAGAGATACTTTTGTTGTAAACAAAAGTATATCACTAAATGTAAGGGACGCTGTGTAACGATGTCAATGTTTGATGGTGAAAAGTTATGTAAAACTGCTGCTCACAGTTATAGTGGAGATCCATCTGAGGTACAGCGATATGAGATGTGTACTCATCTAAAGCAAAAGGCTGTTATGCCCCGAGATACACCATGTTTAATAGTAGATGATATTATGTCTACAAGCAGTTTAGACACAGTTCCTAATCTACCAAGCCGAAAAGCTTTACTACAACAGGTTGGTATGTTACGTAGAATGCAAAGTAGAGGTTCAAATAGTGGTACCGTAACACTTGAAAATATTGATATTTCACAATATCAGTTGAAAGAAGGTGCATTCATTAGTAAGAAGTTTGTAGATGAATCTACTGACTTGACTGTGTTAGTAATCACTACAGTAAAAAATCTATGTGATTTGAGCAAGTGCACAATTTGGTTAATGGATGGTACTTTCTTCTTTAAAGTGGTTATTTGTCGGCAATTGTACAGTTTGCATGGCTTTGTGTCCTTTGGCTGTTATACAAGAACAATGCCATTGTTGTACACACTCATGACAAGAAAGTCGCTTAGAACCTATAATGTTATGTGGCATTATATTTTATCTTTGATGGCTGAAGAAAACATTGTACCGACTGTGAAGTACGTTTTGTGTGACTTTGAAATAGCCGCTATAAAAAGTCTACGGATGAATTTGAATGGTATTGTACTGAAGGGATGTTTATTTCATTTTAGCCAAAACATATGGCGAAAATTGCAGAGTCTTGGGTTAGCTGCATTGTATAACAAATGCCATAGTTTCCAGGTGTCTGTAAAGTGTCTCATCGCATTGTCATTTCTACCAGAAGACAATGTAATTCCTGCTTTTAGTTTGTTAAAGCAGTCATTCCCTGAAGAGGGACAACCTTTATTAAAATACTTTACAGATTGGTATTTGTTGGGTAAACCCAGGAAGTTTGCAACTAGAACTACAGAATTTCTTCGTTTTCCACCATTATTTCCAAAGGAATTCTGGAATATTTCTCATCTTAACTTGGAATGCTTACCCCGTACACAAAACAGTATAGAGGGATGGCATCACCGTTTTAAGTCTATGTTGGGAACTCGTGCTACTGATTTGTCAGTGCTTATGTGCACTTTGGTCCAGGAACAAAATAGAATTGAGGAATTACATGTTCGTATGGCAGCAGGGTGCCCACCATCACCTAAAAGACGTAAGCTTATTCTACGCGAAAAGCGGTTGCAAACAGTATTAGACAGTAGAGACTCTTATGATACCCTGAGCTACTTCGAGGCTATTGCTGGGCTACTCAAGCTTTGATCTCACATACTTGTACATAATGTGTGTTGAATAATCGGTGTGGTGTAGGACTCGTTATATTGATTTGATGTACTGCTGTCTGCATTATCATGTTCTGCTTTACGTTGTATTATATTTGTTGGAATACACTTACAGTGTGGAAGTGTTATGGTGGCAAGATTGCAACTATGGGTGAAGATGGTTATATGTGACGGTGTTTATTGTGTTTGTCACTGAAGGGGACATTTACAGGGAGTTGTATGTTATCGCCAGTGCATAATTCGATGTTTTGATACTAGCAATGTTGTCTGTAGCAATGCTCGCAGTTTATCATGTGGGGGCACTCGTTTTCGATGTTATGCTACTCGATGAATTCAGTTTTCATTGATGTCATTTTGCGATGGTCTGGTCTTGATGATTTCAGGTTCGACCAAGTGGTAATTCGACGGTTTCAAGTGAAACCATATATATATATATATATATATATATATATATATATATATATATATATATATATATATATATGTACATTTATGTGTAGATATATATTGTGGGTTGTTTATATACCTATATCTATATATGAGTGTCTCTATATCTGTAGACATACACATCTAATTATATATCACACATATATTTATCTATATGTGTGGTGCATATAGACATCTGGTCCACACACTGCAACTGTCTTTCCTTCACCGCTGCACTGTTCTGCCTTGTTGCAACACAGACAGGTGTCACATGTAAACGCAGACTAACATTAGGGTGGTATATATGGTGACAGATTTCAGGTAAGCCTATTATACATCTATGGCATTTGTGCATGCTACATTACACATTAATATGACTGTCCTGCAAGTGGTGTGCTCTGACACCCATGTGTCTATCATGACGGCAGTACTTCCGCCACCAGCTATTGCCCACACTAACATACCAAACACAGATATTATGGCTTACATCTTTGTCATTCATTGTTGATCTGTACAGTTGACAGGTATGTCCCACTGCCTACAGGGACAGACAGTATTGTCCAGAGCAGTTGTTCAGCAGAACATCATTACAGCAACAACAGATGGCATGTATAAATCATTCCACATCACATATCCTATTATTCTATACCAAATACTACAAATACATATATGTTTTACATACCTGTTACTTGTTTTTTTCTGACAGCTGTGACAGCTTTCTGTTATTTATGTTTTTTTTGGTCTCTCTCTCTCTCTCTCTGTCTCTCTCTCTCTCTCTCTCTCCACCAGTGTGCAACAGTTGCTAACTGCATGCAACCTGCTGTGTAGTACTTCGGATAACCACTGGTATGGCAACCCAGTACTATAAAATACTGACTCATGTGGGCATTGTCCCTTAACCTTTCCAGTATGGAGGACATCCTTCCTGTATGAGGACAGCAGAGTTACAGACAGCAGGTAGCAATACCTCTCACAGCAGGACTTGCAGACATAAGTGAATAGTGTTATGTGTGTTGTATATTGCTGGTCATACAGTGTTTGTGTGTACATAGTAGTTTAGGATGGAATGCAGTTTGTCTGCATAGCTCTCAACTGTGGGCCTATCCACACGATGACTAGTGGATTGTCTGTTAGGTTTTGTCTGTGCACCACACAGGTCTTGTCCTAGATATATCACTGGCAGTTTGTCTTTTGAATCCCATCAGTACATGGCTGCATCCATTTGTGTTTTTGATGTCTTATTCCTGCATAAGGGTATATTGCAACAAATTCTGTAACACCAGCACTTTTCAGGGTGTGTAACAGCAATGTTGCAAATATGGCCTATTATTATTTACTGCTAGCATTCCTGCTATCATCCCAGTCATATCATGGAGTCCCACAACATATGTTGGTCAGGGTCCGTACATATGGGGGCAACAGTTGGACAACATATGTGTGGCCTTGTACATTCCAGAGGTCAGTGTGTGGTACACAGTGTTCTTTGCCCTTGTACAACCTTTTATGGGAGAGGGGTATTCAATGCTATCAACCTAGGCTGTGACAACATGTCATGCATATCATGTTAAGACACATTGAGGTATGAGACTGTACACTTTCATATGTTCCTCCATGGGAACAGTGGTGGGCTACAGCTTACAGTGTTGCACACAGTTCAGTTAGTCAATGTGATCGTGAGATGTTAAGATGAGCAATGTTATGTAACAGATACATTGACATTACCACAACTAATACATTTCCCCCTAGGGCTTGACTACAGGGTGTAACTGGAGGCTGCTGAACTACATCTGTAATTGTTGAGTGTTACTTATCTTGAAGGCAAATCCTTTGTCTTCTGTTGTACTAATTGAAGGCCTTGGCCTGGACAGCATAGTATGTTATATATCCACATTGCTTGCATCTATTCTTTTGTGTGGACCTTGCATTCATCACTGATTACATATTTCAATATTTATGTGCTGTAAGCAATGGCATACAGTATTGTATAGTACACAAAATAAAGGTTTTCTGTGTATGCATACCTGTGTGTAGTGTCATGTCCTGTGAATTGTGAGTGGGTATATGTTTAATGTAAGTATATTCATTTGTGGGTATGGTTGCCACACTACACATTTCACAGGTGCCAGTTACAGGGCTTGTGGCTGAGGGATATACTGTGTACCCAGTACTCCCACATTACTTCTACATATGTATGGCTACTAATACCTTTTTGTCTGTGTATATGCGTATATACCTATATATATATCTTATATATTGTTGTGTCTTTCAGCTTTTCCTGGTTAGGGGTCGCCACAGTGGAACTCCAGTCCGCTAATGATTGGTAGTTGATTTTTATGTGCCGAGTTACCAGCCCTGATGCACAACCGTCAACAAAGGTATGCCCATTCACGCATGTCTCCACTCAGAAGACGCTCTAGCTGAGAATTGAACCAGACAGCATCTTACTGTGAGGCGACAATGCTACCGCAGCACCACTACCTGAATATATTTGTCAATTTATAGATGTGTGTGCATATCTGCACCATTGTAATGTGTATTCCTTCCACATTGTACAGTCCCTATGGTAGGATGACTTTTCTGCATGATATGTTACAGATATTGCCCTGACATTTTTCAGGTGAATTGGCTGACTGTTAAAGCATTGTAGCTGTGTTGTGGAGGGTCCTGAAGTTAAGAACTGCATGTGCTGGATATTGGATTGCACAGCATATCCATTAGGGCTGTGGAGGGGGGTAACATAGCACTAATTACCAGGAATCCCTCATTTGAGACCCACCCCCATTAACAGTGCATATGGTCTGTTACGTTGTAGTGAGTGGTTCAGGATTTTGTTCCCATGTGGAAATGCTATACACATTTTTATCTGTATATAAATATATATATATATATATATATATATATATATATATATATATATATATATATATATATATATATATGTATAGGTTCATAGGTTCATAGGTAGGTACTAGGCTATCATCCCACTGATTATTTAACTGATCCTCTGTCAAGCAGAACCAATGAAGTGATCCCAGGGGTGTATTTTCTCCACTCGTCAAGGTTTCTCTTCAAGAGTGTTAGTGAGGGGCTCTGCCTAATGTAGTTTAGAATTTTGTTCTAAAGCATGGGGAGTCTCTGTGACAGGGATCTATCCCTCCAGCATGTTCTATTTATTGTTGTGGTGAGGTTTAGCTCACTAGAGCGTGTGGCTCGCTGTGACTTGGATTTTTTTAGGTGGAGCATGTCCATCAATTCTGAATTGGACATGGCTTTGTAAGTCAGGCATAGATCACCTCTGAGTAAGTGACATGACATTGAGTACAGCCGGAGTTTTTTCATTTGGCTGCATAGGACAATGTTTGAGGCCAGTAATCCTCTTGGTGAGGTACTTTTGTGGTCTCTCCAGCTGTTGGCAGTGTCTTGTGAGGTACATCCCAAATGGGGCATTGTACTCTATGATGGGTCTGATGAGTGACGAGTAGAGGGGACATGATAACCTCTTTATTTCTAGATGCAAACCCTTTAGTAATTAGATGGGCCACATAGAAGGATTTCCTAACTACTTTGGCAATATGATTGTCAAAGTAGAGATTACTATCTACCTGGGTCCCCATATCTCTTATTACCTCTTCTGTATTAAGGGGGCTGTCACTTATGTGGTAATTTGTAGGTATTTTGTTTTTCCCAAACGGGATGACTATGCATTTTTTGGCATTTAGCTTGAGGCAATGACTTTGACACCAGGTGTCTGTCTAATTAAGGCCCTTTTAGAGGATGTCCATGTCAGCTGGAGAGTCAACTATGGCTCCCAGTTTGCAGTCATCAGCGAACTTGGTTAGCCATAGTCCTTCTGCGTTTGCCTGTACTTCTGAGAAGTATATGCTGAACAGTAGGGGTCCCAGGACCGAGCCTTGTGGGACACCACTTGTGACTGGTTTAGAGTCGGACCTGGAGCCCGCTATTCTTACTGTGTGAGTTCTGTCTGTAAGCCAGTTGGCAACACACCTCGTGACGTAGGGGTTTACATTCAGGCTGGTGAGTTTTTCTGTAATACAAGAGTGGGGAACGGTGTTGAAAGCCTTGGCAAGGTCAAGGTAGGCTGTGTGAACAACCTTTCCCTCGTCTATGGCTTTGGTGACTGTCTCGAAGAAGTCATCCAGGTTTAGTAGGCATGATTGCCCCTAACAAAGCTGAACTGGGTCGGGTCAAGTGTTTGGAGGTTCCCAATGTCTTTGTTAATGAGTTCTATGATGATGCGATCCATAGCCTTGCAGACCAGGCTAGTCAGGCTTATGGGCCGATAGTTATCAGGGTTAGTTGTGGCCCCTCCTTTGTGGAGTGGAACAACCATTGCTGTGCGCCATTCTATGGGCACATAGCCTGTGGAGAGGCTGAGGTTGAACAGCATGTTTAGGTGGGGAGTTCGTTCGTTCTGTAGTTCATGCAAGATGCAGCTTGGGACACTATCTGGCCCCATTGACACTGTGTTTTTGGCTTTTGAAAGGGCTATTTTCACCTGTGCATCTGTGATTTCCAGGACACTACACTTTTACGGTATTGTTGTGGGCCCTTTTGGGGGTGAGAGGGGGATGAAGCTTGCACTGAATCTATATGCCAGGATGTTGGCAATATCAGTAGGTTCAGCATATTTTGTGCTATATTGCACTAGTTCAGTGCATATCTGCGAGTTGCCACTTAGATTCTTAACATAGCTAAAGTAGGCTTTGTGGTTTTCTTTAGAATCCCTGACTATTTTTCTTTCAAAGTTAGCCTTGGATGATTTTTATGAGGGACCTTAGTTTCTTACTGATACTGATCAGGGATGTCTTTCCTTCTTGGGATTTTCTTTTTTTTCTGAACTAGTTTCCTCCTTCTATTGTATAGCCTGTTTATGGCAGGTGTCCACTGGACTAGTTTCCTTCTCTTAGAGGAGTGAGTCTTGGTTTTGCTAGGGATGACATGATCCATGCATCCTTGTTTGTGCTCATAGAGCACACACACACACACACACACACACACACACACACACACACACACACATATATATATATATATATATATATATATATATATATATATATGAACATGTTTATATATCTATATACAACTGATGTAATATGATTATTTGTGAGTCATATATATATATATATATATATATATATATATATATATAGCTGTCTATCTGTCTACATTTGCAGATATATATTTGTCCATATGTCCATGCATGCTTGGCTCATATTTTTGGCATGCACCCCATTCTCTTGTCAATTAACATGGATGATCACAGGACTGAAGTCAGTAACTAATGATGTCACTTTTGTGTTTCAGACTTCAGCTCCTTCAAAATATGTGTTTTAATACATATAACTGTTTAATTAGCAACATTGTAAGTGTATAAGAGCAATATTTGACACATATCCCTATTAGTACCCACATTTTGGCACACTTTGTCCAGAATTCTAGCATTATGAGATTGTGTGGTATGATATTACTACATTTCCTGTACTGTTGAATGATTGTGCTGGATGATATGTTTGTGAAAACATCAGGGTTACAAATATCTGCCATGGCTAAGTGGTAAATCACTTTGTATATGGTGTGCAGGGCCCTGGGTTTGAACTTTGCAGAGGCAGTTTATTTTGTTGCTGGGCAGAACAAGGGCCATTAGCTACAGAGTGATTAAGGCACTTTTAAGCAGTTGTAAGCAGGTTTGCGTGATGGTAAGCACTGCTAAATTCTGGTAACAGTTTCTTACACTCAGTTAGCTTCTAAATTGCTTAACATGTATAGGCATTGTTTACCTCTGCACAAACAGGCTTAAACCCACTTACTGCTGCTTAAAAGTGCTTACTCTTGTTTACCCCTGTGCTAACTTCTTTAAAAGCAAAGAAAAAGTGGTTGATAGGAAAGCGATGAAAAAGGGGTACAAGAAAGGAAAGACAGTAGGGAAAATAGCCAGGGATGTGCAGGAAGGGTGTAGGGAAGGTCCATAGCTGCCCATTTCTTCTACAGCAACAGCTGTGCATATATACTGAATTTGGGGGTATATTTGGACACTCAAACCCCTGGCTGGGGGTGAGGGCAACAATAATTAGTTGTGATGTCATTTAGGCCAGATTGCATGTGTCCAGTGGACACGTGTGTGCGCAATGGACAGTTATGTGTGCGGCAAGATTTTTTTTGTGGGAACAGATTGCCCTTTTTTTTCAGGTGAGAGTGGGATGTTGGAAAGGGGTATTAAGTATATTTGGGGAGGTAGGTTGGGTAGGTTAACAGACAAGACAAACAAGACTCATACAGGTGCGTTATATGACACATGTGGGGGGGTAAACACCTTGGACGGGGAGGGGTGTTTAGAAGACACAAGCTCTTGAACCCCCAAATGGAAACAGTGTGACTGAGGTCCCCACCCATGGGCAGTCACCACTGCACCTTCACGGCCCCAAGGGTGGCTGTGCTGGGGGCTGGGTAGAAGGGGCAGGCTCACCCTCTAATTGTGCCACTCGGCCTACAAGTTGGCTTAGTCGGTCTCGAAACTCCCTGTCATGCTCCCTACACACCATGGCCCGGACCTGATGGCAGGTGCCAGGTACCTTTCCACTCCCACTCCTGGGAGGGCCAAGCTCCATCCCCTGTGGCGGTTCCACCCAAAGATGGTGCAGGGCCAATGGAGGAGGAGGTCCCAGGCTGGGCCCCAGATGTGCTGGTGACCGGTGCCATGGCCAGCTGAGGTGGGACAGGTGGGTCCGCTGGGACCGGTCTTCCCATATGAGGTATGGTGTTGCAGTTTTAAGAATGATGTGGGTTAGTAATAATCAACAACATTCAGGTTTAGTTATAACAGCATGAATAGGTATTCCCATTAACCCAAGACACCAGATTTACAACAGATGAAGAGCAAGCAAAACACATGCATATATGGGACAACAGTGGCCATTACCACAGCATGCAGGTTTCATTGATGGCAACAGACCACCAGTATGGGGGTATTTTAACATGGCACATGCATAAAACCAAATGTAAATATTTGTAAATCAATAGGACATATGTCCCAACAAAAGTATGGAGTGTACACGTACCCATTGAGGTGTTTAATTGGGTTATTGTTGCACATATGGTGGGGGTGAGAGAGAGAGGTCAATTAACAAATAATATATCCCTGTAGTTTTCACAACTTTCTTAGTCACTGCAGTGATCTATCCCTTACATGTATTATTACACTATCCAATTGCCTTACTTTGTAGAATGGTATGTTTGTAGATTAATATATACGTGGACTGTGTCTTACATATAGTCTACACCTCTTACCTGTTATAGCTGTTGAGAAAATCATTGTTAACAGTAGCTGGCAAATTCTACACATACTCCCAGATGCCATGCTTATAGACAAGTATATGAGTGAACTGTGTTGTAACCACAGTCTACACCTCTTACCTTTTATAGCTGTGAAGAAAATCATTGTTAACACTACCTGACAGATGCTATGCATACTCCCAGATTCCATGCTTGTGGGCAAGTATATGAGTCAACTGTGTTGTAACTACAGTCTACACCTCTCACCTGTTATAGCTGTGGAGAAATCTTTGTTAACACTACTTGACAAATACTACCCATACTCCCAGATTTCATGTTGATGTTATACACATACCTAACAGTCCATTATTGCACACACACTGGTCAAGGCTTGACAGGATACAGGTGTTAATGTGACATATTTTGGAATAGCTGTCATACACTTTGGGTGAGATGCTACAATGACAGGTTTGTTTCCATATACATTCTCTTTTTATGTTCAGGCATGACTATCCATTATATGTCAGTATAAGCTGCCTACATTTCTTGGATCATCACACTTATTTTCAGGGGAACAGGTTACCAGGCAGTAGATTTGGGGCCATTATCTGGACATGCTGGACAGATCAGAACAGTTGAGGGGTATGACTATGCATACAGCTTACTACATGAACATTCTGCCACAGTCTGTAGAGTTGATGGTTATGATTATGCTTACAGCGTACTATCTGAACATTCTAGCAAAGTCTGTACAGTTGTTGGGTCTAATTATGCATACAGTTTTCTATCTGAACATTCTCGCAAAGTCTGTACAGTTGTGGGGTATGATTATGTATACAACTTACTACCACTCCCAGGATTCAAACTCCTGTTGTGTGTGGTAAAAAAATTACAGTTGATATAACAGTGCACTGTGCTATCAGGGGATTGGTGTAAAAAGCACTTCAGTGGTTTCTGTCTAAGTCTCCCTCAGTTGTTCTATATGACTGACCTCTTGGGGTTTCCAACATTGTTATACTGAACTTCCTACACATTTTAACTGCGTTCAACAGTGTGGGTAAGACTGCTTAATACAACAGTACTATTTATAGAATGCAACACTACAACAACATATGAAAGCAGAATGTACGCAAGCACTCCAGGGTTTATACTTTTATTCACTAGATATTACACCTTTTTTCCATGCAACCTATATGAAAGTCTTCCTGCCATATTGTCTGGTTTATTCAGTACGTCCCATACACAATACATTCTTATACTGGCACAACACTTTCTAGTACTGTTATATTTATTTGTTATGACAGTACATGCAAGAATATTACTAACCTGCCTCACAACACAGCCTTTGCAGCCTAACAGCGTGGGCTTGCTGGTTCGCAGCCCACTCATCTGCAGCTGTCAGAGAAATACAGTGATATTTAGCCTTTACCTATCCATAGTGTGCACAAGCTCGGCAAGCATTATCTATGTAGTTGAATGAGTACTTACTCAGTGCTGGGGTATCAGCCATCTGCCTGGATTCTTGGAACCTCTGGTCCAAGAGATCACCCCTCTGCTGCTTCAGGTCAGCATGGTGATGGCTGACCTGCTCACCAGTCTGGGGGATACCAGTGGCACTGGTGAGGTCACAGGCAAGACTGTCCCAGGCCTCCACTTTATACTGAGAGCCCTGGTACTGGCCCTGCAGTAGTCTCTCCTCATGGTGTTTTACCAGGAGCCGTACCATGAATCTGGACTCCTGGGTGCCCCAGCATTGTACTCTAAATTGAGTGCCTTCCCCAGCTCCAGCCATTCTGTCTACAGAAGGGAGCTGCAACCAGTTATGGGAATTATTGGCACCTGTAGGGTTTAAATACGCTCGATTTCCTGCACTTTCTCATGATTGGACAATTTTGAAAAGACTAAGCTATGGGCACACCTGCTTACCTAATGTTGGCATTGCTTAAAGGGGCATACCACTGAGAAGATTGAGTTAGCCAGCCTACATATCGCTTACACCATGTAAGCTGACATTTGCAATGCTTAGCATTGCTTAATATCTAATTGGCGTTATATTTTCCTTTTGACATTGATTTATTCTTTGTTACATGTTATATTTGTGTTTGGTATCTGTGATTCATGTGTACGTTCACTGTATGGGGTCCTGGGGAATTCAACACTTTACTACAATAACTCCTCACATCTGGCCTTACTGCAGTACTCCAGTTCACATATTTATGTTATGTAGTAGGTTATACAACATCACACTATACATAGATTCATTTCACATGCTCAGTTTGATTTTCCTATGGTGAGGATATGTTTGTTGAAACCTCAATCTTATGTATTGCTGTGATGGCTTAGTGATTAACTACTGTGACTGTAGTGTACAGGATCCTGGGTTCGAGTCTTGCAGAGGCTGTTTATTTTGTTGCTGGCAGAACATGTGCTGTTGGATACAGAGTGATTAAGGCACTTTAAAGCAGTTGTAAGCAGGTGTGCAAGTGTTTGCATGGAGCTAAGCACTGCTAACTTCTGGTTACACTTTCTTCTACTCAGTTAGCTTCCATATTGCTTAATCTGTGTAGGCAGTGCTTACCCCCATGCAGACACACTTAAACACGCTTACTTGTGCTTACATATGCTTACTACTGCTTATTTGTGCTTAAACCTGCTTACTAGTGCCTTATTCATTATGACACTGACACTTCACGTGTGCATTTTCTGCAGCACTCTAGTTCATAGATATGTGTTATTTAGTGGGTTTTGCAACAAAAAGATTGGTTATAACATGCTTTGCCATGTAAAATAGACGGTGCTGCAGTGGGACTCAAGCCAAGAATGCCTGCTTATTAGGCAGATGCTCTGCCCATTACACCATTGCTGTGCTACTTCATTTGCATATATCTTCCATAATTTCATACCCATGGTTCCTACCCCCATCCCCGAGCTCCACGTACACAGCAACCATCCATTCTTCAGTTGCTAGCCCAGCCATACCACACCTCCACACATTGCCCTCTTTCCACATCTTGGTACTCATCCAGTATACTGTCTTGACCCAAGCTTCTTCAGGCTCTTCATCTGTTTAGTCCATGTGCGTATGAGCCTTGCCTTGTTCATCTTTTGAGACACGTGTAAACATCAGATTGACTCACAATTTTTGGTTTGTCCCACCAGGGATGGACCTATTTTTGTGTCAAGATTAGACTTAGCTGGTGTACACTGTTTTTCCCACTGCTAGCATCTTACCAGGGGTTTGAGAAGCAGTGGTTTTCTCACACACTTGTCCAGCCTCATCTGCCAGTTCTGCAGGACCAACGTCCCAGGTTTGACATTCTGAGCATGACGCATGTCCACACTCCCCCTCAACATGCACCATTTTTTACTTTCTTAAGTTTTTTGCAAGACTACTGTTCTCACGTTATGATTGGATAGGAACTGTTGTGGTAATTTACATAAACTGGTCGAAATACTGTATTTGAGCAATGTGCACATGGTTTCTCGTATTAATGTAACATGTCTGTCTGAAGGGGTTTTGATATTACATAAGACGACAGCACTAAATAATACAGGGGTTGCTGATGCTCTCCTTTTCATTAATTTTTAATGCTTTGTTGTCACAAAGTTTGTTCTTGATATATATATATATATATATATATATATATATATATATATTTATATATGTATATATGTTTAGATATATATATATATATATATATATATATATATATATATATATATATATGTATATGTATATATATATATATATATATATATATGTGTGTGTGTGTGTGTGTGTGTGTGTGTATATAGCTTAATCTTTGACACAAGCATATGCTACTGGCAGTATCACCCAGATAGAAACACTTTGGAGGTGGTGGAGGAGAAGCATAACCAGTCCTCAGCAACTGAGAGGTCCCTCTCCCCATAAACTGAGCACCTTGGCTTCTGGTGAGAAGTAGGTTCCATGACCCCAGACAGCTACAGGGTGACCATCGCATGGGGTGATCCTTGTGGAAAGTAGTGGTAGAGAGAAAGTGAATCTTCTACACATTTGCCAGCCACCACCAAAAGGTAAGTCTGATGGGCACAGTGCAGCATGCCCCACCATCTGACAAGACATCTTCACTACAACCTGGTCTCATCAGTCCTGACTTGAGTCTCTCCAAGGTGTGTGGAATGCTCTGCACACAGCCCTCGGATTGCTACCTGGGTGTAGCAGGCCCTTTGAGGCACAGACCCACTGAATGTTACTGACCCTGCAGAACTGCCCTCAGCTGTGGATGGGCAGATCTGTTCTCATTTGGTCTTCTGAATCCCCTGTATTATCGAAGAAGAACCTCAAGGGGGACTTTTTCATTTTTCAGGGCCAGCATCCCAAGGCCAGTGAATTGTGCTCTGCTGCAGACTGCCATCCCTAGTGTTGGATTGTACATGCCATCTTGGGGAACCAATCAACCAATACCAACTTGGCCCATGCAACTCCCCTCAGTAGCAAAGGGATCTAGCTACTCTAATTTGGACTGCAAAGGGGGGATCTTTGTCTGTGGGATACACAAGAGACTTCCCAGGCAGGGGCCCACCCCTGTACCCACATCTCCCAAATAGAAGCTGCCCCCGGATTTCATGACACCTCTGCACTCCCTCCCAGACCCCATTGAGCTGACATTTCAGCCCAGTCAAGAGCACACCCTCCCCTGCCATAGCCCTTTATCAGGATCCCTTACACTTCCATGTATCCTGCAGGCTGCCTAATTGCATCAGGCCATATGTGCTCTCTGAGCTATGAGACTTTCCCTTTGATCCTGCCCAACCTCATGGAGCTCCCCTCAGCTGCAGAGGGGCAGATTTAGTCTCATCCAAACTTAAGAGGAGGGGACTTGGTCTCTGGTGTACATTGGGGACTTTTGAGGAGGGAGCACACCTCTGCTCCCACCTCTCAAAAATGGGAGCTATCTCCAGCCCACAGGACACCACCGCCGCACTCCCTTCTGGACTTCCATCCAGACTGACCTCCTTTGACCTACTGCTTCTTCACAGCCTGCAGCACTTGTTCTCCCACTGTGGGCTTCTTCTGGCATACCTCATGCTTCTGTGTCTCCTGCAGGCTGACCAATTATGTCAGGTAGCATGTGCCCTAGGGCCTCTCAGGGGACCTTCCCTCCAATTCCAAACAGCCATGTGAAACTCCCCTCAGTGGCAGTGGGGCAGATTTACTCTCATTTGGATTTCCAAAAAGGGGTCTTGATTTCTGGTGCTTATCAGGGACTTTTGAGGAGGGACAAAGGGCCTTACATGGGCAGGAGTTTTCCTAGGTTGGTCACTTTCTACTGAGCATGCCCTTCCAGAGATCCATTAAAGACACATCTATAACCCATTACCTGTGCAGAAACTGTCCAGGGGCATCCACTTTCTTGCCACATGCTCCCTTACAGGCTTCTGTCAAAGGGAGTTGCAGCTGGATACTCCTTACCCTGGTAGAAGCTCTGATTGCCTTGGCCACTTTCTGCATCACTCTCCCTTCCAGACTTCTGTTGAAGAATAAAACTGGACACTCCTTACTCGAGCAGATGCCTCCCAGGCCAGCTGTTTTTTGCCACGTGCTCCCTCCCAGACTTTCATTGTGGTATGGTGGACCCTGTCTGAGATGGTATTTCAACCCAGCTGAGTGCTCTCCTTCCCCTGCTGAGATACCCTGTCAGGATCCCTTACACTTCTGTGTATACTGCAGGCTGCCTGCTTAATCATGTCAGATCATGTATGTCCTTGGGCCGCTCAAGGTGCCTTCCCTTCCATCCTGCCCAGCCTCTTGGAACTCTTCTTGTCAATGTAGGGGAAGATCTGCTCTCATCTGGATTTCTGAGGAGGGCACTTGGTCTCTGGCATGTACTGGGGACTTCCAAGGTGTGGGCTCACCTCTGCTGCCACCTCTTACAAACAGCAGCTCTCCCCAGCCTGCAACTTTGTACTGCTCACTCCCTTCCAGACTTCCATCACAGGCACAGATGGCCACTCCTTACATGGGCAGGAGCTCTCTCAAGTTGGCCACTTTCTCCATCGCTTTACATTCCACACTTCTAAGGAAGGTAGAACTGGAACTCCTTACCTGGGCAGGAAATTTCCTGGGTCAGCAATGTTCTGCTTGTGTGCTCCCTTGCAGACGTACATGAATGGGGGGGGGGGGGGTGGGCACTCAGTTTCCAGGAAAGAGCTTTTCCAGTGTAGCTGCTTTCTGCATTATGCTCACTTCCAGACTTTGACTGAATGGGGGCACAACTGGACATTTCTTACATGGGCAGGAGCTCACCAGAAACACTGCTTTCTGCATCATGCTCTCTTTCAGACTTCCATTTGAGAAGACCCCCTCCAAGCCACCATTTCAGCACAGCCAAAAGCTCTCCTTCCCTGTTTGTGTCCCTTACACTACCGCATCTCCTTTCTAATCATATTGCATCATGCATGCCTCTAGCCTCTCAGTAGATCTTCTCTCTGATCCTATCCAGCCTGGCAGAACTCTTTCCTGTTATGGAGAGGCAGATCCACTCTCATCCAGACTTCCAAGAGGGGACTTAGTGTCTGGCGCACACTGGGGACTTTTGAGGACGTCACCCATATTTGTTTCCACCTGTAACAAATGGGAGCTCTACCTGACCTGCAGGACACCACTTCCCTGTTTCTTTCTGGACTTCCATCTGCAGACTCTTATTGACATCCCCTCTGCTTCTGTGCCTTCCTATTTTGACAGATTGCACATTGCCTTCAGCATCTCAGGGTACCTTCCCTCTGATTCCGACTGGCCCTGTGGAAATTCCCTTGGCTGCAGAGTGGCAGGTACATACTCATCTTGACTTTTGAGATGGGGACTTGGTCTCTGGCACACATCTGGGCCTTCTATGGAGGGGAGAAGGAATGGACACTCCTTACGTGTAGGAGTTCTCCTGGACCAGCCATTTTCTGCTATGCACTCCCTTACAGACTTTTCAGAATTCTGCCAGGGGCACAGATGGATGTTCCTTACCTGGGCAGAAACTCTCCCAGGCTGGCCATGGTCTCCCTTCCAGACTTCTGTTTGGGCAGATCCACTGCAGGCTGCTGTTTTAACCCAGCCAAGAGCTTTCCTTCTCCAGCTGCTGTTGACTGTCAGGGCCACATACACTTCTGCATCTCCTGCAGGCTGCTAAATCATGTTGGCTTGAGAGTGGCTTTGGGCCGCTCAGGGGACCTTCCCTTTGATCCTGGCCAACCTTGCAGAACTCGCTTCAGCTGTGGAGGGGCAGATCTGCTCCCTTCCAGACCTCCTTTATGGGGGGCACAGCTGAATCCTCCTTAACCTCACAGGTGATCTCCTGCGCCAGCCGATTTCTGCATTGCTGTCCCTTCCAGTCTTCCATCGGGGCACAGCTGGATGCTCCTTACCTAGGCAGTAGTTCTCCTGGGCCTTCCACTTTTTGCTTGCACTCCCTTCCATACTTCTTTTAGGGAAGACCCCCTCCAAACCTCCATGTCAACCCAGCCAAGAGCTCTCCTTCCTTTGCTACAGTCATCTGTCAGGGTTGCTTACACTTCTGCATCTCCTGCAGTCTGCTTAATTGTAACAGATCATGTGTGCCCTCACACCTCTCAGGGGGCCTTTGCTCCAGTCTTGTACAGCCTCGTGGAACTCTTCTTGTCCATGTAGGGACAGATCTGCTGTTATCTGAACAAACACGAGGCACGTGAAGCCTTCTGTCTTGTGGCCCCTGGACTATGGGGCAGTGCCATTCACAGGGTGGAACCTCCAACACAGTTGTGAAGAGTGGCTAGCTGACTGAAGTATCCCACCCAGCCCCAAGTTCAAGAAGGTCTGACCCCATTATTTCTGAAGTGCTAAGGGCAGGGATGACCAAACCCAAGGCCAGGCTTCCTGGGGCCGCCCTTGTCTGTCCCATGTGCATGGATGAGCCCCCACCATTCCCTTGGTCTGAGATGGTCAGAGGCCAACATCTCCAACACTGAAGGGTCCAGGAGGCCAGGATCAGGGCCTTGCTCTCTGGGGTGGCTGCTGAGCTCCCTGGCTGGCCCTAAGTCTGAGATGCTCTGCATCCACAACTCCATCACTGTGCAAGCTAAGGAGGCCCAGGCTCATGATCCTAGTCCCTTCCGGGTCCCTGGAACACACAACAGAATGGCTGTCTTTCCCTGTGCCCATGAGTGAATTCTCAGTCTTGAGTTCCATGCCTCCATGGATGACCCTTAAACCCAGATCTCCAATCCTCAGTCTCATTCCTGCCCCGATGGATTTGACCATCTGGACCAAGGTACAGGTGAGGTGATATGAGATACCCAGGGAGCTGTGAGTCATTTCAGAGCTTGCACCACTGGGAAATGTGCAGCCAGTCCCTTGGAATCCAGAATCATGCCTCTGCCTGGACTCTCCTGCTGCTGTCTATCAAAGTGCTGATGGCAATCTGGATGGTGGGCAGTGGCGAGGGAGACATAGTGGGTGGGCAACATGAGAATGGAACCCCTCCTCACCAGGGCTGTGGAGCTTGAACCTCCTCCTTTGATAAAAGCTTAGCTTGAGGCTGACTTTTAGTACATCACAGCTTCTGGACTTAGATACATTCAGTCCTAATCTTACAGATGGTAGTGTCACACTTTTGGCTTCTCAGCCAAGCACATACACTAAATGTCTGAATCTCTGGTTCCTCTTGTACTGAGCAGGAGTATCACTACAACAATATATCACCAACAGGTTAAAAATAACCTGTCTCATGACAGTCTAAACCCAGCTCACATTTCTTATTATTGGGTTAACAATCCAATGATTGGTGAATTCTGCTTCACAATGATAATAAGAGCTGACATCAAAGAATCATAAAGCAGCATCATAACTTGGCTGCCACAAGACAATTATTTCTATGATAACTTTTCTGACATCTTCTGCTTAAAACCCAAAAAGCAACAGGATCAAGAGGCCCATCTTTCACGGTCTGTATTCATATTGAAAATCAAGCTGAAGTGAGCTTTTGACCCTCTGCTCTAAGGGAGATTCCTGTCTGCCCTGAGCTCACCTTGGGATATCTATGTTACTCTTTCACAGGCTTACCACCCTATTTAAACTCCTCACCTGACACTGTCCCTAAAGCTAGTAACTCCACCTCATCCTCCTACCTCACCAGGTAAGTAAAAAAAAACTAGAGTAGTGGTATTTTACTAGTGGCTGAGGCCTCCCACCTTTTCTACATGTCTCTTCACAGTGCCAGACTACAGACAAGCTCAACAGGGTCTTCTTTTCCTGCTGATTCTGCCAAGCTCCTTCCCTTGGCTTTGGTTTTGCTAGCTAATAGGTAGGGACAGTGGAAATTTTGTTCATCCATTCACCGGTGTCAATAATTAGATGATGAGACATTTTGCTACCTTAAGAAAGCCATTGTTACCCCCACCATTTACTTGCACTTTATTGATTTCTTCACCTTGAGATTCATAACACTGGGCAGAAATCACATTTTTTTCAACACCCTCCTTGGGCCTTTGCAATACTTTGTTTTAATTAAAGAATCAGAGGCATAAGGTCACCAGTTCTAAGTCAGCTGCTAGCTGCTGGATGATGTGAGATGCCACAACCAGGGCAATCCACAGTAAGGGCCCAGCACATGCCAAAATTCACCTCCACCATCTCTTGTGGATGGGAACATGGCAAGGGCTGATGCGTTGTCCAGCCACAGCACATGGCCAGCCCTGCTTTGGTGCAAGCCCGAGTGATCCATCCCTTAGAGGTAATTCTTATCCTGAAGTTATAGATCCAGCTTGCTGACTTCCCTTACCTACATTGTTCTAAAATGCCAGAGACTGTTCACTTTGGAAACTTAGTGTAGATATGGGTATGGCCGTGCTTGAAAGCTACACCTTCTCCCCTGGATTTTCAAGGGCCAGTGAGAGCTCACTTGACTCTACCAGAACCACAATTCTTTTCAAGGAATGTTCCCCTCTCTTGGGTTGATCCTATTCCAGCATATCCTGCTCTATACAAAAGAAAAGACAACTCTTTCAGGGACCTGTGCTGGTTTCCCAGGGATTGTTTGCATTACCACACTGGATGCCACAAGACATCCATCTCTGCCACTCCAGATTTGGGTATCTGAGCCTGACTTCCTTTCGACAGACTGAGGGGGATGGAGGCCATTCCCCAACCCCCCAGAATGGCACTCACCTATCTGTCAGAATTGACTGACCCATTTTCAACTGCTGTTCGCATAGCACCCTTTTGAAGTGAACTGTGGTATCATTCTTCTATTTCCCTACACCAGCTTGTGGTTTTGTGCAGCTGTGTAACTTACTGGTTTCACAAAGAAGCCTTCTCCACTTTGGTCTTCAAAGTTTTCTTGAATATTTGCCACTACCATCAAGATCTACATCTGCAGCAGCCCTACCCCTTGTCCTGGACTTTAGTGCCACTGTAGTGGCCTACCTACTCGTAACGGCATAGCCCCCTTGGCTCTTAACACCAGCTAGGAATGGACATGATGCCTCATCACCATACATTTAAAGGGCTAGTTGATTAGGCAGTTGAATCGTTACACACTCCTTTGTGGACTCAGGCTTCCACTGTCACTGTACTGCTGTCTATATCAACCAACAACTTTTCTGGGGTCTGATGGCTTCAGCATATGATTTTCTAATCTAGTGTTCAGTTCATCCCCTGCCAGTTCTGCTCACCAAAACTGTCCCATTAGGCACTCACATTCCATGCCTGGCTTCAAGCCAGTCAACCAGGCTTCTTACCCATTTAAAGTTTGAGAATAGGTTGAGAGCATGTCAGCCACAAGACCTCTAATCATTTGCTTTACCAGATACAACTGTGTCTGCCAAGCACCAGCTTTAATGAGAGAAACTTTGGATGGAACCAACTACTAGATGGCTTGATTAGTCTTTCACCCCTATACCCAGATCAGATGACCAATTTGCATGTCAAGACCTACTACGGATCTCCACCAGATTTTCCACTGGCTTCACCCTGCCCAGACAGAGTTCACCAACTTTCAATTCCCAACAGGTACACTTAGCCTCCACATCTCTGATGAGACAGGATGGGTGAGACAGACCACTGCTGCACTCCCAACATGAGCCGAGGGATCCAGCCTTAGCTGGCACATGCTGGCTCTCACTTTTATTGCACTGTGGGGTCTCCTGCTCCCTCTCAGACTCATGCAGCTGTTAGACTCATTGGTCTATGTGGCAAGACAGGATGGGAGGGTCAGTGACATCACCACTGACCCAGGCACCAGCTAACAGCCTCCTGGTCTGGCAGTAAGACAAGGTCATACTGCACTGAGGACAGTGTGCCCCAACCAGTAGTTCAGCTAAGAACCAGGGACCGCCTGCCCCTGTAACCCACTGCAAGGGTGGGAGGGAGTATGGTGTAGCAGTGGTCATTTTCCACAACTATGGGGCACAG
>NC_056737.1:358333759-358348759 GCF_019279795.1 Protopterus annectens | reverse complement strand
CTTTGTTTTCTTGAACAGCAACTTTTTGCATTTATTGTACAGTTTGTTGATGCTGCAATTCCACCATGGCAGCTTGATTTTATTTGGGGCTCTTGCTTTGATTCTATCTTGTACAGCTGAGTTTATACACTTATGTAAGTGATTGTACAGGGCATTCGTGTAAGCTTCATCATAGTTAGCACTTTCAGCTTTGGGTGGGCCTTCAGCTAGGAGGATATAGTTTGCCTTGATGAAGTGTTTTAGTCTGATTTCACCCTTTGGCAGTTCTGGTGTTAGTGTCAGTTTGAAGGTGACTGATTTGTCATCAGCTTTAACTAATGAGAGTCCAACAGTCGCAGCAGTGCACCTGTTTGACATGTTGGTAAGGATCAGATCTGAATGTTTGTTCTCCTTGTCAGGGTATGGACAATTTGTTCCAGAGCATTTGAATTCTCAGAGTCAAGGAACTTTTGTGCTAGTAAGTTTGGGCTAGAGTAGTTTTCACAGTTGATGGTGAGATAATTGAAATTACCCATAAGCAGTGTGTTCGCCAAAATTTTGATTGTCTTCAGTTTGGTTAAGTAGGCTTCATGGGTGTTGTGACCCATGTAGGGGGCTCTATAACTGGCTAGGACTTGAATGGGGCTCTTATCCACCGTAACCTGGACCTGGAATAACTCCATGAAGTTGTCCAGTCTAACTAGATAGGAGGTGAATTTATCTTTGATATAGATTGAAACATCGTGGCTTTTGGGTTTCACACATTCATTTTGCAGTCTAAAGGTGTGGAAGGCATTGTAGCCTTGCAGAGCTGGGGTACTCTCTGATGCCTTAAACCAGGTTTCTGTGACTGCACAGACATCTACATCTTCTAGTGATAGAAGTGCTTCCAAGGATTGCAGATTTTTGGTTTAAGTTCCTAGCATTTAGCAGCATGACCCTTATTTTGTTCTGATTGGTTAATTTCATGTTGATAATGTTGTTTTCGAGACCTTGCCTAATAAAGGGGCCATGGGGGAGGCAAGAGCCTTTGCCAGCAGCCAAAAGCCTTTGAGTGCCAGGTGCAAACCATCTCTGGCAAAGCAACAAAGTTTGTTGATCATGGCTTTTCAGGCAGACTGGATCCCCTTGGAATGACACCAAAAATTAAGCTAATTATTGAAATAAATCATTTGTTGTTTATATTGTGGCATCATTCTAGGTGATGGTAGTATGCTGCTTAAGGCTAGGGACATACCTGTCTGGGACACATACTCAGAGAGCTCAACCATGTCTCTCTTCATATAATCCAGAGAGGTACGTCTCAGGCCATGCACACCAATGTGAACTATGACAGAGTCATAACGGTACTTGTGGCTGAGAGACCTGAGTGCATGTGTGATTTGGCAAATCCTGGCACCAGACAGGCAGCTGATTATGACTTTTTCCTTGTCCAACCTGGTGAGCGGACTATCTGTGCATCATACTATTGAGTCTCGAATGACAGTAAAACTTGCTTTTTGAGTGTTACACTTTATGGGCTTGGTGGGTGAAATACTGGTGTTGGTATCTGTTATAAGTGCAAAGGAGACTGTGTTATCTGTATGAATATTCCTATTGCAAAATATAAGAAATTATAATTGCCATGGGAATGCAAGGGTAGGCATCATAAGATACTCGCAGAAAAACAGCTTAGTAAGTAGCTATGAAACTATGATCTTGTAAGCTTGTTCACTGAGGAAGTAGTTCACAACTGCTTATAATGTACCTCATACACGATACTTGCTACTGTATGTGAAATGTGCATGTAGGGCTGCAGTGCAAATTCAAAGTTCCAACTTTAGGTCTTTTTTCATTCTTTTTTTTAAATTTTATTAGAAAATAAATAATCTAGTTACCTCTGATAATAAGTTTGACCTAGAATTACACAGACAACTACAGAGCTGGTTTTGTTTTATTATTTGTATATTAATTCATTGCAGGGTTGACCGTGCCAAAAACTGAGTTACTGTATTGTGTGTTGAAATTAAAAATAGATAATATGACAGTTGTACTTGAAATATATGATCTTCCTGTGACAGATATCCCCGTTACTTAAATCATTATGTAACATGCACTACAAAGAGGTTATTCACTTAATTAAATGTGGCAACATATAGTTTATGGTAGTAGAATGGTTAGGATGGCTAGCAGAAAGATCTAGAAGCATGCTGAAGACATTGACTATAAAACAGAGCATAGTCCACTGTTTAAGCATCCGAATGCATGCACATTAGAACAAAAAAGTTCTGTTTAGTACATTAAGCAAGTTATATAATAATGTCAGGCATGGGGACTGAGATAATGAACTGCTTGTACTGGATAAAAGATTTTGTTAGATGCTAGGGACCCTAAGGGCTGAATGATAGATTTTTACTGTTCCTGAAAAAAAAAGAAAGAAAGAAAACAAAAAAATTCTGTAATATTATATAGTAAAGTTTCAGGCTATTTTATATATACGCTACGCTCGGGCTCTCTTCGCTCCCCTCCCTGCCCCCAATTCTCTCCCGCCCCCAGTACCTCTAAATTTATAGTACTATAGCCACTCCCCCACTTTCTAGATCCTATCTGCTTTCATCTGGGATAATTCCACCCACCCCATTCTACTACCTACATTTTAATAGCACCTATTAGCTTTCATCTGGCATTCTCCCATCCCCCTTCCAGTACCTTTACCTCACCACTCTATCTTCTGGTGTTGCATCACCAGGTAAAACAGTTCTTTAACTCACTAGCTGAATCACAGATAATGATATACTCCTCTTTACTACCCCTCTTGTTCACACCATACCTCCTTACCTTGTATGAAAAACAGTTTCTCACGGGATTTCAGGTCCCAAAAGGCCATACTATCACCCCAGCTGTAAATCCTTCCACCTTCAACCATACTTACAGTATCAGATCCTATCCAACATCTTGTTCAGTCTATCAACATCTCAACCCCAGGCACATTAGCTCTAGATCCAAACACTACCACAAACTAATAAACAAATTCCTGAAGTTCATCACCAAGTACAGACTCAACCTAATACTTGGTGGTGATATTCACCCCAACCCTGGCCCACTCATTTCAGATACACCTGCCCCCTCTACTTGCAATCTAAGCTACAAACCTACAATTAATAGGCCAACTAACTCTCTCCTAGTCTGTCATCTCAATATTAGAAGCATTAATAACAAGGTACATGAATTGCATGCACTTCTGGATGTCCACTCCCCTGAGATTCTCTGTTTATCTGAAACCTGGTTAAAACCTAACACTAAAGACAATGAAGTGTTACCACCTGGGTACAACATACACAGGCTGGATCGTTTGAGGAAGGGGTGGGGTAGCTGTACTCTATAAATCTGAGTTGAATGTCACCATAGATGTAATACAACCTCCTCAGATTAATAACTCAGAGATTCTTGCCACCAAATTGCAACTTAATAAAAATAAATGCATTAATATCATCTATATGTACATTCCCACAGGTAACAATACATCTACATTTGAAGATATCCTGCACTGGCTATCATGTCACTACCCTCAAGAAACCCTACTACTTGGAGACTTTAACATAGACTGGGGCACCTGTTCCTCAGAATCCCCAACCACCCATATTAACCTGCATGCATTTACACAAATCATATCTACCCCTACCAGGATAGGTAAACCCAACCAAAAAGAAAGTATACTTGACTGAGTACTCATAAACAGTCACCCCCAACTGTAAACCTCTGGTACCCTCCTTAATGGCCTAAGCGATCACCTTCACACATATGTAATTAAGCACAAAACCATTAATTCCCAACAACCCTTACTCAGAAAGGTTAGAAACAATAGAAACTTTGACCCTGCCAAATTCCAACAAGAACTAAACTCATGTAATTGGTCTATTCTAAAACACCTCCCCTTAGAGGAAGCAGTAACCTACTTTAACAACAAATTCCTTGAGATCCTTGATTTGCATGCACCTGTTCATTCAAAGACAACCAAGGCAAAAACTGCACCATGGCTTTCTATAGAGTCTAAACTCAAAATTACCCTTAGAAACAAAGCATGGGCTTTATGGCGTTCTTCTAAAGACACTCAAGATCACATTAAATACAGGCAATCCAGGAACGAAACCAAAAAATCAATTTTACAAGACAAAAAACAATACTACTGTAATTTACAGACAGTAAATCAAAATAACCCTCAGAAGTTTTGGGCAGGTTTAAATAATCTACTACATCCTGGACAAACTTCAACCCCAATCCCTGCTACTACTATTGATAAAACCCATGAATATGTTTCTGATAGTTTTAACCAATTCTTTACTGAGACAATTCAAGCCCTAGCTAGCCAACTACCTCCTAGCTCCCCTGGTCCTGAAAGTAGCACCCCTAGAAACCTACTCGCATTCAGCTTCCAACCAGTCGCCACTTCACTTATCCGTACCTTGATCAAAAAATTAAAACCCACTACACTTTCTGCTGATCAACTCCCTGCCAAGTACCTACAAAAATCAGCTGATGCTATTGCTTACCCCAGCTCAATACTAATCAATCGAACCATAGTAGAAGCTAAAATTCCCACTATCTGGAAAATATCCTATGTAATCCCACTTCACAAAGGAGGCAGCTCTACTGAATTATCCAATTATGGGCCAATAGCTATACTCTCTCCACTTGCAAAGATTATGGAAAAATGTATTCATAGACAACTCATGCACCACCTAATCCAAAATCGCCTTATGGCAGACACTCAGTATGGCTTCCATCTTCATCACAGCATTACTTCAGCCCTCCTAGCCTTTACTAACACCATAAACCATAATCGCAACAATAATTATATATCCTCAGCCCTCTTTTTGGATCTTTCCAAGGCATTCGATATGGTTGATCAGCAACTTTTAATCCACACCCTGCAAACATTCCGTCTAGATACTGGAGCCCTCCAATGGTTTCACTCCTACCTGAATGGTTGACAGCAGGTTGTCCTCTGGCAGAACAAACTCTCTAACCTTCTACCTAACACCCTTGGAGTACCACAAGGCTCTATACTAGGGCCCTTGCTGTTCTCCATCTTCATTAACGACCTTTATACTGTCATCCCAAAAGTCAGCTGTATCCAATATGCTGATGACTCTACTCTGATTTGCTCAGCCACATCTCCAGTCGAGTTATGGTCAGCTACCCAGACCACCTTTAATACAATAGAAAACTGGCTTTCTGAACATCATCTGATCCTAAATCCCAAAAAAACTAAAATGCTGTTATTTTCACCAACACGTAGGTCTACCAATTTCACCTTTACCATAAATTCAAATGGTGGCACAATAATCTCCCCTGACCCATCTACAAAACTATTAGGTGTCATCATAGACAATAATCTAAAATTTGACCTACATGTTAACCAAACTATCAAAACCATCAATAAAAAACTAGGGTCACTTTACAGAATAAAAGCCTTCCTAACCCCTCCAGCTAAAATTGCCATAGCTCGCTCTCACCTTCTTTCAACCCTTCTGTATGCATCCCCTCTACTCTCGAATTTAAACAAGACTGTCCTTAACAAACTCTCAGTTTGCTACAACCACATTGCCAGGTATGCCACTGGGCTGCCTTTTAGGACACATCATTGCATCAATCTAAATCAGCTTGGGTGGCTTGAACTACCCAGCCTAATTCAGTATAACCAACTGATTATGGCCTATAAATTCCTCTATAATCTGGACAATACTCCTGCACTTAAAAATATTATCACCCCCTATAACAATCCTAGACCGCTTCGATCCTCTAACAAACTACTAATTCAGACTAGCAAAATTAATAATGCAGCCGGTGATTCTCTCTTTGCAAACTCTGTAAGTAGATCCTGGAACTCTCTTCCAGCTGATATTACCTTACTTTCCACCTTAGGTCAATTTAAAACTAGACTTAAACAACATTTGTCACTTAACTGGCTATGTCAATGTATCAAGCCTGGCTAACTCTCTATAGAATGTGTAAAAATCTGTTAACCAGTTTACTGTGTAATTTAATTTAATCCTGACTTGTGCTCAGGATTAACTGTAACCTGTGGAACTTGTTTAACTTGCTTACTTATGTAATCTCTGTAAATAGTCTGTTTGTAATATGTAAAGCTGGTATTATGTAATGCAGTATCTGCTTACCCTTGGAGCTTTTCTCCCCGGGCCTCCGCTGAAAATGGACATGCATCCAGTCGGACTATCCCGGTCAACAAATGTAAAATAAAATAATAAAAAAAAATATATATATATATATATATATATATATATATATATATATATATATATATATATATATCACTGCAAAAAAATATATTTTATTTTCATTGCTGCATTTGCATCTTTTTTTAATTATTTAGACTACAGACTGAGTCATGACAATAAGTTTACAATGGAGATGTTGAAGTACACAAGAAATGTTCCTCCAGCATTCCTAATACAGTGTGTCACAAAATGTTAAAAATGGTTTCTTTTTATCCTCCCAATGATAGCATCAACAGTATGTGCTCATTCAAAAACTCATTTTTTTCTCACAGTCTACTTCAGATTTACAAAAATATTCAAAATGATGTAGCATTCCTTTAAGTAGGTCATTCCATAATGCTTTTGATTTAACAGCATTCATACTCCTCTTGTTTCTATGCAGTGACAAAGAGTCAAATGCTGCCCACCCACCATATATCTACTTCCAGAACCAGACAAGGCTAAATGCTCGTACAAATAACAAGCACAGTCACTCCCTACTCCTGCTGGGACCACAAAGCCCAAGTGAAGTGCACAATACATTAGACTAGTTTCACACCTGCCTACATTATAATAATCTGGAAATGGTACATATCTGTAAAACATGACTCAAACATTAATACTGACATCTATTTCTCTAGCAGTAATACCGGTTAAGCAACTACATCATCTGTATAGATCATTCACAGTCTGGGATAGGAGGTGCTACTCATGAATTCTCCCCAGACTGGTTCATCAGCAATTTCATACACACTCGCTCAGATATTATTACCCTTAGCTATTGTTTGTTACTACACTCGAGTAAACTGCCTACCGCTCTTCCCCATTACAGCCTATTGTTAACAACAAACTCAGAGAGTTAAAGGCATTGTAAGAAATCAGATATGGTAATACTTGGTGAAGTCAGTGTAAATTTTGCAGATCATAATAAACCTCAGCACATCAGCTTCTTCACTGACTTCAAGTCCAGCCTAGATGATCTCAGAGTCCATGTGTCCAAACACTTTCTTGGACAACATATTAGCTGATAAATCCCCCCAAAATTCAAATACTACAGCCCACCCTCAGAATCTCAGCAACCAGTGATGCATCCTTTTCTCCTGAATTTCAAAATAAGAGATAAATAAACAAAATGAATCTCTTCTCATCCTTTGCACTGTAAGACAATTGAAAGTATCTAGTCACTCACCAATATCCTTCTCAATATGACATTGGTCCAGATTGTAAAAGGATACAAAACCCAGACACAGTCTTTATAGATTAAATAAATTTCCATTATTTAGTAATATTTAAAAAAGTTCCAGAGAAATGAGGTTTCCAAAGACTTATTTTTCCTCCTCAGAAAATGTATGCATAGACTTAAGGTCACATACCTCAGAGGTAAAAATGTTAGAGCACTAAGAACTCAACAATACCGATTCTGTGGTATCTGCTTTCTTAAAATCCGTGACTTGTTTTTTTCTCCATTATTTAATGTCAGATGTTATCAGACATTTGGCACACTGGGAGTTTCAGGAAAGACAGCCAAAAAGTAAAGGAAGATAAAATAAGAAAGCAAGTAAATAAATACATACACAAATATACATTTATACATTCATAAATATACATTTATTTATAAATAAATAAATACATAGACAGAACGTATAAGTGAATGAATAAGTTGTGGTGTCTTTCAGCTATTTTCCGGTTAGGGGTCGCCACAGCGGAACTCCGGTCTGCTAATGATTGGCAGTTGATTTTTACGTGCTGAGTTGCCAGCCCTAAAGCACAACCTTCAATGAAGGTACGCCCATTCACGCATGTCTCCACGCAGAAAACGCTCTAGCTGAGAGTCAAACTGGACAGCATCTTACTGTGAGGTGACAGCACTACCGCAGCAGCACCACCGCGGATGAATAAGTAAATAAGTCTTTCACCTTTTTCCCGGTTAGGGGTTGCCGCATCGGAACTCCAATCCGCTAATGATTAGTAGTGGATTTTTACATACCGGGTTACCAGCCCTGATGCACAACTTTCAACGAAGGCACGCCCCATTCATGTATGCCTCCACACAGAAGACGTTCTAGCTGAGAATCAAACGAGATAACGTCTTGCTATGAGGCGACAACGCTACTGCAGCACCACCACTGCGGATAATTAAATAAGTAAATAACTAAAATCAGTTACCTAATTACCTAAGGTAGCGCTGGCTGTTATTTGTGGTGTAATAGGGCAGTAGTGAATTCTAGTCTTCTCCTGTCCTGTGTGTGGCTAATCCAGCTTTGCTGTGTTATGCAGAGAGTGCATGTTGTCTGAGAAAGTGATACATTTTGCTTGCCTGTTATAGTCTAATCTGGTGTCTCTGCATACCAACTGAACTTTTTCTAGGCTGGATTCTTCCACTATGAATCTTGGGCTGATAATTCTGAAAAGTTAATTTCATTGTTTCCCTCTACTGTGGTACAATTATCCTTGACAATGTATTTCTTAAAGGAAGGTCTGTCTAGTGAATTTCACATAATTTCTCACTATTGGCCCCTGTTTGAGGTTATGGTTGTATAAACTCCTCTCCACCTAAAACTAGGTTTGCTTTTGTAGGGTCAAGTCTTGACAGGATTATAGAATTTTCCTATATGAAGGTAAATAATAGTTTCACAAAAGAATCTAGAAAAACATTTGTATTCATTGTCGTGATTGGTCTTTTTGTCACCCTCAGAAGATCTTGAAGCAAAAACTGAGTAAGGTTAATAGGACTAGCATACCCCACACTAGCTGCAGAGAAATAATATTCAGGGAACTTTTTTGCTGAACTGAGGAAAGAGATAACTTATCTTGTGAAAGAGATAGTCACAGCTCAGAGTACTACTACTTCCTCTTTGTGATCCAAATGTCAAAACTGCTATGAGGGCACTGGCAGGTGAGAATAGTGAGCTGAGGTACAATTTCCCAATGTAGCACTCTACAGGTCATATGATATATTTGCAAACATGGATCTTCCCAGAGCCGGAGCATGGTCATATGGAGCCCTGGGTAGGATAATGCACAGGGCCCCCTGCCATACTAGTAACCAATTATTTGACTGTCTCTCCCTAGTTACCATAAAACACTTTCCAAACCTCTAAGTGTGCATGCTATTTTCTTCTTTACTTTTAAAATAATTATACAAATGTAGATTTAATTTAAATATTTTATTTCAAATTTTACAGCAAAAATACTAAGAACCATTTATTAAGCAAAACACTTTCACATTGGAAATAGACTTAACGTGAACAACATTAAACTTCTCTTCTCTTTAAATTAACATTTATTGAAAATATATCTAACATCCCATTGAACTGCAAGAAACATGCTGGGATACACAGTCAAACAGCATACAGTGAAGCACTAATTAGCAACTGTGTGAAGTGTGCAGGAACTCAAATTATAAATATGTATTATATTTGTTAGCAGCCTGGGGAAGCCAAATGGATGTAAGCATCCCTTTTCAGCAGCATTCCAGGAGCACTGTCTAGTGAAGTGACTTGGTCAGAGTCACCCAGAAGATAAAAAAAAGGACGGATGGAAACCAACTCTGCACTACAGTAAGTAGTTCAGTAACAGCTCATAGCCTTATTTATCTGCATCGTCAGGCAAATTGTTATAATCAACACAGTGCAGTTCAAACATACATGCCTGTAGCAAACAAGCTAAATTAAAAATGTATTCATAGTTAAGATATTAACTCATACACTTCATTCTGCCCAGTTTATTCATACCCACATAATAAATGCAATATAAACTGTCAAGAAAGCAAAGAAACCTAGGATTATACCCAAAGAATATGACTCATACGAATCTGCTCCTGAATGCTATAATCATTTCTGTCCTTTAAACCCTAACTACTCTGGGATGTACGGACCAATCCTTTACACAAACGCATGTGCGCACACACACACACACACACACACACACACACACACACACACACACACACACACACACACACACACACACACACACACACACACACACACACACACACACATATGACCATCAATTACAATCTCCTGTATGACTGTAAAAACATCAGATGCTTGCTTGTGATCAAATAAATGAATAAATTTGTAACGACAGAGAAGTGTATTTCAGCTCATTGTACTGAGAACTATAAAGTGTCATCCATTGTACCCTAAGCCCACCCAACCTGTTAGTTCAAGAATCAGAGCCAAAATCAGGAACATATTTTAAATATTACTCTTACATACTTAGAAAGATGTTAGTATTTTCTGAAGGGTCTGAGGTCTGAAATTCACATGTTTGTCATTATTTAGTCACTGCAATTCACAAAAATTTAACAGAAAGTGGCACATTTTCTGAGGAACAGACCCAAGTTACTTTCAGCTTCTTGGCTCAGGAATTCTGGACAAAGCTAAAAAATAATGCTGGAGGGTAAGGACAAAAGATCAAACAGAGACACATTTTAAATATTATTTTATCTGTTAACCAGAAAAACCTACTGTGCCAAGTGCACTTTTTCAGGGGCAACCCTGCAGCATTGTCTAGTTAACTGACTTTCTCAAAGTCACACAGTAGACAAATAAGAGCCCCCAGACTTGGAACTGAAATAGGTTCAGTAGAATCAGTGCTCTGCCATGGTAAACAAATTAAAAATAAAATAAAAAAAACCCATAAAACAAATGGGGGTGGTATGATTCAAAATAAAATAATTACATATGGTAGGATTCAAACCCTGTACTTTTGACTGCAAGAATCAGTTCATTAACATCTCAGAGATGCAAGCACCAGACAATTCTAACTCACTTAAAACTTAGCAGAACAACAGGGGTTGCATGGACATGTATTTTCTGTTTACATCTCTTAATGAGCTGCTTCATGTAGTCAGGTGTACAGGGCTTGATTCTTTCTGCTGCTGTGCCACTCTGAGCAAATTATTTCCTGATAGTCCTCCTGAAAACTAATGAATCAAGTAAAAAAATAGACTCAAAGTAGATGATTGTATGCATTATTCATTAAAAAGAACAACTATTAAACAGCTGGCATTACCAGAAAGTATTTTCTGATGTCAGGGAATTGTCCACTGATCCACTTGTCCTGTCCAGGGATGTCCTAGGAAGGATGTAATTAGGTGATCAGAAAATAAATACATATACCCTTTTGTATCTCTCCACATATCTTTATTTTTTTTCTGACCACATTTCCTTTCATACCTGTCTGTGGCTTGCTGTGTGGCATGCTCATACATTTATCACTTTTTTCTGTCCTGGGGTCTGCTGTGCATTTACTTTGTCTTTGTTTCTGAAGTCCAAAAAGACTGCAATGCACTGTGCATTACTTGCTCTTAAGACCATGATATGCAGCAAAACATTGCAAAGGTGTCAGTGAAAACAGACTAGAAAACCAAAAAGACACTGCTGTAACACCTTCTGCTTCTCTGTTTAGCTCAAGGACATCTCTCTCTCCCTCTCTCTCTCTCTCTCTCTCTATATATATATATATATATATATATATATATAGCCAATAAAAGAGTACAATCTGGAGCAAAACAGAGCAGCTGCATATAGCCAAGAGGTATTTGGTGTTGGTAGATTTGTGTGGGAGTTGGGATATCAGGACAGTTTTTTTTTTATTTTATATTTATAGGGCTCTCCTGACAGCACCAGGTCCTCAGCAGCTGCCTAAGTTGCCCTGTGCTGTATCCAGCCCTGAGTCCTCCTAAGAACATGACACAGCAGGTAACAAAGAAGGCAATGAGAAGCTTCATAGGCAACTGGGCAGAAACGTCCCTCAGATGATGTGAAGAAGCTTGTACCACTTAACTGCTCAGCAAGTACTTCAGTGTTGAGGCCGAGTTATTGAGGAAATCTGTGGCGAAGTGAGGGACAGCTAAGTTCAATGGTCTAGCAGTGAGACAGGAAGGGTCAAGGGCTTGGTGGAACGCATTTGTATTAACTATTTAATGTATCCTGAAGTGAACATGGTGAGAACTACTTTGTTGGATTATTCTGCACTGTTTGCATGCAGGGATTTGGCACTCCTGCAGTCTCACTCAACACATTGTACTAGATGGAGTGCTTGATACCTCCTTATTGTAGGAAAAGTATGTGACCTATAATTAACATATTGACTTGCACTCATATGTATCACCTTGTTTTCTCAGCCATATCTCTAGTCACAGTTTCACATATGATTGTCCTATAAACCTACTTCAGAGACCTCTGGGAATAGAAGTCTTACCTGTGTTTAACAGATTTCAGGATTGTCCTGGCAGAGATCACTGCATACTGGTGCAGATCCTTTGCAAACACCAGACCACATTTTGAGCTAGTTATGAAACATAAATGGAGTAGGATATGCAACTTATGTGGATCCAACTTGTTTCTTGCACTATATGCTGATCTTCTCAAAAACAGAATAGTAGTAAGTACAGTCTTGCTATGTAGATATGTGCAATAATTTCAACTTAGATCCATCTTCAATGTACAGAAATTGGACCCTTCCACCAACCAGGGAAAACTACATGAACATAGTTGTCATAATGTTCCTTACGTATAGGGTTCATGGGGTACAACAACCACCTCCTTCTCCTGCAACTATCAAAATTTAGTCAGCTGTCAGTCTGCAACATGTGACATCACATGGAGAGCCTGGGAAAGAGACACAGATGGGGAGCGAGAGAGAGAGAGAAAGATAGTAAAAGGAACAATGTAAGTGGCACAAAAGGCAGCATGCTCACTTTTGGTGCAGAAAGCTGTGGGTTCTTTTCCCACACAAGATAGATGTATTGGTTACACTGCAGTGAGTGTGTCACTCTTTATAAGAGATGTTAAACTGAGGTCCCATTTGCTTGAGTTGGGGGTTGCTCAGGTGGAAACAAAGGATCCCATGGCACCTATTGAAAAGAGTAGTGGAAGTTCTGCAGCACCCTTGCCAAACTTCCCCAGTAGCGTAAATACCACCTCTTTTCCCCCCCTGAAAAGAGGCCACTAGCCTAGTGGGACTTACCTGGGCAACATATAATAATAATAAATAATAAAAAAATAACAAATCTATCTGGGTAGAAGACCATATAATATCTGCTTGTAGAGAGCAGTTGGCATACTCAGAGTTCAACTTTACCAAATTCAGACTTCTGTAATGATAAAATCACATACAACAGCAAGTCTTTATCACAGTGCATCATCTCTTCATGTAAGATCCTCACCGTGATGTATTCAACCTGTTACCTCAGATTGCTGCAAAAAGAAAAATCCCATTTAGTCTTTAATTTTCAGGTATAATGAAAATACATGCTAGATATGTCTTAAGGACTACAATAAAAGTTTTCAATAAAAATATCCTTTCCTAAAATTAAAAGTTAATCATTATCCCCCTAAGTATCTTGTTGATAACATTCTCACACTGTGCTGCCATCAACGCTTCTCTTACAAACCTTATTTCTAAAATTTCTAAATTTTTTTCACTCTTCTCAAAACTTCTTTACATTCAAATTGTTTGTTTTTCTGAATATTAATATCCAATTAAAATACCTTAATTTATCGATTAATACCTGCAATACCTGATTTAATTGCTCACTGGTATCTTTATATCTGACTGTGTCACCTTGATGAGACAGCAAAGATGGGTGTTTTCCAAGAAATTGACAATATGCACCAAAGAGATGACCCAGTTGTTGAGGCTTTGGGAACTTGAAAGTGACAACTTTTGACCAACATGTGTTGATTGTTGTAAGAAAGTCCTTCTATATTGCACAGTTTATAAACAAAGGGATTGTTTCTAGAACTAGGACTGTCTTTGTCCTCCTTAACTTAGTCCTCAATAGCCCAGTCATTGAATATAATGTCCCCCTTTGGTATTTATCTGTCCAGAAACATGCAACAACTTAATCCCCCACAGAGATACCTTATTAAAAGGATTCAAGACCTAAACAGCATGCCCTACATGGCCAGACTCAAAGCCCTGTCACTATATTTAGTAGCCTACAGATTGCTAAGAGATGACCAGTGTCTGGCATGCAAGGCATCCCCTGACCAAATGCTGATGGATTTACTGCACATCAACAAGTCCAATGATATCAAAAGTACTCAGTCTAAGGATTTAAACCTCTTCTGCAATATCAACAGAATAGTTTGGAGAGACAGACTCACCATCCACATTAAGCAAAGCTCATCCCTGTCCATATTCAAGCATAACATGGATCTATGGATGGGAAACAGAAAATGTACCCCAGGACTGCCCCCCTCCCCCCAGTAATACTAATGAACAGAGGCAGCTCCTAAATGATTTATCCCAATGCATGAGTCCCCTCATATAATCTATGGCATAATCCCAGTTATTCTCATTAGGAGTAATATATAATTATTGATGACAGGATGGGTAAGGTCAATCTCTAAATAAATAGGACAGGTGAATTTGAGCACAAAAAGGGACATTGGCTATGCTTAAAATGACCCACAAGAGCAGTAAGACTAGTACTTAGCTATGAACCTAAGATCAAAAATCATACCCTCTTCCTACATCTAATTACTACACTAAATATACAACATTCAAAATGAAGAGGACTTAAAGGACTCCCTTGCTATTTCCCCTGTAATGTTTTCACTCTTGACCCAAAGTAACCATTTACCATTAGAGTTGAAGTACATTCCACTAAACATTCTTTATCCAATTACATATCTTCTTTCCAACTTTACCAATATCAGAAATAATGCTGTATGAGACATTTAGCAAGCAAAAATTCTGTTGTTATGCCTTGCAGAAAAACAAAATGTTGAATCAAGTTAAATTT
>NC_056737.1:358318759-358328759 GCF_019279795.1 Protopterus annectens | reverse complement strand
AGTAACAAAGTTTTATTTTTACCATCTATTGAGTCACTCAGTCCACTATCATCTAAAAAGTTCCTGAATTTTTCATCAACATAATAATAATGACAATAATAATAATAATAATTATTATTATTATTATTATTATTGTTGTTGTTTTGTTGCTGTTATTGTTATTATTATTATTGCTATTATTATTATTATTTATAATTAATTTATATAACTTGGACAAGCTTCCTTTGTAGGTCAGTTTACCTTCAGTAATAGCATTCATATATTCATTGAATGGGGGAATAATGTTCTGTTCCTCTTCATTCATATTATCTAAAGATTCACTTAATTTTTTACTAATGGATAATATTAACTGGTTAACAGATTCATCTTAATCTTTCATTGAACATTCTGATGCTTAAGCTTTTTTTTCTAAGCAATCAGATAATAGTATTATTCTATTCCTTTTTAAGAAATTCATTTTAATATTGTTCTGAAGTTCCTTAAAACTAGAGGGGTGTGCAGTGAGAAATCACAAGAAATCCATTTGGATGTTAATGGAGTTTTTAAAACACTTCTTTACTGTTTTAATAATTGATTTCTTGTATGCAGAGTCTAAAAATTAAAATTAATTTCCTTCTATGATAAATTTTATTAACCGGGTTACATAATTCGTTCTGATGAAATCTGTGGCAGATGAAAGCAAAGATTAATCATTTTTAATGCTAATCCTGTTTTTGTCTTGTGTTTTTGTAAGCCTTGGTTGAATTATTATTATTTTTGGTGTGGTTATGTCTGCCTATTGTATTGGGATTTATCTGGTTTTTATCCATTAAATATTGCTAACTAATTTGCTCATTCAATATTATTATAACTAAATCTCTAAATAAATAAGTAGACCAGAATGGGACCCCAACAGATAAAAATATCTGTAGACTTACAGATGACAGGTAATCTTATCATACTAAACTATTATACAAAAGGGATATCAGTCCACACATATATTTATCATGCTAAAAGATGCACACATATTGCATAGCTTTAATAAAAGGTCTGAATTAATTGTATAAGTGTCTGTATCTCAAAATTGTGTAACACTCTTAACATGACAAATATCAAAATATTTAAAAATCCTTTAGCTTGTTAAACTACTTCATAAATATATGTACATTCTTGAGATCAAAAGGAATGTCTTGATAATTCTACGGAGTCAAAAAAATTGCAGTCTATATTATATTCAGGCTATATTATATTCAAAAGTTACACTGTGCTTAATTTAAACCCCTTTCCGCCTACCTGGGTTTAAACATGCTGAAAAATTTTAAAAGCCACAATAAAAAGTGGCAAGTCCCAGAAACGGCAACTAATCCAACTTTATTCACAAAATCAACCCCAATTAGCACTTTTGTCTGTAATAAACTTCATCAGATCTAATGAAGTTTGTTTATTTCAAACAAAACGCTAATTGGGGTTGTTTTAGGGAATAAAGTTGGATTAGTGGCTGTTTCTGGTGCCTGCTGCTTTTTATTGGGGATTTTACAGTTTGTGGTTGGTGTTTGTGAATTTCAACATATTGAAACATTTACTTTTTCTACCAAAATGGATATAAGGATTCAGCAATACTTGAATTTCAGCTCTGACTTATGAAATTAGTTATTTTGTGTAGTCTTAGTAACTTTAATAATGTATATGTAAAACAAAAAACTTTAAATATCACATGACCAATATTCAAATTTCTGTTTTCAAATTATTTGCAAATATTTATATGATTTTCTGTGTAAATTATATGAGATCTTGTCCATTCACAATTCTGCCATATGCATATATATGCAACACATATCTTTCTTATAAGCAGTTTGTTATTTAAATATATTTTTTCTGTCTTGTTTCCCACTAACATTCTACCTTATTCTATATAACTTACATTTCTAAAATCTTCACTCAAAGAGCTATTTAATCATCAGCTCTCTATTATATAGTATGTGTATATATTTCTTAACATATTGATACTACTCTTTTAGCAATCTTACATATTAGATATTTCATTCCTTGTGCATTTGCATATTTACATTTATTCTTTTTATTAATTCTAGAATTACAAGCAAGCTTGATGATATATATATATATATATATATATATATATATATATATATATATATATATATAAAATATAAGAAGTCCTGCTTGTTTAATTTGAATGTTTGTTTTAGCCATTGTGAACTGCTGTTCTAAGGCAAGAAGCAAGGCAATCAAGAATCCAGCATTCTGACATAACTAGAACATTATTTTGTTCTCAAGTCTTCTTTAAGTGTTACTTGCTTCATAAATGACATGTGAAAGGAATGTGTTATACAGGTACAAAGGAAATAAAATCACCAACACTTTAACACTTTAACACTTCTAACTTTCATATTACTTAGATCTGACATTGAGTTAACCCAACAATGCACATACTAAGCAAAGTTAAACAAAATATGCTTCTTAATTATATAGTCTTAAAGTTACCAATTCTATTGCTTATAATGTAATGATATTCTCTTACAGGAAATATTTAACATTTAGAAATACACTTATACATTTAGTTAAATATATATTCTCTTACAAGAAGTATTTAACATTTAGAAATACAATTATACATTAAATACATTAAAACAGTAAAACCAACCATTTATATTCCTCATCATGAAAAGTGTCTTAACTTATAATATAAACATACATACACATGTTTTGAGCTTAAAAAAACTACAGACCTTTTATTTAAAGGGCAAATCTATTGTTTCAGAAAATAAAAGGGCTGTAATCAAAGAATAAAAGTCATTTGCTTTTAAGTGTTTTAGTTTTAGAAGCAGTTTTTCAAGAATTCAGTTCACTCTGTCTCTTGAGTGATATACTGTTCCACTCTATTTCTTCAGTATTATTAAGGATTTTGTTTTTGTTAACAAAGGTGGATGCCTCCTCCAGCATGTCAAATATTTGTTTCCTTCAGAAAGAAACCATTTGATCATCAGTAAACGGATTTTCTTTTACTCATTACTTTCCTAGAATAATCAGTGTCAAATCTGACTACATTTTCACCTATTTTCGTAGGTAGATTGGACCATGCTGCTTTTAATATTTGATCTTTTTCTAAGCTAAACAAAAACTTTACTATAACTGAACATGGTGGTGAGTTTTCCTTCTTTGAATGTGCATTCAGGGATCTATGTGACCTTTCAATTCCAAAAGATAAGGTTTCAGGTAGATTTAATGTTTTATACAGTACATCAGATACAGTTGTAACTATATGGGAGAAGGGAGATAGGAAATTCACCCCGGGGATCATGTCAGTCACCCTGCTAGACAGGGGTTCAGGGAAGTAAATTTTGTGGGAAGAAATATGCAAGGAATTGTTATGGCTAGGCTTGTATAGGCCCTAGGGCAGATAGCCTAGTACCAACCTATGAACCTATGTAACAGATTAAGATGTTTATTATATTGCCTCCCTCATGCTTTTCAGGTACACCACAAATTCTAATGATATTTCATCTCAGTGTAATTTCTAAGTCATCAGCTTTATCTATGAGTCAGTTATTTTGTTTCAAAAGAACTTCGGTCTGAGACTAACCTTCAGTTATTCTCCCTTGTCACAATCATTTAAAACTTCTTCCATACTGCTTATTTATGCATTTTTTGTTTCATAAGAATTTCTAAGTATTTCAGCTTTTTTCTTATACCTTCTTTGAAACTTTCTAGTTTGGTATTCACTTTGTCCATTTTAAGTAATATGTCCTGCCTGCTAGATATCAGAGACTGTGTTTCTCTTTTAACACAACAATCCTAAGTACCATTTCTTGAGTGGATCATGTTGAAGTCTCTACTTTCTTTACCAAGCAGTTGAAATTCTGACAGGAAAATTATAGCTTTTGTAGATCTTGAAGCTATACATCTTTTCTCTGACTACTCATAGGTTCATAGGTTCATACTAGGCTATCTGCCCTAGGGCATTTATAAGCCTAGCCAGAGTGTGTATGGCTTTCGCCACCCATTTTAAATTAATTTTGCTATGCCCTTTTTCGAGGTTAGTATACTGTGTCTCTGTCTAACAGTGACACAGAAGTGATACCCGGGGTAAACCTACGATCTCCCATCCACTCATCAAGATTCCTCTTGAAGAGAGCCAATGAGGGACTCTGCCTAACCTGGACTGGGATTTTATTCCAGAGTGAAGGGAGCCTCTGGGTTATGAATCTGTCCCTCCAGCATGTCCTATTTATTTCAGTGCTGAGGTTCAAGTCCCTCGAGCACATAGCTCAATGGGATTTGGATTTTCTGAGGTGCAGCATGTCCATTAATTCCGGGTTGGACATGGCTTTATACGTCAGGCACAGATCGCCTCTGAGCAGGTAGTATGCCACTGAGTAGAGCTGGAGTTTCTTTAACCGGGCAGCATACGGCATCTGTTTGAGCCCCTTGATCTTCTTGGTGAGGTACTTTTGGGGTCTTTCCAGTTGCTGCAGGTGTCTGGTAAGGTACATCCCAAAAGGGGCATTGTACTCAATTATGGGCCTGATGAGGGATGAGTAAAGAGGCACGATGACCTCCCCTGATCTAGATGTGAATCCCTTTATGATTAGGTGGGCTATATAAAATGTTTTTCTAACCACTTTGGCCAAGTGGTTGTCAAATGAGATATTGCTATCAACTTGGGTCCCCAGGTCCCTAATTACTTCCTCTGTACTTAATGGATTACCACCTATGTGGTAATTTGTGGGCACTTTGTTTTTGCCAAAGGGGATGACTATACACTTTTTGGCGTTTAGCTTGAGGCCATGGCTCTGGCACCAGTTGTCTGTTTCTATGAGGCCCTTTTGGAGGATGCTTGTGTCAGCTGGAGAGTCTATTATGGTGCCCAGTTTGCAGTCATCTGTGAACTTGGTCAGCCACAGTCCTTCCATGTTGGCCTATACCTCTGAGAAGTATATATCGAACAAGAGAGGTCCCAGGACTGAGCCTTGTGGGACGCCACTTGTAACTGGTTTGGAGTCTGACATGGCTCCAGCTATTCTAACCATGTGGGTTCTGTCCTTGAGCCAGTTTGCAACCCATCTAGTGACATAGGGGTTTATATTTAAGCTGGTGAGCTTATCTATAATGCCCGAGTGGGGTATTGTATCAAAGGCTTTTGCGAGGTCCAGGTAGGCTGTGTGGACCACCTTCCCCTTGTCAATGGCCTTGGAGACTGTTTCAAAGAAATTGACCAGGTTTAAAAGGCAGGATCTGCCCTTAACAAAGCCGAACTGGGTAGGATCCAGTGTCTGTAGGTCCCCAATATCTTTATTTATAAGGTCCATGATGATCCTTTCCATAGCTTTGCAAACCAAGCTAGTGAGTCTTATGGGGCTATAGTTTCCATGATCCGTTGAGGCACCACCTTTGTGGAGAGGGACCACTGTTGCTGTACGCCACTCTTTGGGTACATATCCTGTAGTAAGGCTGAGATTGAACAGTAGTTTTAGGTTTGGGTTTAGCTCTTCTTGGAATTCATGTAGGACGCAGCCTGGGACACCGTCTAGTCCCATTGATGCTGTGCTTCTTGCTTTGGAGAGGGCAGCTCTTACCTGAGCATCTGAGATGTCAGGGGGGCAGCACTCTGCTGGGATAGATATTTGCCCTTTTGGTGGTGGGGGGGAGAAGTTTGCGCTGAACCTGTCAGCTAGGATGTTGGCAATGTCTGTGGGTTCGGTATATTTTTTGTCATTTTGGACTAATTCTGAGCATATCTGGGAATTCCCACCCAGGTTCCTAACATAACTAAAGAAAGCCTTGTGATTATCCTTAGTGTCCTGTGCAATTTTTCTCTCGAAGCTGGCCTTAGACGATTTTATGAGTGCCTGTAGTTTTTTGCTAATACTGATCAGAGATGTCTTCCCTTTTTGGGATTTTGCTCCATCATGTAGTAGCTTCCTCCTTCTATTGTATAGTTTGTTTATGGCTGGGGTCCACCAGACAGGACGTCTGCCTTTGGATTATTGGGTCTTGGTTTTATTTGGGATTGCATGATCTATGCATTCCTGAAGGTGTTCATAGAATGCATTTATAAAGGATTTTGTGGTCTGGGCCGTATTATCCACAGGCCCGGGGGCTTTGAAGGATTCCACCTCAGTTTTGAGGAGTGTGAAATTTGCTTTAAAGAAGTTTTTCACTGTTAACAGACCAAACTCGGAAATGAACAAGAATAGCCAAAAGTGCAACGCCACATCCACAGTACTCGTAATGTTTAAATTCAGTAGTTTTAATAACGTTCGATAAATTCCAGTAACGTTCAGTAAGTTTAATGCAACAAACAACGTTTTTGTCACTATGTTATAGTAACTTCCTCATTAAAGTTTTTTAAAAAACCACGAAGTTAAGCTTATTTAAATAGTACCTCTAGAGAGGATAGGATATACATTCATCCTATCATGATGAAGTATTCATAAGTTAAGTGAGTTGTCATAGAAACTAATAGTGACTGAATTCACTTTGACATACTCACTTATAGCGTATTGATTTAAAAATCTATTATATGTATGATGTCTATATAATATATAAAAAACATTTAAAATATATTTAAAATATATAAAAGTTATCTAAAAAATCTAACAGATAAAAACACTATGTTTATGATTCACAAGAGTAAATAATTATATATTTATCCAGCCTCAAAATTTACAGAATCGTCTCCATTTCAAAATACAAGAGATATTGCAATTTTCATTAAGGCCAGGAGAGCAAAACGCATTTAACACTAGTTGCCACTCTAATTCGCGACATTCAAGAAATACAGATGTAGGGCCGCCTCTAAGGTCAGGTATAATCTGGTCAATAGCAATAAAAAAGAAAGAATGATCTTGATAAATTTCTATATGTTTAGCCAGTGCGTTATCAACTTTCCCTTTCTTTATAGCATATAAGTGTTCCTGTATTCTATTCCTGAATTTTCGGTCAGTTTTACCGACATAGAATGCAGGACACATTTTACACTGTGCTAAATATATTATGCTTCTAGAGTTACAGTCTAGTCTATGATGTATCAGATGTTTTTTACCATTAATCACAAATGTGTTTGTTGGTTTGACACTATGGCATTGGTTACATGTTCCACATTGAAAACAACCTAAAATCCTGTGTTTAAATGTTGTATTCTTGGTTGGTTCTTGTGCTAAAGTAGTGGACTCGATTTTGCAGAGATATCTCAAATCGATTCCACAAGTCTGCAAAGACTCTTGGTCCTTACTGGCTGACTTAAATGAGGTTACACTAGACCCTTGTGACAATTTCTTGACAATAGATGTTGTAGACCTCTACACCTCTATTCCACATTTAGAAGCTGTGGAATGGTCAACTTTGATGTTAAAAGAGAAGAATGCACTAGAAAATGAGATTGATTTAGTTGGTGAACTGATCGACATTATTTTAACTAACAACTATTTCACTTTTAATAACCAATTCTATTTACAAAAGCACGGTATAGCAATGGGCTCCCCTTGTGGGGCCAGTCTAGCAAACATTTTTGTTGCTTACTGGGAGAAAAGTTTTATTTTCAACATTCCTGATAAAAGGAACCTCGTAAGTTACTACACAAGATTCCTTGACGACATATTCATCATCTTTAAAGGAAGTCTAGGTGAAGCAAATTTATTTGTAGAATACCTTAACAATACGACCACCTTTTTTAAATTTACATTTAAATTTGACTCAACTAACATTGAATACCTAGATGTGAAATTGTCTAAACACTCAAATAGAATAGGACTTTATTCTAATGTCTACAGGAAACCAACTTACTGCAACTCTTTTCTTCACTTTTCAAGTGCACATCCCTTTAAACAGAAACGTTCTATAATTAAGGGACAACTAGTACGGGCAGCCAGATTATGTTCACTTGAAGTAGACTTCACCAAAGAGTGTGATAATTTATTGAACATGTTCAAAAACAGAGGGTACCCCAACAAACTAGTATATGAACTAGTGTTAGAGGTCACAAATAAACGAAGTAAAGGTTTTTATAAACCTATACTACACGTCAAGGAAATCACAAGTGACCAATTACTAGGTGCACCAATTGATTTACCACAGATTAGTACAGACAGTGAAGTTGACGTCCTTGACACTAACTTATTAAATACTGTCTCATTTCCAGTTACACCTTTAGTCACATTAAGACCAAGTTTTGTCACAGTTTTCAACAATGATAGTAAAAATATTAAGTTTATTTTGTATAAAAATTGGCAAGTACTAGATAGAGACAGTTCTCTTTTAGACCGGTTAGGTCACTCATTCACTGTCATTTAAAAGAAAGGGGTTAACTTAAAAAACCTTCTAGAAACCAAGAATACAACATTTAAACACAGGATTTTAAGTTGTTTTCAATGTGGAACATGTAACCAATGCCATAGTGTCAAACCAACAAACACATTTGTGATTAATGGTAAAAAACATCTGATACATCATAGACTAGACTGTAACTCTAGAAGCATAATATATTTAGCACAGTGTAAAATGTGTCCTGCATTCTATGTCGGTAAAACTGACCGAAAATTCAGGAATAGAATAAAGGAACACTTATATGCTATAAAGAAAGGGAAAGTTGATAACGCACTGGCTAAACATATAGAAATTTATCAAGATCATTCTTTCTTTTTTATTGCTATACTGACCAGATTATACCTGACCTTAGAGGCGGCCCTACATCTGTATTTCTTGAATGTCGCGAATTAGATTGGCAACTAGTGTTAAATGCGTTTTGCTCTCCTGGCCTTAATGAAAATTGCAATATCTCTTGTATTTTGAAATGGAGAAGATTCTGTAAATTTTGAGGCTGGATAAATATATACTTATTTACTCTTGTGAATCATAAACATAGTGTTTTTATCTGTTAGATTTTTTAGATAACTTTTATATATTTTAAATATATTTTAAATGTTTTTTATATATTATATAGACAACATACATATAATAGATTTTTAAATCAATACGCTATAAGCGAGTATGTCAGAGTGAATTCAGTCACTATTAGTTTCTATGACAACTCACTTAACTTATGAATACTTCATCATGATAGGATGAATGTATATCCTATCCTCTCTAGAGGTACTATTTAAATAAGCTGAACTTCGTGGTTTTTTAAAAAACTTTGCTGAGGAAGTTACTATAACATAGTGACGAAAACGTTGTTTGTTGCATTAAACTTACTGAACGTTACTGGAATTTATTGAACGTTATTAAAACTACTGAATTTAAACATTACGAGTACTGTGGATGTGGCATTGCACTTTTGGCTATTCTTGTTCATTTCCAAGTTTTTCACTGTGGTTTTCAGGGCATGGGGTGGGGTCGGGATGTGAATATCCAGTGAGATTAGTTTATGGTCTGATCTTACCAGTGAGGGATACACTTCTGGTCTGGAGCATAGAGTCCCCATGTTGGTGATGATCAAGTCCAGTATGTTTTCCCCTCTTGTGGGAGTGGTAACAAGTTGTTCCATAGCATTTGAGTTTATAAATTCTAGGAACCTTTGGGCTAGGCTGTTGGAGCTAGAGTAATGCTCCCAGTCTATGGTTGGGTAGTTGAAGTCACCCAATATAATGGTGTTTGGAGAGACCTTCATATTTTCCAATGTTCTCAGGAAGGCCGAGTGGGGTTCCTGGGTTTGGGAGGGTGGTCTGTAGCAGGCTATAAACTGGAAGGCAGTTTTACCCACTGTTAGTTGCACTTTGATAGTCTCTGATGCTTCGTGCTGTGCCACCAACCTGGAGGTGTGGGTATCTTTGACGAATATTGATACTCCCCCTCCTTTTGTGGTTCGGTCCAAGTCTTGGGGCCAAAAAGCATGGTATGAGGTATAACCTGGTAGTGCTGGGGTGCTCTCGAGAGCCTTGAACCAGGTCTCTGTTACTGCACAGATATCGATGTTCTCCATGCTAAGGAGAGTTTCGAGTGCATGCATCTTGAGGTTTAGACTTCTGGCGTTGAGTAGCATTACTCTTAGTTTCTTATCCCTTGT